>NW_027596133.1:469281-968468 GCF_964194155.1 Cetorhinus maximus
GTATGCGTGTGTATGCGTGTGTATGTGTGTGTGTGCGTATGCGTGTGTGTGTATGTGTATGTGTGTGTGTGTGCATATGCGTGTGTGTGTGTGTATATGTATGTGTGTGTGTGTGCATATGCGTGTGTATGTGTGTGTGTGCGTGTGTATGTGTGTGTATGTGTGTGTATGTGTGTGCACGTGTGTGCGCCTATGTATATGTATGTGTGTGTGTGTGTGCGCGCGCGCGCGTGTGTGTGTATGCATGTGTATGTGTGTGTGCGTATGCGTGTGTGTGTATGTGTGTGTATGTGTATGCGTATGTGTGTGTATGTGTGTGTGCGTATGCGTGTGTATGTGTGTGTGCGTATGCGTGTCTATATGCGTGTGTGTGTGCGTATGTGTGTGCGTATGTGTGTGTGCGTGCGTATGTGTATGCGTGTGTATGTGTGTGTGCGTATGCATGTGCGTATGCGTGTGTGTGTGTGTATGCGTGTGTATGTGTGTGCGTATGCGTGTGTGTGTGTGTGCATATGCGTGTGTGCGTATGCGTGTGTGTGTGCATATGCGTGTGTGTGTGTGTGTATGCGTGTGTATGTGTGTGTGTATATGTGTGTGTGTGTGTGTGTGTGTGTGTGTGTGCTTGTGCGTGTGCGTGTGCATGCACGTGTACAGGGTTAGTTCAGCAAGGGGAAGGTTAGTAGAGACAGCTTGTCTGTGAGGTCTAAGAGATGAAAGGTTCAAGCTGTTAGGTTGATGCATTTGTAATGAGAGGTTACGGTGAGGTTAAGTTATAAGTAAGAGGACTGGAGAATTGCAAACATTATGCTCTTGTTCAAAAAAGGTTGTAAGGATAAGCCCAGCAATTACAGACCAGTCAGTTTAACTTCAGTGGTGGGCAAGATTCGAGAAACAATTATTTAGGATAGAATTAGTAGTCACATGGTAAAATATGGGTTAATAAGGAAGAGCCAGAATGGATTTCTAAAGGGAAATTATATTTAACTAACCTGGAGTTTTTGAAGAGGTAACAGAAAAGGTCGATGAGGATAATGCTATTGATGTGGTGTACATGGACTTTCAAAAGTCATTTGACACAGTGCCACACAACAGACTTGTGAGAAAAGTTATTGCTCATGGAATAAAAGGGACAGTAGCAACGTGGATACAAAATTGGCTGAAAAATTGGAAGCAGAGAGTAATGGTCAACGGACATTGTTCGGGCTGGAGGAAGGTTTGTAGTGGAGTTCCCCAGGGGTCGGTATTGGGACCTTTGCTTTTCCTGATATATATTAATGATCTAGATCTTGTTGTGCAGGGGACAATTTCAAAGTTTGCAGATGATACGAAGCTTGGGAGTGTTGTGAACTGTGAGGAGGACGGTGTGGAACTTCAAGAAGACGTAGACAAGTTGGTGGACTGGGCAGATAGGTGGCAGATGAAGTTCAATGCAGAGAAGTGTGAGGTGATGCATTTTAGTAGGAAGAACATGGACAGACAATATAAAATAAGGGGTGAAATTTTGAAGGGGGTGCAGGTGCAGAAAGACCTGGGTGTATATGTGCATAGATCACTGAAGGTGGCAGGACAGGTGGAGAGAGCAGTTAATAAAGCCTATAGTATCCTGGGCTTTATTAATAGGGGCATAGAGTACAAGAGCAGGGAGGTTATGCTGAATTTATATAAGACACTGGTTAGACCTCAGCTGGAGTATTGTGTACAGTTCTGGTGGTTGAGTCAGAAACTCCCGTAACATTTAAGAAGTATTTGGATATTTACTTGCGTTGCCATAGCCTCCAAACACCAAACACATCTTCCCTTCACCCCCCCCGGCGGCATTCCGCAGGGATTGTTCCCTCCGGGATACCCTGGTCCAATCCTCCATCAACCCCTACACCTCAACCCCCTCCCATGGCACCTTCCCATGCAACCGCAGAAGGTGCAACACCTGCCCCTTTACTTCCCCCCTCCTCACCGTCCAAAGGCCCAAACACTCCTTTCAAGTGAAGCAGCATTTCACTTGCACTTCCCTCAATTTAGTCTACTGCATTCATTGCTCCCAGTGCGGTTTCCTCTACATTGGAGAGACCAAACACAGACTGGGTGACCGCTTTGCAGAACACCTTCGGTCTGTCCGCAAGCATGACCCAACCTCCCTGTCGCTTGCCATTTTAACACTACACCCTGCTCTCATGCCCACATGTCTGTCCTCGGCCTGCTGCATTGTTCCAGTGAAGCTCAACGCAAACTGGAGGAACAGCACCTCATCTTCCGACTAGGCACTTTACAGCCTTCCGGACTGAATATTGAGTTCAACAATTTGAGATCATGAACTCTCTCCTCCATCCCCACCCCCTTTCCGATCCCCCTTTTTTCCAATAATTTATATAAATTTTTCTTTTCCCACCTATTTCCATTATTTTAAAATTTATTTCCATCCATTGTTTTATCTCTACCTTTTAGCCTATTTCGATTCCCCCCACCCCACCCCCACTAGGGCTATCTGTACCTTGCTCGTCCTGCTTTCTACCCTTAATTAGCACATTCCTTAGATAATATCACCACCTTCAACACCTTTTTGTCCTTTTGTCTGTGACATCTTTTGGTTATCTCCACCTATCACTGGCCCTCTATCCAGCTCCACCTGTCCCACCCCCCCTTATACCAGCTTATATTTCACCTCTCTTCTATTTTTACTTAGTTCTGTTGAAGAGTCATGCGGACTCGAAACGTTAACTGTGTTCCTCTCCGCAGATGCTGCCAGACCTGCTGAGTTTTTGCAGGTATTTTTATTTTTGTTTTTGTTTAGAATAGTTAGGTACTTGTTTGATCGGCGCAGACTCATTGGGCCGAATGGCCTTTTTCTGTGCTGTAGACTTCTATGACTCTATAACTATGACTCTAACAATAGACCATTCGGCCCCTCGAGCCTGCTCCACCATCATGGCTGATCTCGTTTCGATTTCCACATTCCCATCTACCCCCGATAACCTTTGATTCTGTGCCTAACAAGAATCTATCTACCTCTGCATTAAAAATATTCAATGACCCCGCCTCCACCACCTTCTGAGGCAGAGAGTTCCAAAGTCGCACAACCCTCAGAGAGAAAAAAATTCTCATCTCTGTCCTAAAAGGGTGACCCCTAATTTTAAAACAGTGTCCCCTAGTTCTGGACTCACCCACAAGGGGAAACATCCTTTCCACGTCCACCTTGTCAAGGCCGTTCAGGGTCTTATATACTTCAATCAAATCACCCCTCACTCTTCTAAACTCCAGTGGAAACAAGCCCAGTCTGTCCAACCTTTCCTCATAAGACAACCCACTCATTCCAGGTATCAATCTAGTAAACCTCTTCTGAACCGCCTCCAATGCATTTACATCCTTCCTTAAATAAGGAGACCAAAACTGCACATAGTATTCGAGGTGCGGTCTCCCCAATACCCTGTATAACTGAATCATAACATCCTTACTTTTATGTTCAATCCCTCTCGTAATAAAGGATAGCATTCCATTAGCCTTCTTAATTACTTGTTGTACCTGCATACTAACTTTTTCTGACTCACGTACTAGAACACCTAGATCCCTCTGCACCTCAGAGTTATGCAGCCATTCTCCATTTAAGTAATACTCTGCTTTTTTGTTCTTCCTGCCAAAGTGAACAACTTCACATTTTCCCACATTAAACTCCATTTACCAGATTTTTGCCCATTCACTCAAACTATCTATATCCATCTGCAACTTCATGTCCTCTTCACAACATACTTCCCTACCTCTCTTTGTGTCATCTGCAAATTTAACTACCATGTCCTCACTCCGCTTATCTAAGTCATTGATGTAAATCATAAAAGGCTGAGACCCCAGCACAGATCCCTGTGGGACTCCACTCGTCACATCCTGCCAATCAGAAAAAGACCATTTATGCCAACTCTCTGCTTTCTGCCAGCCAATCTTCAATCCATGCTAATATGTTACCCCCTATACCATGCGCTTTTATTTTCCGTAATAATCTTTGATGTGGCACCTTATCAAATGCCTTCTGGAAATCCAAGTACAGCACGTCTACAGGCTCCCCTTTATCCACTGTGTATGTTATTCCTTCAAAAAGCTCCAATAAATTGGTTAAACATGATTTTCCCCTCACAAAACCATGCTGACTCTTTCTGATTGCCTTGAACTCTTCTAAGCGCCCAGCTATAATCTCCTTAATGACCGATTCTAATAACTTACCCACGAGAAACGTCAAGCTAACTGGCCTATAGTTTCCTGGTTTCTGCCTCCCTCTCTTCTTGAATAGAGGGATTATATTTACTACTTTCCAGTCTGATGGAAACTTTCCAGAATCTAGCGAATTTTGGAAAATTAACACCAGCTCATCGAATACCTCATTCGCCACCTCTTTTAAGACCCTAGGATGAAGCCCATCGAGATCTGGAGACTTATCAGACCCCAGCTCCATCAATTTGCTCAGTACCGTTTCCCCAGTGATTTCAATTTCACTAAGTTCCTCTCTCCCTTTCACCTCCTGATTTGCAGCTATTACTGGAATGTTTTTTGTATCCACTATAGTGAACACAGAAGCAAAGTATTTGTTCATTACATCCACCATTTCCTTATTATCTACTATTAACTCCTCACTGTCACTCTCTAGAGGACCAACACTCACTTTACTTAATCTTTTCCTGTTTAAATATCTGTAGAAACTCTTGCTATCCGTTTTAACATTTCTAACTAGCTTCTTCTCATACTCTAAATTCTTTCTCCTGATTAACCTTTTAGTCATTCTCTGCTGTTCTTTATATTTTGTCCAATCATCTGCCCTGTTACTCACTAATAGCTCTGGAGAGAGTGCAGAGGAGGTTTACAAGAATGTTGCCAGGGTTAGAAAAGTGTAGCTACGAGTAGAGATTGGATAGGTTGGGGTTATTTTCCTTGGAACAAAGAAGGCTGAGAGGTGACTTGATTGAGGTGTACAAAATTATGAGGGGAATAGATAGAGTGGACAGGATAAAATGTTTCCCTTGGTGGAGAATTCTAGAACCAGGGGACATAGATTCAAGATAAGTGGCAGAAGGTGAAGGGGGGACATGAGGAAGAACGTTTTTAGGCAGAGGGTAGTGGGTGTCTGGAATTCGCTGCCCAAGTTGGTGGTAGAGGCAGAAACTCTAAACTCTTTTAAAAAGTACCTGGATCTGTACCTTAAGTGCTGTAAACTGCAGGGCTATGGGCCGGGTGCAGGAAGGTGGGATTAGAAAGGGCACCTGGGTGTCCTCGGGCTGGCATGGACAAGATGGGCCGAATGGCCTCCTTCTGTGCTGTAACTTTTCTATGGTTCTATGGTTCACCTTTGTAGAGTTGTGTGCTTTTTCCTTAAGTTTGATGCTTTCCTTAACATCTCTTAGTTAACCACAGATGGTGTGTCCTCCCATAGAACCATAGAACACTACAGCACAGAAAACAGGCCATTCGGCCCTTCTAGTCTGTGCCAAAATATTATTCCGCTAGTTCCATTGACCTGCACCTAGTCCATAACCCTCCAGACCTCTCCCATCCATGTATCTATCTAACTTATTCTTAAAACTTAAGAGTGAGCCCGCATTTACCACCTCAGATGGTAGCTCGTTCCACACTCTCACCACTCTCTGAGTGAAGAAGTTCCCCATAATGTTCCCCCTAAACCTTTCCCCTTTCACCCTAAAGCCATGTCCTCTCGTGTTTATTTCTCCTAATCTAAGTGGAAAGAGCCTACTCGCATTTACTCTGTCTATACCCCTCATAATTTTGTAAACTTCTATCAAATCTCCCCTCATTCTTCTACGCTCCAAGGAAAACCTGTTTAATCTTTCCCTGTAACTCAACTCCTTAAGACCCTTAGAATTTTTCTTTATAGTAGGAATGTACTTATTCTGAATACTCTGAAATATCCCCTTAAATGTCTGTCACTGCTTCTCTATTGATCTATCCTCTAGCCTAGTTTCCCAGTTCACTTCAGCTAGCTCAGCTTTCATCCCCACATAGTTGCTCTTATTTAAATTTAAGATACTAGTCTTAGACCCACTCTTCTCCCTTTCAAACTGGATGTAAAATTCAGTCAGACTTCTGTTTGGGTTTGGGATTGGGATTGGGATTGGGACTGGGTTTGGGATTACGATCGCAACTGGGATCGGAATCAGGATTGCGATCAGACTTGCGTTTGGGATCGGCGTTGGGATCGAGTCACTGCCACACTATGGATGACAATAGTTCAAACTGGCAGATCAACAACACCAGGACAACGAGGGATGGACAATAAATTCCATCATGCCAGCGGTGCTCATATCCCCAAGGTGATTTAAAAAAACACATGCCTCAAACACCAACACACCAACGCGTGCCCCGCGCAAGTGCACCACTAATGCGTGTGCATACACAATCATACAACGCACCATTCCACACCAATCCAGAATGCACACCTTCTGCTCACAACTAACACGTCTCTCACCTGCACAAGGTTGAATGAGACATTGCTCCTCCAGGGAGGATTCTCCGGGACACATGGATTCAGTCCCATCAGAACTGGGACAATGTCGGAATCTTCTCCTCTTGGACACTTCATCCACATCATAGAAACAGGTTCGACTACAGTGTGACCATGGAGACCACATACTCCAACCACGAGCAGACTCAGCCACATCTGAACAAATGAAGGGACAGAGTGATGAGGGGGGTGTAGGTGGGGAGGCAGAGAGACAGGGTAGACGGGATGGATGAGGTGGTGGAAAGAAAGGAGGAGGGAGAGGGGTAAGGGTCAGAGATGGCACGGGGAGCGGGGGGGGGGGGTGTAGGGTGCGAGGGAGTGTGGGGAGAGAGGGGGAAGCAGGGGAAAGTGGGGGCAGGGGAGAGAGTGGGGACGGGGAGGAGGGGGTGGGGGACTTAGAGGATGGGAGAGATGGGGGGAGGAGGAAATGTGAGAGAGGGGAAATAGGGATGAAGGGGAGGTGGAAAGGGGGAGAGAGGGGCAAGGGGGTGGGGGTGAGGCAGGAAGAGGGGAGGAGGAGGAGGGAGGGGGAGGGGACAGAGGCGGTGGGGAGAGAGAGAGGCAGAGAGTGATGAGTGAAAGTGGAGGCATGAGAGAGAGAGAGAGAGAGAGTCAGTCACTGGAATGAGGGGACTCTGACAAGCAGGTTTGTTCAGCTCTAAGCTTGTTATAGATGGGTTCATTCTTACCCGGTCTGCAGGATGTGTAACAGGCCTGAACTCCCATACTGTCCCCCACACACGGGTTACCATCGACTGAGGCTGAGGGATTTGTTGGAGATCTGAGGAGTGAGAGGGGGACAATGGAGTAAAGCTCTTGGAACTGGAATCTTCAATGGTTCAACAACAGTGATCAGAAAGAAGGCTTTTTCACTGAAACTCCTTAATTCCCATCACACACAATCCAAGCCATGTCATTCCGGCCTGATGGATTCCACTTTCTCAAATCCCTGAATCTTAATCTTCATCCCTTTAACAGTTTCATTAGTTCAGTCCTTAATAAAATCTAATTCTGTGTAACCTGTCCTTTCAGTTTCAAGGTTTTGGCCCCAGTATCGTTCTGGTGAATCTGCAAACTCCAGTCTATCCACTGAGGTGCTTTACTCAGGACTGAACACGGTTAACCCGGATCGGGTCTGAGCAGAGCTCTGGAAAACTGTAACATAAATTGTACCCATTTCAATCCCAGCGCTCTTTCTCAATATTCCATGTACCCTGATGGTCAGTTTATGCACCTGTCCACTAGATTTAGTGATTTGTTGACCTCGAAATCTTTCTGTTTCTCCACTGTTCCTGATACTACACCATGATGAACTCCAGCTGCAACAGCTTTCTCCAGTCATTTAATCCATCAATGTCCCTTTGCAACTTCCTGCTCCCATTAAGATAATTTACCGTGCTGAAGCTGGAGAGTTAAAAGAGCATGAGAAGGGATGAGACTGAAAGCGGAGTTGGAGGGGGTGAGGCTGGAGTGCTGCTTTGGACTGCATTGGAGTACTTCAGTTGGAGTTTGTAAGCAGAGCTGGTCTCTCTACCTTGGTAAGTAAGTATTTCTTCTGTCCTGAATATCCTCTGAGCTAGAGGAAGTACAAGTAAAGGGAGTAATTTAAGGGTAAGTCATGGCAGGGCAGCTTGGCCAAGTGGAATGCTCATCCTGTGCGATGTGGGAAGTCAGGGGCACTTCCAGTGTCCAGGGAGACCATGTGTGCAGGGTGTGTCTCCAGCTGCAGACTCAAAATCCATGTTACAGAGCTGGAGCTGCGCCTGGAGTCACTGTGGTGCATCCACAAGGATGAGATCTTCGTGGATAGCATGTACAGTGAGCTGGCCACACCGCAGGTAAAGAGTGCACAGGCAAAAAAGTATTGGGTGGCTGCCAGACAGAGTAAAAGCACTAGGCAGGCAGTGTAGGAGTCGCCTGGGACCATCTCCCTCTCCAACAGTTTTTCCATTTTGGATACTGCTGGGGGAGATGGTTTCTCAGGGGAATGCAGCAAGAGCCAAGTCCGTGGCACCGCGAGTGGCTCCGCTGCACTGCAGTGGGGAGAGTGATAGGGGATTCTATCATAAGGGGAACAGATAGACGTTTGTGCAGCCGACGTGACTCCAGGATGGTATGTTGCCTCCCTAGTGCCAGGGTCAAGGATGGTAAGGAACAGCTGCAGGACATTCTGAAGGGGGAGGGTGAACAGACAGAGGTTCTGGTCCATATCAGTACTAATGACAAAGGTAAAAAGAGGGGTGAGGTCCTACAAGCAGAATATGGGGAGCTAGGAAATAAATTAAAAGGCAGGACCTCAAAAGTAGTAATCTCAGGTTTACTCCCAGTGCCACATGATAGTGAGATCAAGAATAGGAGAATAGACCAGATGAATGAGTGGCTGAAGAAATGGTGCAGGAGGGAGGGATTTAGATTCCTGAGGCATTGGGACTGATTCTGGGGAAGATGGGATCTGTACTAGCTGGACGGGTTGCACCCCAGCAGGACCAGGACCAATATCCTCACAGAGGTATTCGTTAGTGCTGTGGGGGTGGGTTTAAACTAGAGTGGCAGGGGGATGGAAACCTGAGCAGGGAGACACAAGAGAGGGAAACAAAGATAGGAATGAAAGACAGAAAAAGTAAAAAAACTAAAGTGGAAGGCAGAGGAAACAAGGGCTGGCAGCAAATAGGACCCTAGTACAAAAAGAGATGTGTAAAAATGTTAAAAAGACAAGTCTAAAGGCACTGTATCTGAATGCATGGAGCATTCACTATAAGGTAGACGAATTAACAGCACAAATAGATGTAAACGGATATGATATAATTGTGATTACGGAGACATGGCTGCAGGGTGACCTAGGCTGGGAAATGAATATCCAAGGGTACTCGATATTTAGGATGGACAGACAAAACGGAAAAGGAGGTAGAGTGGTATTGTTAGTTAAGGATGAAATCAGTGTGATAGTGAGAGAGGATATTGGCTCAGGAAATCCAGATGTAGAATCAGTCTGGGTGGAGCTAAGCAGCAACAAAGGGCAGAAAACATTAGTAGGAATTGTATCTGGGCCTCCAAACAGTAGTGATAAAGTAGAGGATGGCATTGAACAGGAAATTGGAGATGCATGTAACAAGAGTGTTACAGTAATCATGGGTGACTTTAATCTACATACAGACTGGGCAAACCAAATTAGCAATAATACTGTGGTGGATGAATTCCTGCAGTGTGTACGAGATGGTTTTTTTGGACCAGTATGTGGAGGAACTGACTAGGAAACAGGTCATCTATCCTAGATTTGGTATTGTGCAATGAGAAGGTTTTAATTAATAATCTTGTTGTATGGGGTCCTTTAGGGAACAGTGACTATAACATGATAGAATTCTTCATTAGGATGGAAAGTGAAGTAGTCTAATCCAAAACTAGAGACCTAAATCCTAAAAGGAAACTACAAAGGTATGAGGAGTGAGTTGGCTAAGATAGATTGGGGAACTTCATTAAATGGCATGGCTGTAGATTAGACAATGGCTAATATTTAAGTAATGAATGTATGCATTGCAACAGTTATACATTCCATTCTGGTGCAAAAACACAACAGGAAAACCTTTCCAACCATGGCTAACAAAAGAAATTAAGGATAGTATTAGATCCAAAGAGGAATCATATAAAGTTGCTAGAAAAAGTAGCAAGCCTGAGGATTGGGAGTAGTTTAGAATTCAGCAAAGGAGGACCAAGAGATTGATTTAAGAGAGGAAAAATAGAGTATGAGAGGAAGCTTTCAAGGAACATAAAAGCAGATAGTAAATGTTTCTATAAATATGTAAAAAGAAAAAGATTAGTGAAGATAAATGTAGGTCCTGTACAGTCTGAAACAGGAGAATTCAGAGAACAAGGAAATGGCAGAGCAATTAAACAACTACTTTAGTTCTGTCTTCATGGAGGAAGACACAAATAACTCCCCAGAAATACTAGGGAAACAAGGGTCTAGTGAAGAGGAGGAATGGAAGAAAATTAGTATTACTAAAAAAACAGTGCTGGAGAAATTTAATAGGACTGAAAGCCAATAAATCCCCAGGGCCCGATAATCTACAACCCAGGGCACTAAAGGAGGTGACCATGGAAATAGTGGATGTTTTGGTTGTCATCATCCAAAATTTTGTAGATTCTGGAACAGTCCCAGCAGATCGGAGGATGGAAAATGTAACCCCACTATTTAAAAAAGGAGGGAGGGAGAAAACAGGGAATTACAGAACAGTCAGCCTGACATCAGTAGTAGGGAAAATGCTAGAGTCTGTTATAAATGATGTGATAACAGGACACTTAGAAAATATCAACGGGATTAGACAAAGTCAACATGGATTTATGAAGGGAAATCATGTTTAACAAAACTACTGGAGTTTTTTGAGGATGTAACTAGCAGAATAGACAAGGGAGAACCAGTGGATGTGGTGTATTTGGATTTTCAGAAAGCTTTTGATAAAGTCCCACATAAGAGGTTAGTGTGTAAAATTAAAACACATGGGATTGGGGGGAATATATTGGCACGGATTGAGAATTGGTTGGCAGACAGGAAACAGAGAGTAGGAATAAATGGGTCTTTTTCGGAGTGGCAGGCGGTGACTAGTGGGGTACGATAGGGATCAGTGCTCGGGCCCCAGTTATTCACAATATATATCAATGATTTGGATGAGGGAACCAAATGCAATATTTCCAAGTTTGCTGATGACACAAAACTAGGTGGGAATTTGAGTGGTGGGGAGCATGTTAAAAAGCTTCAAGGTAATTTAGACAGGTTGAGCAAGTGGTCAAATACATGGCAAATGCAGTATAACGTGGATAAGTGTGAAGTTAATGGACTAAGTGAGGACAAGGGGGACCCTATCATGGTTCTGGGAGGGAGAGGAAGGTGTGAAGGTGGATGTGCGGGAGATGGGCCGGACACGGTTGAGGGCCCTGTCAACCACCGTGGGTGGAAAACCTCGGTTAAGGAAGAAGGAAGACATGTCAGAAGAACTGTTTTGGAAAGTGGCATCATCAGAACAGATGCGGTCTCCTCTACATTGGAGAGACCAAACGCAGACTGGGTGACCGCTTTGCGGAACAACTTCGGTCAGTCTATGAATGGTTGGACCCTGGATAGTACTGAAGATCAGAGGGACCTTGGTGTGTATATCCACAGATCCCTGAAGGTAGCAGGGCAGGTAGATAAGGTGGTTAAGAAGGCATATGGGATACTTGCACTTATTAACCAAGGCATAGAATACAAGAGCAGGGAGGTTATTCTGGAACTGTATAAAATGCTGGTTAGGCCACAACTGGAGTACTGTGTGCAGTTCTGGTCATCACATTATAGGAAGGATGTGATTGCACTGGAGAGGGTGCTGAGGAGATTTACCAGGATGCTGCCTGGGCTGGAGGGTCTGAGCTATGAGGAAAGATTGGATAGGCTGCGGTTGTTTTCCTTGGAGCAGCGAAGGTTGAGAGGGGACCTGATAGAGGTGTATAAGATTATGAGGGGCATAGATAGGGTGGATAGGAAGGCACTTTTTTCATTAGTAGAGGGGTCAATAACCAGGGGGCATAGATTTAAGGTAAGAGGTAGAAGGCTAAGAGGGGAGTTGAGGAGAAATTTTTTCACCCAGAGAGTGGTGGGAGTCTGGAACTCGCTGCCTGAAAGGGTGGTTGAGTCAGAAACACTCGTAACATTTAAGAAGTATTTAGATATTCACTTGCATTGCCAAAGCCTCCAGGGCGATGGGCCAGGTGCTGGATATTGGGATTAGTGGTCAGATCTTTGTTGACCAGTGCGGACACTCTGGGCCGAATGGCCTCCTCATGTGCTGTAAACGTCTATGAGTCTATGGATAAGATCCCTAAAAATCTCACACAGCAATGAGGGGTTGCGCAAGCTGGTACTGATGGAGGAACGCAAAAACTACCCACCCTCCAACGGATACACCTGGAGGAGCAGAGAACCCTCCCAGCCAGGGGTGCAGCAGCGATGACCTCACCCACAGGCCTCGATACTCAGGCTGACCCTCTCCAAACCATACACTCGAGTGTTAGAGAGAGAAGCAGGGTGATTGAGATAGGAAAGGCCCCCCACCCAGAAAGGAAAAGACAAAGGAGGGGGAAAGAAGCTCCCCGAGAATCCCGGAGGCTGGTGTGTTCTCACTGCAGCAAAACCAGGCGTGCCAGGCCCGAGTGCTGGAGACCGTGAGGCAGGCCAGTTGGCTTAGGGGGGCCTCACATGAGTAATCCCTGAAGGACACCCCACTGGCTAGTGCAGCAGAGCAGGCAGAGCCTCTCACTACAGGAACCTACCCTTTGGAGGGCCTGGCACTGTGTGTGTCTGAGCCAGACAAACTCCCAGAGAGCTCCCGGGGTTTTGTCCCTTCAGGAACAGCGTCCCCCTACCCGTCCCAAAATCTGAGCAAGTCCGTGGTGCTGCTCCGGGACACAAGGACCACTCAGTCCTAAATGTCTGGGGGAAACTTAAACCTACCCCCACCCACCCCCGAGTCCTCCCTGAAGGCCAAAGCCCTGGTCAGTGAGTCGGAGGGGGGTCTGTGTTTGCTCTCACCCCCCATAAGGTCCAACTAGTGTGTGACCTTGTTCCAGGCCCTGTTACAGTAGGAATTGTCCCTGAGCTACCAGTAGCAGGAATCAATTTCCTCCTTCGGAACGATCTGGCCGGGAGCCAGGGGCTAGCCAGTGAAAGAAAAGAGGCCAAGACCAAGCAGCAGGAATCTGCAGAATGGCAGAGAGCTGGAGAAGGTCCTGAGGCCCAAAGGGTGAGATAGCACCTCTCGACCTCGAGCAGGGGCTGCTCGGAGGGAGCGAGGCCAAAGCCAGGCCAGTAAAATTAAACAGAGTCCAGAGAAGGCCCCTAGAATTTGAAATAGATTCCTCAAATATCCCCAAGTTAAACAGAGACCAGAGAGGCCCTAAAGGAGGGAAACAATTCATGAGAGAGATGTCCAATGTAGCCAAAGAGCCTAAAGGAAGACAGTATTAAGCTGATAGAAACCTTCGTTCTGGCATTAAGTAGGGACAGAGGAAGTAGACTGCAGGAGGGTATCATTGGACTGGTCAGGTTGGCAGAAAAGTGGCAAATGGAATTGAGCCTGGAGAAGTGAGAGGTGATGCATTTGGGAGGTCAAACAAGGCAAAGGATTACACAATAAATGGGAGAACACTGAGAAGTGTAGAGGAAGTGAGGGACCTTGGAGTGAATGTCCACAGGTCCCTGAAGGTAGCAGGATAGGTCGATAAGGGGTATAGAAGGAATATGGAATCCTTTCATTTATAGCTGAGGTAGAGAATATGAGAGCTGGGAGGTAATGCTGGAACTATATGAAACATTGGTTAGGCCACAACTTGAGTATTGTCTGCAGTTCTGGTCCCCTCATTACAGAAAGGATGTAATTGCACTAGAGAGGGTACAGAGGAGATTTACGGGGATGTTGCCACCCAGGACTGGAAAATTGCAGCTATGAGGAGAGATTGGATAGGCTGGGATTGTTCTCCTTGGAACAGAGGAGGCTGAGGGGAGATTTGATTGAGATGTACAGAATTGTGAGGGGCCTGGATAGAGTGAGTGGGAAGGGTCTATTTACTTTAGCAGAGAGGTCAGTGATTGAAAGTGATTGATAGAAAGATCAGAGGGGAGATGAGGAAATACCTTTTCACCCCGAGGGTTTGTGGGGGTCTGGAACTCGTTGCCGGAAAGAGGAGTGGAGAAACCCTCAACACATTTAAAAGATGTCTGGATCGGCACCTCAAGTGCCGGAACCCACAGGGACACGGACCAAATGCTGGAAAGTGGGATCAGGCTGGGGGCTGGTTTTACAGCCGGAACAGAAACGATGGGCCAAGTGGCCTCTTTCTGTACCATAAACTTTCTATGGTTCTAGGGGAGTTAAGGGAGATGAGGGGGAGAGAGGAAAGTGGAGTTAAGATCACAACCTGATCAGCCATGATCTTATTGAATGTTGGAGCAGGCCTGAGGGGCTGAATGCCCTACTCCTAAGTCCCATGTTCCTATGTTCCTATCCTACAGCAGATGGAGGCTCTGTACTAAAGGCCATTTGACATCTACAAGAATATTTCTAGGAGAAAAGGGACATACCAACCACGATTTTAAAAATGTTCACTGATAAACCAGGACCTCCGGATACAGTCAGTGAACTCTGAGGAAGAGTCATACGGACTCGAAACGTCAACTCTGTTTTTCTCTCCACAGATGCTGTCAGACCTGCTGAGTCTTTCCAGCATTTTCTTTTTTTATATTGGCATGGATAGAAGATTGGCTGGCTAACAGGAAGCAGAGAGTAGGCATAAATGGGTCTTTTTCTGGTTGGCAGGATGTGATGAGTGGAGTGTCACAGGGATCAGCGCTGGGACCTCAACTGTTTACACTTCATATAAATGACTTGGATGAAGGGGCTGAAGGAATGGTGGCTAAATTTGCTGATGACACAAAGATAGGTAGGAAAGTAACTCGTGAAGAGGACATAAGGAGGCTACAAAGTGACATAGATCGGCTGTGAGTGGGCAAAGATCTGGTAAATGAAGTTTAATGTGGGAAAATGCAGAATCGTTCATTTTGGCAGGAAGAATAAAAAAGAAGCTTATTATCTAAATGGTGAGGGATTGCAGAGCTCTGAGCTTCAGAGGGATCTGAGTGTCCTAGTGCATGAATCACAAAAGGTTAGTGTGTAGGTACAGCAGGTAATTAGGAAAACTAATAGAATGTTATCATTTACTGTGAGGGGAATTGAATATAAAAGTAGGGAGGTTATGCTTCAGTTATACAGGGCACTGGTGAGACCACATCTGGAGTATTGTGTACAGTATTGGTCTCCTTATTTAAGGAAGGATGTAAATGCATTGGAAGCAGTTCAGAGAAGGTTTACCAGACTAATACCAGGAATGAGCGGGTTATCTTATGAGGAAAGGTTGGACAGGTTAGGCTTGTATCCACTGGAGTTTAGAAGAGTAAGAGGCAACTTTATTGAAACATAAAAGATCCTGAGGTGTCTTGACAGGGTGGATGTGGAGAGGATGTTTCCTCTTGTGGGAGAATCTAGAACTAGGGGGTCACTGTTTAAAAATAAGGGGTCACACATTTAAAGCAGAGATGAGGAGAATGTTTTTCTCTCAGAGGTCCGTGAGTCTTTGGAATTCTCTTCTTCAAAAGGTGGTGGATGCAGAGTTTTTGAATATTTTTAAGGCCGAGGTGGATAGATTCTTGATTAACAAGGGGGTGAAAGGTTATCGGGGTTGGTAGGAATGTGGGGTTGAGGTTACAATCAGATCAGCCATGATCTTATTGAATGGTGGAGCAGGCTCGAGGGGCCGAATAGTCTACCCCTGCTCCTAATTCCTATGTACTTATGACTTTCCTTGTTTTAATCTGCACTTTAACTTGGCCAAGTTTAACCTCTGACACTATGTATAGTTGTATTTTTTCCCTGCAAGTTTGGGGTTTGAGTGTTAGTTCAATGTGGGACATATTTGTCCATTTTTAACGTTTCAATGTTTTGACCTGAGTAGGTTTGAGTACAATAAAACTAACCTCTTACATGTTTACCTGTCAAATACCTGCCTGGCTTAATTCTTACAAACTGCACGCAGTCAAGTACACACTGAATTAGCAATATAAATTTCTTTTAAAATTCAAAACTTCTGCTCTAACTAAACGAGGACTGGTAAAAGTGTGGATTTAATTAACCCCTCCACCGCTGTCCCTAAAATTTCAAAAACCTGACCCCCGTCTGATGTTAAACTGACCAGCCTGTAGTTACCAGTAATATCCTTACACCATTTCTTGAATAAGGCTGACATATTTTCCACTCTCCAATCCTCTTGTACCTCCCCCATATCGGGGGAAGATATGGTAAATCCTTCTTCCTTTAGCAACCTGGGAGGCAAATCCTCCTTACCCGCTAAAGTATATCTCTTTCTCCAACACTCCAATGAATCCCGTAATCAACAGTGTCACCCCACCTCCCTCTTCTCCTTCACTATCTTTTATGAACACTTTGTACCCTTGAATCCAGTTCTCACCATTTTTAAGCCACTTTTCTATTATTACAACTACATCGTATTTGGGGATATGGTAAACTCTACCGCTTAGAAGGACAAGGGCAGCAGATAGATGGCGACACCACCACTTGGAAGTTCCCCTCCAAATAACTCACCATCCTGACTTGGAAATATATCGCCGTTCCTTCACTGTCACTGGGTCAAAATCCTGGAACTCCCTCCCTAACAGCACTGAGGGTGTACCTACACCACATGGACTGCAGCGGTTCAAGAAGGCAGCTCACCACCACCTTCTCAAGGGCAACTAGGGATGGACAATAAATGCTGGGCCAGCCAGCGAAGCCCACATCCTGTGAATGAATAAACCTAAGAAATTCTCTGGATTATGGATCACAGTAACAGATATGCTACACTCTCAGGCAGAAACATATCTGATCAGCTATATTTTTTGTCATATGCTTTCCAAACCTGTATCGTTCCTGAACTCCAACACCACACCGAGGGTCACATGGTGTCCATGGCGACCACGCTGACCAACCACAGTCGACGGGACAAAGTGACTCATCACAGGAAAGGCGGCCATGGTGACAGACGCTATCAACAAAAGAACAATTCACCCATTAGCTCAGTGCGAGACCATTAAACAGCGAGCAGATAGCCTCTCACTCTAAGCCCCAAAACCCAAGTATATAGGATGCTGCAGGGAGGGTTCAGGGTCAGCCATAAGGTCAGGATTTCAGGTTTGTGTTCAGTAGTAAGGATTATGGTTAGGATTTGGGTTCATATTAAAGTTAGCGTTTCAGGTTGATGGTTTAGAGTCTGGGATCAGGGGTATCACTTCCTGTGAGCCACACCCTACGTTCCTTGTTTAATATTTTGGGTAGGAGACGGGCTGCTCTGTGAGTTAAAGGTTATGTACTGCAGGAAGGGGTCACTGGTTCATGTGTAAATCAAAATGGACACTGATCTTCAGTTGAAGAATGTGGAAGCTGTCAGCGGGAGACACTGCCCATCCCCATGACCCTGACTGTGAAACACTGGGAAGAAAATTGAAGGACCATAAGACCATAAGACATAGGAGCAGAAATTAGGCCATTCGGCACATCGAGTCTGCTCTGCCATTCAATCATGGCTGATAAGTTTCTCAACCCCATTCTCCCGCCTTCTCCCCGTAACCTTTGATCCCCTTACCAATCAAGAACCTATCTATCTCGGTCTTAAATACACTCAATGACCTGGCCTCCACAGCCTTCTGTGGCAATGAATTCCATAGATTCACCACTCTCTGGCTAAAGAAGTTTCTCCTCATCTCTGTTCTAAAAGGTCTTCCCTTTACTCTGAGGCTGTGCCCTCGGGTCCTAGTCTCTCCTACTAATGGAAACATCTTCCCCACGTCCACTCTATCCAGGCCTTTCAGTATTCTACTGAAGGAACAGATGAGGCCATTTGGTTCATCATGCCCATGCTGACCAGAGCAGAGCTATCCAGTCTAATCCCACTTTCCAACTCTGGCCTGTAGATTACAACACTTCAGGTGTATATCCAGCTCCTTATTTAACAAGCTGAGGAGTTACTGCCTTTCAGACAGTGAGTTCCACATCCCCCAACACCTTCTGGGTGAAAAAATACACTCCTCACCTCTCTCTAATTTTTCTACCAATTATTTAAATCAAGCCACATCATCCGCAAACTTCTTAATCATACCCTTACATTCAAATCTGAATCTTTGATATATACAAGTGACAGCAAAGGACCCAGTACTGAGACCTGTGGGATTCCATTGGAAACAGCCTCCCAGGCACACTGACCATAACCTTCTGCTTCCTGCCAGTTTGGGATTCACTCGTCCTCGGATTGATTGAACTTTTTCTTTTTTGACCAGTTGGAGGGGGAATTGGATGGAGATTAGGGCCGTGGGGAATTCTGCATTTTCTTCTGTTTCATTCATTACATAAAAGCTGGCTGGAGGACAGTTCTGATTGGTTAAGTGGTGGAAGGTGACACTGATGGTTGACTGGCAGGAAGACAACATTGATTGGTTAGAGGGTGTCTCCGATTGGTTGACTGGATGGCAAATGACCCTAATAATTTGCTAGTTGGAGGATGACCCTGATTGGCTGGTTGTCTGGAGGCTGACTCTGATTGGTTGGTTTGTTGGCAATGACCCTGATTTGTTGACTAGTTGGAAGACTTGGTTACCAATGGCTGCAGTTGTTTATTAGGATGACTTGTCCAGGTTGGTAAATCTCAGTCCTCCAATAACAACGACACTGGGTGATATTCACACAGCTCCGATCCTGGAGGAAGAGACCTTGGGGACAACGGCAACCTGAAATAGAGCAAACAGTTTGATTATGTTCAAATCATTCCTCATATTATCCTTTCTCCACACATTAGTCTGACATCTCTCTGTCCAATTCAATCTGCCATCTTTGTCCTGAAGATATTTACAGTCCCTTTAGGTAATCACACATTTTGTATATTTATACTGTATCTCTGCTGAATTATATTGAGAAAAGCAATGGTCATATAATCAGAGAATGAGACAGCCCATAATGAGACCCTTCAGCCCATCCTGCCTGTGCTGGCTCTCTAAAAGAACCATAGAATCATAGAACACTACAGCACAGAAAAACAGGCCATTCGGCCCTTCTAGTCTATGCCGAAATATTATTCCGCTAATCCCATTGACCTGCACCTAGTCCATAACCCTCCAGACCTCTCCCATCCATGTATCTATCTAATTTATTCTTAAAACTTAAGAGTGAGCCCGCATTTACCACCTCAGATGGTAGCTCGTTCCACACTCTCACCACTCTCTGAGTGAAGAAGTTCCCCCTAATGTTCCCCCTAAACCTTTCCCCTTTCACCCTAAAGCCATGTCCTCTCGTGTTTATCTCTCCTAATCTAAGTGGAAAGAGCCTACTCGCATTTACTCTGTCTATACCCCTCATAATTTTGTAAACTTCTATCAAATCTCCCCTCATTCTTCTACGCTCCAAGGAATAAAGTCCTAACCTGTTTAATCTTTCCCTGTAACTCAACTCCTTAAGACCCGGCAACATCCTAGTAAATCTTCTCTGCACTCTCTCAATCTTACTGATATCCTTCCTGTAGTTAGGCGACCAGAACTATCCAAGAGCTATCCAATTAATCCCACTTCCCCTGCTCTTTCCCCGTAGCCCTGTAATTTTTTCTTTCCCAGTATTTATTCCCTTTAGAAACTCAGTTTTGTTTCCTCTGCCCTTTCAGGCAGCGCATTCCAGATCACAACAACTCACTGCGTAAATATAAAGATTCCTCATGTTGGCTGTGGCTCTTTTACTGATCACCTTAAATTGGGGTCTCTCTGGTTGCCGACCCTCTTGCCACTGGAAACAGTTTCTCCATCTTTATCCTATCGAGACATTCATGGTTTTGAAAATGAAATCCCCTCTTAATCTCCTCTGCGGCAAGGAGAACAATCCCAAACTCCCCTGCTTCCTACATCAGGAAGTGTCCGTCTGGATGAGGGGGGATCAGTCTCTGTATTAGGAGTGGGGAGATTTGTTTCTTTGTTCCCAAATACGAACATACGCAGTAGGAGCAGGAGGAGGCCACTCGGCCCCTCGAGCCTGCTCCCCCATTCAATAGGATCATGGCTGATCTGATTGTAACCTCAACCCCACATTCCTGCCAACCCCCGATAGCCTTTCATCCCCACTCCCAATAACCTTTCACCCCCACCCTCAATAGCCTTTCACCCCCACCCTCAATAGCCTTTCACCCCCACCCTCAATAGCCTTTCACCCCCACCCTCAATAGCCTTTCACCCCCACCCTCAATAGCCTTTCACCCCCATCCTCAATAGCCTTTCACCCCCACCCTCAATAGCCTTTCACCCCCTTGCTTAAAAAGAATCTATCCAGCTCCGTCTTAAAAATATTCAAAGGCGCTTCTTCCACTGCCTCTTGTGGAAGGGAAGTCTAAAGATGCACAACCCTCAGAGGAAAGATTCCTCCTCATCTCTGCCTTAAACAGACGACCCCTGATTTTTAACAGTGACCCCAAGGGCAGAGATTTTATGTCGGCGCCCAACCCGATCAAACACAAAATCACTCAGCGCCCGCCCTCCACCCACCCTCCGCCCACCCGCCCTCCACCCGCCCGCCCTCCACCCACCCGCCCTCCACCCGCCCGCCCTCCACCCGCCCTCCACCCGCCCGCCCTCCACCCGCACTCCACCCACCCTCCAGCTGCCCGCCCTCCACCCGCCCGCCCTCCACCCGCCCGCCCTCCACCCGCCCGCCCTCCACCCGCCCTCCACCCGCACTCCACCCGCACTCCACCCGCACTCCACCCGCACTCCACCCGCACTCCACCCGCACTCCACCCACCCTCCAGCCGCCCGCCCTCCACCCACCCACCCTCCACCCACCCTCCACCCACCCCCGCCCGCCCTCCACCCGCCCTCCACCCGCACTCCACCCGCACTCCACCCGCACTCCAGCCGCCCGCCCTCCACCAACCCACCCTCCACCCACCCCCAACCGCCCTCCACCCACCCTCCAGCCGCCCGCCCTCCACCCGCCCGCCCTCCACCCACCCGCCCTCCACCCGCCCGCCCTCCACCCGCCCTCCGCCCGAACTCCACCCGCTCGCACTCCACCCGCCCGCCCTCCACCCGCCCGCCCTCCACCCACCCGCTCGCCACCCGCCCTCACCCACCCTCCAGCCGCACTCCACCCGCCCACCCTCCACCCGCCCGCCCTCCACCCACCCGCCCGCCACCCGCCCCCACCCACCCTCCAGCCGCACTCCACCCACCCGCCCTCCACCCACCCGCCCGCCACCTGCCCCCACCCACCCTCCAGCCTGCACTCCACCCGCCCGCCCTCCACCCACCCACCCTCCACCCGCACTCCACCTGCCCGCCCTCCACCCGCCCACCCTCCACCCGCCCCCGCCCACCCTCCCGCACTCCACCCGCCCCCACCCACCCTCCACCCTCCACCCGCCCCCGACCACCCTCCCGCACTCCACCTGCCCACACTCCACTCGCCCCCACCCACCCTCCGCCCACCCTCCACCCACCCCCACCCACCCGCCCTCCACCCGCCCCCACCCACCCTCCACCCATCCTCCACCCACCCCCCGCCTGCACTCCACCCGCCCGCACTCCACCCGCCCGCACTCCACCCGCACCCAACCACACCCGCCCACCCTCCACCCGCCCCCACTCCACCTGCCCCCACCATTCCCACCCGCCCGCACCCATTCCCACCCGCCCGCACTCCACCCGCCCCCACCCCAGCAGCGCTGAGTATTTCAGTGCACACTTCACAATGGCTGGTCGTTAATTGGCCAGCGAGCATGAAATCGCGGTCAGCAGCCCGTTCCCCAGCCAATCCCAGACCTGACGATCGCGCCCACTCACCAACCTAAAGATTCTGCCCCTAGTTCTAGATTCTCCTACAAGAGGAAACATCCTCTCCACATCCACCCTGTCAAGACCCCTCAGGATCTTATATGTTTCAATCATATTCTTCTAAACTCCAGCGGATACAAGCCCAAACTGTCCACAATCTGTAACCTCATGGCCTGGCATCTCCCCCACTCTACCATTACCATCGAACCAGGGGATCAACACTGGTTCAATGAAGAGTGCAGGAGGGCATGCCAGGAGCAGCACCAGGCACACCTAAAAATGAGGTGTCAACCTGGTGAAGCTATAACACAGGGCTACTTGCGTGTCAAACAGCATAAGCAGCAAGTGATAGACAGAGCTAAGCGATCCCACAACCAACGGATCAGATCTAAGCTCTGCAGTCCTGCCACATCCAGTCGTGAATGGTGGTGGATAATTAAACAACTCACTTGTCCCACACCAGCCTTTGAGCCACGCATTCATCTCTCTAATCTTATTTGTCCGATGCCAATTTGCACGTGGCTCAGGTAATAATCCAGAGATTATTACCTTAGAGGTTCTGCTTTTTCAATTTAGTGCCTGGCTCTTCATATTCTCTATACAGAATGCCTTTCTTACTTCTATCTATGTCATTGGTACCTACATGGACCATGACAACTTCCCCTCCCACTGCAAGTTCCTCTCCAGCCCTGAGCAGATGTCCTGAACCCTGGCACCGGGCAGGCAACACAGACGTCTGGACTCCCGCTCTTTGCTGCAGAGAACAGTGTCAATCTCCCTCACTACACTGTCTCTACTACCACTCCATCCCTGTTTGCTCTCTCAGCTTCCTGTACCATGGTGCCATGGCCAATCAGCTCATCCACCTTGCAGACCTCGCTTTCAACCACACAGGTTGTGAGCACCTCAAACCTGTTCGACAATTGGAAAGTCTGAGGCTCCTCCACTACTGTCTGCTCGGTCCCATTGTTTGCCTCACTGACGGTCAAATTTCTCCCCCTCCCTGATGTTGCGCAGTGTCTGCAGTTCAGCTTCTAGGTCAATAATCCTGATCCAGAATTTCCCTTCCTGCTTACACTATCTGCAGACCTGTTTGTCCTGGAGAGCATCGGTGGTTAGGATCCCACATTTCACAGCTACAACACAGCACCTCCCCTGCTGTCGTTACTTATGTTATTTAATTAATTAATTACTTTCTAAATTAACTCCTATGTACACCACAATTTACTGTACTTATTAAATGCTAGTACCACTTTCAATTCAAGGTTATCCGATTCTTAATTCCTAATTGGTTTACCAGTTACTCACCTAACAGCTCCCTCCACTGCGCCGAACTAAGGAAAATGTGGGAATATAAAGAAGCACCTCCCCCCTCACCAAACTCCCCTCCCTCACCAAACTCCCCTCCCTCACCAAATTCCCCCTCACCAAACTCCCCTCCCTCACCAACCTCCCCTCCCTCACCAAACTCCCCCTCACCAAACTCCCCCTTCACCAACCTCCCCTCCCTCACCAAACTCCCCTCCCTCACCAAACTCCCCTCCCTCACCAAACTCCCCTCCCTCACCAAACTCCCCTCCCTCACCAAACTCCCCTCCCTCACCAAACTCCCCTCCCTCACCAAATTCCCCCCTCACCAAACTCCCCTCCCTCACCAACCTCCCCTCCCTCACCAAACTCCCCCTCACCAAACTCCCCCTTCACCAACCTCCCCTCCCTCACCAAACTCCCCCTTCACCAAACTCCCCTCCCTCACCAAACTCCTCCCTCACCAAACTCCCCTCCCTCACCAACCTCCCCTCCCTCACTAAACTCCCCTCCCTCACCAAACTCCCCTCCCTCACCAAACTCCCCTCCCTCACCAAACTCCCCCTTCACCAAACTCCCCCCTCACCAAACTCCCCTCCCTCACCAAACTCACCCCCCTCACCAAACTCCCCTCCCTCACCAAACTCCCCTCCCTCACCAAACTCCCCTCTCTCACCAAACTCCCCTCCCTCACCAAACTCCCTTCCCTCACCAAACTCCCCTCCCTCACCAAACTCCCCTCCCTGACCAAACTCCCCTCCCTGACCAAACTCACCCCTCACCAAACTCCCCTCCCTCACCAAACTCCCCTCCCTGACCAAACTCACCCCTCACCAAACTCCCCTCCCTCACCAAACTCATATCAGCTCACTCTGCCAGCAATCTGCACTCACTGTGACTATGTCTAGATGGAAAGGATCATGTTATTGCTGCTCGATCTGAATTCAGTGTTTGAATCTTACCCTCCAGACAGGCAGAGCTACAGTTTGTCTGAGAACTCAGGTCCTGACAGGAGCTCGGACAGGGATCCAAGGAATGATTGTCACATCCATCAGGCGCCACATAAACCATCCCAGGATCACATTCTGAAACAGAAAACATAACAGGAAAAACAATCAAACTATCTGAAAAAAAGATCAGAACCACGACCTCTGATCCCTCAAATCCCGGGTCAAGGGTCAGGTTGACCCTGGAAAGCTCTGGTCAAGGCTCAGTGTAACCTCTGTGATCCTGGGACAGTGACAGTTTACATTCACCCTGGTGAAACTCTCTGCTCGTAGGAATTAATGAGAATTACAAACAGCAATGGATCTGAGTGAATGTTGGGAATCGGGAACATCTCTCACAGACCCAGGGCTCAGACCAGGATTTTCAGAGGGAAAAAATCTCATGGAATTCCTAACAGAAACTCGAATCCTGATGTTCTGTCCCTTGAAAGCAGGAAGCAGACAGCAGTGTGACTGCTGGGAGTGAACTCACCCGCTGTGCCTGGACAGAGCTGCTGGTTACAGGACTCTGTCTCCATGGTGATGCCTGGACATGGTTGGCCTCCGTTCTTTGGTGGTGGGCTGACACATTCCCGATGTCGGGATCGCGTTCCACTGCTACACTCTGCATCACAGTCTGACCACTCACTCCACTCTGACCACTGACCATTCACTGTGAGGTAGATACATCGGGTTAGACTTAAATCCTCTCTCATCAGTCAGCTTAATAAACAGCAGCTAGATTCTAACACTGAAAACAACTGACACCTTCTAGGAACAGAGACCATTCAATGCTACAAATCTCTCCCTCCACTCAGTTAGAACATGCTTGAGTTAAATCAAATTTACATTTACTCGAAATGTTAACTCTGTATTTCTCTCCGCAGATGCTGTCAGACCTGCTGAGTTTTTCCAGCTATTTTAGTTTTTGTTTTACATTTACCCGTCTTTGTTCCATATCCCTCGATAGTCTGAGCCAATGAAAACCTTTTTAAAAATTCATTCTAGGGATATGGGTATCGCTGGCAAGGCCAGCTTTTGTTACCCATCCCTAAATATCCTTGAACTGAGCGGCTTGCTTGGCCATTTCCGGGGGCAGTTAAGAGTCCACCACATTGCAGTGGGTCTGGAGTCACATGAAGGCCAGACCAGGTAAGGATGACAGCATAAATTTAAGAAATCCTTTAATCATCATGTACACCTCAACTAGATTCCCCCTTAATCTTCTAAACTGGAGGGAATACAGCCTAGCCTACACAATAAAAACAGCAGGTCCAGCAGCATCTGCAGGGAGAGTGAGTTAATAGCTCAGGTCGCAGAATTGTAGAATTATTAAACACAGATGGAGACCATTCAGCCCATCGTGTCTGTGCAAACTCTCCGAATGAGTCATTTACTCCCCCATGTTGCACACCGTTTGGAGGAAGCCCTGAGGGTGGCAAGGGTGCAGAATGTACTCTGGGTGAGGGGACTTCAATGTCCATCACCAGGAGTGGCTCGGTAGCACCACTACTGACTGAGCTGGCCGAGTCCTAAAGGACATAGCTGCTAGACTGGGTCTGCGGCAGGTGGTGAGGGAACCAACAAGAGGGAAAATCATACTTGACCTCACCCTCACCAACCTGCCTGCCGCAGATGCATCTGTCCATGACAGTATCGGTAGGAGTGACCACCACACAGTCATTGTGGAGATGAAGTCCCACCTTCACATTGAGGATACCCTCTATCATACTAAATGGGATAGATTTCAAACAGATCTAGCAACTCAAGACTGGGCATTCATGAGGCGCTGTGGGCCATCAGCAGCTGCAGAATTGTACTTGAACACAATCTGTAACCTCATGGCCCGGCATATCCCCCACTCTACCATTACTATCAAGCCAGAGGATCAACCCTGGTTCAATGAAGAGTGTAGGAGGATATTCCATGAAGATAGATTGGGGAAGTTCGAACTGTTTTCCTTGGAGAGGGGACGGTTCAGAGGAGATTTGATAGCTATTCACAATCATGAGGAGTTTAGGCAGAATAGATACTGTTCCCTCTGGAAAAGGATCAAGACCAGAGGGCACAGATTTAAGGTGATTGGCAAAAGAAGCTCTGTCGAGATGAAGAGAAACTTTTTCACGAAGCGAGTGGTTAGGATCTGGAATGCACTGTCTGAGAGTGTGGTGGAGACAGGGTCAATCGAGCGATTAGGGTCTGGAATGCACTGTCTGAGAGTGTGGGGGAGACAGGGTCAATCGAGCGATTAGGGTCTGGAATGCACTGTCTGAGAGTGTGGGGGAGACAGGGTCAATCGAGTGGTTAAGATCTGGAATGCACTGTCTGAGATTGTGGGGGAGACAGGGTCAATCGAGTGGTTAGGGTCTGGAACGCACTGTCTGAGAGTGTGTGGGAGACAGGATCAATCGAGTGGTTAGGATCTGGAACGCACTGTCTGAGAGTGTGGTGGAGACAGGGTCAATCGAGTGGTTAGGATCTGGAATGCACTGTCTGAGAGTGTGGTGGAGACAGGGTCAATCGAGTGGTTAGGATCTGGAACGCACTGTCTGAGAGTGTGGTGGAGACAGGGTCAATCGAGTGGTTAGGATCTGGAATGCACTGTCTGAGAGTGTGGGGGATACAGGGTCAATCGAGTGGCTAGGGTCTGGAATGCACTGTCTGAGAGTGTGGGGGAGACAGGGTCAATCGAGTGGTTAGGATCTGGAATGCACTGTCTGAGAGTGTGGGGGAGACAGGGTCAATCGAGTGGTTAGGATCTGGAATGCACTGTCCGAGAGTGTGGGGGGGACAGGATCAATCGAGTGGTTAGGATCTGGAATGCACTGTCTGAGAGTGTGCGGGAGACAGGATCAATCGAGTGGTTAGGATCTGGAATGCACTGTCCGAGAGTGTGGGGGGGACAGGATCAATCGAGTGGTTAGGATCTGGAATGCACTGTCTGAGAGTGTGGGGGAGACAGGGTCAATCGAGTGGTTAGGATCTGGAATGCACTGTCTGAGAGTGTGGTGGAGACAGGGTCAATCGAGTGGTTAGGGTCTGGAATGCACTGCCTGAGAGTGTGGTGGAGACAGGATCAATCGAGTGGTTAGGATCTGGAATGCTCTGTCTGAGAGTGTGATGGAGACAGGGTCAATCGAGTGGTTAGGGTCTGGAATGCACTGCCTGAGAGTGTGGTGGAGACAGGGTCAATTGAGTGGTTAGGGTCTGGAACGCACTGTCTGAGAGTGTGGGGGAGACAGGGTCAATCGAGTGGTTAGGGTCTGGAACGCACTGTCTGAGAGTGTGGGGGAGACAGGGTCAATCGAGTGGTTAGGGTCTGGAGCGCGCTGCCCGAGAGCGTGGGGGAGACAGGGTCAATCGAGTGGTTAGGGTCTGGAGCGCGCTGCCCGAGAGCGTGGGGGAGACAGGGTCAATCGAGTGGTTAGGATCTGGAGCGCGCTGCCCGAGAGCGTGGGGGAGACAGGGTCAATCGAGTGGTTAGGGTCTGGAATGCACTGTCTGAGAGTGTGGTGGAGACAGGGTCAATCGAGTGGTTAGGATCTGGAATGCACTGTCTGAGAGTGTGGGGGAGACAGGGTCAATCGAGTGGTTAGGGTCTGGAATGCACTGTCTGGGAGTGTGTGGGAGACAGGGTCAATCGAGTGGTTAGGATCTGGAATGCACTGTCTGAGAGTGTGGTGGAGACAGGGTCAATCGAGTGGTTAGGATCTGGAGTGCACTGTCTGAGAGTGTGGGGGAGACAGGGTCAATCGAGTGGTTAGGATCTGGAATGCACTGTCTGGGAGTGTGTTGGAGACAGGGTCAATCGAGTGGTTAGGGTCTGGAATGCACTGTCTGAGAGTGTGGTGGAGACAGGGTCAATCGAGTGGTTAGGATCAGGAATGCACTGTCTGAGAGTGTCGGGGAGACAGGGTCAATCGAGTGGTTAGGATCTGGAACGCACTGTCTGAGAGTGTGGGGGAGACTGGGTCAATCGAGTGGTTAGGATCTGGAATGCACTGTCTGAGAGTGTCGGGGAGACAGGGTCAATCGAGTGGTTAGGATCTGGAACGCACTGTCTGAGAGTGTGGGGGAGACAGGGTCAATCGAGTGGTTAGGATCTGGAACGCACTGTCTGAGAGTGTGGGGGAGACAGGGTCAATCGAGTGGTTAGGGTCTGGAATGCACTGTCTGAGAGTGTCGGGGAGACAGGGTCAATCGAGTGGTTAGGATCTGGAACGCACTGTCTGAGAGTGTGGGGGAGACAGGGTCAATCGAGTGGTTAGGATCTGGAACGCACTGTCTGAGAGTGTGGGGGAGACAGGGTCAATTCAAAAGGGAATGGAATAATTATCTGGAAAGGAAGGATGTGCAGAGCCATGGGAAGAACATACCAACATGTAAACAAACATACGAAATAGGAACAGGAGTAGGCCTTTCGGCCCCACGAATCTGCTTCACCATTCAATACGATCTTGGCTGATCTTCTTGTGTTTCAATTTCCACATTCCCATCTACCCCCGATAACCTTTGATTCTCTTGCAGACCCAATCTAGCAGCTATGTCCTTTAGGACTCGGCCAGCTCGGTCAATAGTGGTGCTACCGAGCCACTCTCGGTGATGGACATTGAAGTCCCCCACCCAGAGTACATTCTGTGCCCTTTCCACCCTCAGTGCTTCCTCCAAGTGATGTTCAACATGGAGGAGCACTGATTCATCAGCTGAGGGAGGGCGATACGTGGTAATCAGCAGGAGGTTTCCTTGCCCATGTTTGACCTGATGCCATGAGACTTCATGGGGTCCGGATTTGATGTTGAGGACTCCCAGGGCAACTCCCTCCTGATTGTATACCACTGTGCCTCCACCTCTGCTGGGTCTGTCCTGCCGGTGAGACAGGATATACCCAGGGATAGTGATGGTGGTGTCTGGGACATTATCTGTAAGGTATGATTCTGTGAGGATGACCATGTCAGGCTGTTGCTTGACCAGTCTGTGAGACGCTCTCCCAATTTTGGCACTGGCCCCCAGGTGTTAGTAAGGAGGACTTTGCAGGGTCGACAGGTCTGAGTTTGCCGTTATTGTTTCCGGTGCCCAGGTCGATGCCGGGTGGTCCGTCCGGTTTCATTCCTTTTTTGTGACTTTGTAGCGGTTTGTTACAGCTGAGTGTCTGGCTCGGCCATTTCAGAGTCAACCACATTGCTGTGGGTCTGGAGTCACATGTGGGCCAGACCGGGTAAGGACGGCAGATTTCCTTCCCTAAAGGACATTAGTGAACCAGATGGGTTTTTACAACAATCGACAATGGTTTCATGGTCATCATTAGACTTTTAATTCCAGATTTTTATTGGATTCAAATTCCACCATCTGCTGTGGTCGGATTCGAACCCGGGTCCCCAGAGCATTCCCCTGGGTCTCGGGAATTCCAGTCCAGCGACAATCCCACCGCACCATCACCTCCTCATCACTTTAAATCTGTGCCCTCTGGTCTCGATCTTTTACCAGAGGGAACAGTATCTCATCTGTCCAGACCCCTAATGATTTTGAATAGTTATCAAATCTCCTCTCAGCCTTCTCCTCTCCAAGGAAAACAGTCTTAACTTCTCCAATCTATCTTCATTAGTGAAGTTCCTCATCCCTGGAACCATTCCCGTGAATCTTTTCCACACTCTCCCCATTACCTTCACATCCTCCCTAAAGTGCGACACCCAGGACTGGACACAATACTCCAGCTGAGGCCGAACTAGTGATTTATACAAGTTCAACATAACCTCCTGGCTCTTGGTGTCTAAACAACCTCCTTAAATGGCCCCCTGCCTCCAAACCCACCTTGAGGAGGGTATTAAATCCTACCCTGAGAACTGAGAGAGGAGCAGTGTCGATTTTTAAATGGTAATATTCACAATTCTGGCCCCTTTAACAGGAGCTCAGCAATACTGAGGTTCAGATTGCTGTCCCCTTTAACAGGAGCTCAGTAATACATTTCCCAATCCCTCTGTTGCCCTGTCCTGTCCTGTGTCTGTGCTGTGTAGTGTGGTTACCTGGACAGGCCTGAATAAAGCAGACTCGGGTATCCCACAGTCCGCGCTTACAATCTCCCCCGGGCAGAGCTGGCCGGAGTACATCCCTCTGTCGGAACAACACTCCGAGACCACAGCTCTGGCTACACTCACTCCACAACGTCCAGTCTGACACCACACAATCCACTGGGAAAACAAACAGAACATAGTTAGTGAGGAATCTGTGTAACTGACCCAAAAAACTGAGAGGATAATATCAGTAACCAGATTCCAAGCTGTAGTTAGACCAGGAGAACAGGCCATTTGAGCCCATTCAATACATAATACACAACCCATCACACAAACAAATCACCCCAATCACATTAACCCACCCTTTTCCGTGTATCACATCCCACAGCCCCTGACATCTGACCCGTCCTCCTGATCCCAAGGGCACCAGCCCCCGGCTTCTGACCCCTGATCCACAAGTCCTGCTGTCAAACCCTGGGCCGCAGTTTTCCCTCCCACTGGCCCTTGCCTCCTCCCAGGCTCTTCCCCACCCCCAATCTTTCCCCCCAACCTCTCCCCTTGACTCCCTCCCCCCAGCTTGCCCCATTGACTCCCTCTCTTCAGCCCCTCCCCATAACTCCCTCCCCCAGCCTCGCCCCTTGACTCCCTCCCCCAGCCTCGCCCCTTAACTCCCTCCCCCAGCCTCGCCCCTTGACTCCCTCCCCCAGCCTCTCTCCTAGTCACGCTCCCCCAGCCTCTCTCCTAGTCTCCCTCCCCCAGCCTCTCTCCTAGTCTCTCTCCCCCAGCCTCGCCCCTTGACTCCCTACCCCAGAAGCTCCCGTTGACTCCCTCCCCCAAGCCTCTTCTCATGACGCCCTCCCCCCAGCCTCTCCCCTTGTCTCCCTGCCCCAGCCTTTCCCCTTGACTCCCTCCCCCCAGCCTCTCCCCTTGTCTCCCTCCCCCCAGCCTCTCCCCTTGTCTCCCTCCCCCCAGCCTCGCCCCTTGACTCCCTACCCCAGAATCTCCCGTTGACTCCCTCCCCCCAGCCTCTTCTCATGACGCCCTCCCCCCAGCCTTTCCCCTTGACTCCCTCCCCCCTGCCTCTCCCCTTGTCTCCCTCCCCCCAGCCTCGCCCCTTGTCTCCCTCCCCCAGCCTCGCCCCTTGTCTCCCTCCCCCAGCCTCGCCCCTTGTCTCCCTCCCCCCAGCCTCTCCCCTTGTCTCCCTCCCCCCAGCCTCTCCCCTTGTCTCCCTCCCCCCAGCCTCTCCCCTTGTCTCCCTCCCCCCAGCCTCTCCCCTTGTCTCCCTCCCCCAGCCTTTCCCCTTGTCTCTCTATCCCCAGTCTTCCTTCTCTCAGCTGAGTTCAGCTATGGCTGTGACAATCTCTTACCGCAGTCCTTTTCATCAGAGCCATCCTGACAGTCTAGTTGCAGGTTGCACCGCTGCTGCAGGGCTACACACTCCCCAGTGCCACACGCAAACTGTTTAACAGAGCAGAGACTGGCAGGGCTGGTGGGGGAAATCCGATCTGAACCACTTGGTGTTGGAGTCGCTGAGGGAGGAGCAGAGCCTGAAACCCAGGAGTGAGAGTGGGAAGGTCAACGAGCCCATAATGCATCTGAAAGAACTTGTATCTTATAGAAATAGAGAAACATAGAAACTAGGAGCAGGAGTAGGCCATTCGGCCCCTCGAACCTGCTTCGCCATTCACTATGATCATGGCTGATCATCCAACTCAATATCCTGTTCCCACTTTCTCCCCATATCCATTGATCCCTTTCATCCCAAGAGCTATATCTAACTCCTTCTTGAAAACATACAATGTTTTGGTCTCAACTATTTTCTGTGGTAGTGAATTCCACAGGCTCACCACTCTCTGGGTGAAGAAATTTCTCCTCATCTCAGTCCTAAATGGTCTACCCCATATCCTCAGCCTGTGACCCCTGGTTCTGGACTCCCCCACCATCGGGAACATCCTTCCTGCATCTACCCTGTCTTGTCCTGTTAGAATTTTATAGGACAGGAGGCTGCTCAGTAAGATAAGAGCCCATGGTGTTAGAGGCAAGGTACTAGCATGGATAGAAGATTGGCTGTCTGGCAGGAGGCAGAGAGTGGGGATAAGGGGGTCCTTCTCAGGATGGCAGCCGGTGACTAGTGGAGTTCCGCAGGGGTCAGTGTTGGGACAACAACTTTTCACTTTATACATTAATGATCTAGATGAAGGAACTGAGGGCATCCTGGCTAAGTTTGCAGATGATACAAAGATAGGTGGAGGGACAGGTAGTATTGAGGAGGCGGGGAGGCTGCAGAAGGATTTAGACAGGTTAGGAGAATGGGCAAAGAAGTGGCAGATGGAATACAACGTGGGGAAGTGTGAGGTCATGCACTTTGGTAGGAAGAATAGAGGCATGGACTATTTTCTAAATGGGGAGAGAATTCAGAAACCTGGAGTGCAAAGGGACTTGGGTGTCCTAGTCCAGGATTCTCTTAAGGTTAACTTACAGGTTGAGTCGGTAGTTAGGAAGGCAAATGCAATGTTGGCATTTATTTCGAGAGGACTAGAATATAAAAGCAGGGATGTGATGCTGAGGCTTTATAAGGCTCTAGTCAGACCACATTTAGAATATTGTGAGCAATTTTGGGCCCCGTATCTCAGGAAGGATGTGCTGGCCCTGGAGAGGGTCCAGAGGAGGTTCACGAGAATGATTGCAGGAATGAAAGGCTTAACATATGAGGAACGTTTGAGGACTCTGGGTCTATACTCAATGGAGTTTAGAAGGATGAGGGGGGATCTGATTGAAACTTACAGAATACTGAAAGGCCTGGATAGAGTGGACGTGGGGAAGATGTTTCCATTAGTAGGAGAGACTAGGAATCGAGGGCACAGCCTCAGAGTAAAGGGAAGACCTTTTAGAACAGAGATGAGAAGAAGCTTCTTTAGCCAGAGAGTGGTGAATCTATGGAATTCATTGCTACAGAAGGCTGTGGAGGCCAGGTCATTGAGTGTATTTAAGACCGAGATAGATAGGCTCTTGATTGGTAATCAAAGGTTAGGGGGAGAAGACGGGAGAATGTTGTTGAGAAACTTATCAGCCATGATTGAATGGAGGAGCAGATTCGATGGGCTGAATGGCCTAATTTCGGCTTCTATGTCTTATGGTCTTATGATCAGGTTGCCCCCTCAGTCTTCTCTGCTCCAACGAAAACAACCCAAGTCTATCCAACCTCTCTTCATAACTTAAATGTTTCATCCCAGGCAACATCCTGGTGAATCTCCTCTGCATCCCCTCCAGTGCAATCACATCCTTCCTATAATGTGGTGACCAGAACTGTGCACAGTACTCCAGCTGTGGCCTCACCAAGGTTCTATACAACTCCAACATGACCTCCCTACTTTTGTAATCTATGCCTCGATTGATAAAGGCATGTGTCCCATATGCCTTTTTCACCACCCCACTAACATGCTCCTTCGCCTTCAGAGATCTATGGACACACATGCCAAGGACCCTTTGTTCCTCAGAACTTCCTAGTGTCATGCCGTTCATTGAATATTTCCTTATCAAATTACTCCTTCCAAAGTGTATCACCTCTCACTTTTCAGGGTTAAATTCCATCTGCCACATATCTGCCCATTTGACCATCCCGTCTATATCTTCCTGTAGCCCAAGACACTCAACTTCACTGTTAAACACCCGGCCAATCTTTGTGTCATCCCCAAACTTACTAATCCAACCCCCCATATAGTCATCTATTTGTTTATATAAATGACGAATAATAGGGAACCCAGCACAGATCCCTGTGGTACGCCACTGGACACTGGCTTCCAGTCACTAAAGCATCCTTCTGTCATCACCCTCTGTCTCCTACAACTAAGCCAAATTTAAATCCACCTTATCAAATTACCCTGTATCCCATGTGCATTTGCCTTCCTTATAAGTCTCCCATGTGGGACCTTGTCAAAGGCTTTGCTGAAATCCATATAAACTACATCAACTGCACTACCCTCATCTACACACCTGGTCACCTCCTCAAAAAATTCAATCAAATTTGTTAGGCGTGACCTCCCTCTGACAAAGCCATGCTGACTATCCCTGATCAAACCTTGCCTCTCCAAATGGAGATAGATTCTCTCCTTCAGAATTTTCTCCAATAGTTTCCCTACCACTGACGTGAGACTCACTGGCCTGTAGTTCCCTGGCTTATCTCTACAATCCTTCTTAAATAGTGGAACCACATTAGCTGTTCTCCATCCTCTGGCACCTCCCCCGTGGCCAGAGAGGAATTAAAAATTTGGGTCAGAGCCCCTGCGATCTCCTCCCTTGCCTCCCTCAGCAGTCTGGGACACAAATCATCCAGACCTGGAGATTTGTCCACTTTTAAACCTGCCAACACCTCCAATACCTTGTCACTCCCTATATCAATTTGCTTAAGAACCTCGCAGTCTCCCTCCCCGAGTTCGATACCTTCATCCTCATTCTCTTGGGTGAAGACGGATGTGAAGTATTCATTCAACACTCTAGCGATGTCCTCTGGCTCCACCCATAGATTGTCCCCTTGGTCCCTTATGGGCCCTACTCGTTCCCTGATCATCCTCTTCGCATTACACACCTCCACAAATTGTGTCGTCCCTTGTTGGACCCTCTACATATTGACCTAAAAAGTTCTCCTGAACACATTTCGAGAAATCCACTCCATCCAAGCCCTTAACACTATGTCTATCCCAATTAATGTTGGGAAAGTTGAAATCACCTAATATAATTACCCTATTGTTATTGTTTTTACACACTTCCACAAATTAGAACCTTAGAACCATAGAAAAGTTACAGCACAGAAGGAGGCCATTTGGCCCATCTTGTCCATGCCAGCCTGAGGACACCCAGGTGTCCTTTCTAATCCCACCTTCCTGCACCCGGCCCATAGCCCTGCAGCTTACAGCACTTAAGGTGCAGATCCAGGTACTTTTTAAAAGAGTTTAGAGTTTCTGCCTCTACCACCAACTTGGACAGCGAATTCCAGACACCCACTACCCTCTGCGTAAAAAAGTTCTTCCTCATGTCCCCCCTACACCTTCTGCCACTTATCTTGAATCTATGTCCCCTGGTTCTAGAATTCTCCACCAAGGGAAACAATTTTATCCTGTCCACTTTATCTATTCCCCTCATAATTTTGTACACCTCAATCAAGTCACCTCTCAGCCTTCTTTGTTCTAAGGAAAATAACCCCAACCTATCCAATCTCTCCTCGTAGCTACACTTTTCTAACCCTGGCAACATTCTTGTAAACCTCCTCTGCACTCTCTCCAGAGCTATTACATCCTTCCTGTAATGTGAACTGCACACAATACTCCAGTTGTGGCCTCAGCAGTGTTTTATACAATTCCAATATTATATCCTTACTTTTATATTCTATACCTCTACCAGTGAAGGAGAGCATTCCATATGACTTCTTTATAACCTTGTCTACTTGAACTGCTGCCTTCAGGGACCTGTGTACTTGTACACCAAGATCTCTCACTTCATCCACCCCTCTTAGTACATTCCCATTTATTTTGTGATCCCTGTAACTGTTTGACCTCCCTAAATTGTGCACATATTTGCTCCTCAATTTCCCGCTGACTATTTGGGGGTCTATAATAAACACCTAACAATGTGTCTGCCCCTTTTTTATTCCTAAGCTCTACCCACAAAGCTTCATTCGATGCCCCCTCCAAGATATCATCTCTCCTTACTGCAGTAACTGACTCCTTAACTAATAATGCAATACCTCCTCCTCTTTTACCCCCTCCCCTGTCTCGCCTGAAGATTCTATATCCCGGAATGTTGAGCTGCCAATCCTGCCCTTTCCTCAACCACGTCTCTGTGATTGCTACTATATCACAATTCCACGTGTCAATCCTCACCCTTAACTCATCCGTTTTACCTGTAATACTCCTGGCATTAAAGTAGAGGCCATCCAGCCTTGCCTTACTCACTTGAAGCTTAATGCAGCTGTACTCCCTCTGACTTGATTGTTTTACTGTATTATGATGGTTCCCTATTCTGCTAACATTCTGTGTCCCCTCCCCCTGCCGAATTAGTTTAAACTCCTCCCAACAGCACTAGCAAACCCGCCCGCAAGGATGTTAGTCCCACTCTGGTTCAGATGTAGACCGTCCCACTTGTACAGGTCCCACCTTCCCCAGAAACGGTCCCAGTGATCCAGGAATCTAAAACCCTCCCTCCTGCACCAACTCTTAAGCCACATATTCATCTGTGCTATTCTCCTATTTCTTAGCTCACTAGCACGTGGCACTGGGAGTAATCCAGAGATTACAACCCGAGAGGTCTTGCTTTTTAGTCTACTGCCTAACTCCCTGAATTCTTGAGGCAAGACCGCATCCCTCTTTCTACCCATGTCACTGGTAGCAACATGTACCATGACCTCTGCCTTATTACCCTCCCCCTTCAGGATGCCCTACAGCCGTTCAGTGACATCCCGGACCCTGGCACCAGGGAGGCAGCACACCATCCTGGAGTCACGTTGATGGCCACAGTAGCGCCTATCTGTTCCCCTGACTATAAAATCCCCTATTACTATTGCTCTTCCTCCCTTCCTCCCCTCCTGTACAGACAGGCTGCTTGTGGTGCCCGGAGCTTGGCTCTGTCCGCACTCCCTGGAGGAACCAGCGCCCTCATCAGCCTTCAAAGCGGAATACCGATTTGCGAGTGGGACCCCAGGGGACTCCTGAACTACCTGCTTGTTTCTCTTGGACTGCCTGGTGGTCACCCATTCCCTTCCTTCCTCAAGTCCCTTCAGCTGCAGTGTGACCACCTCTCTAAACGTGCTATCCACGATGCTCTCAGACTCGCGGATGCTCCACAGTGTCCCCAGCCGCCGTTCCAGCTCTGAAACCCGAGCTTCCAGGAGCTGCAGCTGGACACACTTCCTGCACACATGCTGGTCCCGGGCACTGGAAATGTTCCCGGCTTCCCACATGGAGCACGAGGAGCACACCACGGCTTTGAGCTCTCCTACCATGACTTATCCCTTTAAATTAAACCTTTTAAGTCAATTACTCTAGGGCCCTTCTTTCCTGATCCTTGTTACTGTAGAATATACAAACTGTAAACCACAGAAATATCTTAAACTATGAGTGATTAAAGTAGTAAATACCTTACCCACTACTTACCAGTGATTCCTTTCCCTTGTAGCCTCTACTGCTGCAGCAGGGCAAGACCCACATTCTGAAGATTTAAGACGTTGGATAGCAAGGAAAAAATGCAAAGAGCACCTCGCTCCCTATGCACCGAATTCCCATTTTGCACCAAATTCTGAATACCCACTCTGGCTGTGCCCCACTCAGGAAGTACTCTCTCCTCTGTTTGTGTGCAAGCACACTGTACATCATATGTAGTTTGTGTGTAAATGTGTCACCATGTGTCCGAGGCCCAGCCATCTTCAGCTGCTATAATTAACGCACCACAGCCTATAATTCATTGACCACAGTCCATAATTAACTGACCAGAGCCCATACTTCACTTTGCATAGTCTATAATTAACTGACCAGAATCTATAATTCACTGAACACAATCTATAATTCACTGACAAAAATCTATAATTCACTGACAAAAATCTATAATTCACTGACCTGAATTGATAATTCACTGGCCACAGTCTAGAATTCACTGACCACAATCTATAATTCACTGACCTGAATTGATAATTCACCGACCAGTCTATAATTCACTGACCAGAGTCTATTATTCACTGACCAGTGTCTGTAATTCACTGCCCAGAGTCTATAATTCACTGACCAGCATCCATAATTGACAGACCAAAGTCTAAAATTGATTAACCACAGTCTATCATTGACTGACCTCAGTCTAATATGATGGACCATAGTCTATAATTCACTGACCACAGTCCATAATTCACTAACAAGAGTCTCTAATTCACTGACCATAATCTATAATTAAGTGGCCACTGTCTATAATTCACTGACCAGAGTCTATAATTGACAGTCCAGAGTCTAAAATTGATTAACCACAGCCTATAATTGATTAACCACAGTCTATAATTGACTGACCTCAGTCTATTAATTGACTGACCAGAGTTGAAAATTGACTGACAACAGTCGATAGCTGACTGACCAGAGTCTATAATTAACGGACCACAGTCTAGAAATGACTGACCAGAATCTGTAATTCATTGACCACAGTCTATAATTCATTGACCAGAGTGCATAATTAACTGACCACAGCCTTTAATTGACTCATAGACTCTGGTCAACAAAGATCTGACTACACTAATCCCATTTTCCAGCACTTGGCCCATATGTTTGGAGGCTATGGCAACACAAGTGAATATCTAAATGCTTATTAAATGTTACGAGAGTTTCTGACTCAACCACCCTTTCAGGCAGTGAGTTCCAGACTCCCACCACCCTCTGGGTGAAAAAATTTCTCCTCAACTCCCCTCTCAGCCTTCTACCTCCTACCTTAAATCTATGCCCCCTGGTTATTGACCCTTCTACTAATGGAAATAGTGCCTTCCTATCCACCCTATCTATGCTCCTCATAATCTTATACACCTCTATCAGGTCCCCTCTCAACCTTCACTGCTCCAAGGAAAACAACCCCAGCCTATCCAATCTTTCCTCATAGCTCAGACCCTCCAGCCCAGGCAGCATCCTGGTAAATCTCCTCTGCACCCTCTCCAGTGCAATCACATCCTTCCTATAATGTGGTGATCAGAACTGCACACAGTACTCCAGTTGTGGCCTAACCAGTGTTTTATACAGTTCCAGTATAGTCTCCCTGCTCTTGTATTTTATGCCTTGGCTAATAAAGGTAAGTATCCCATGTGCCTTCTTAACCACCTTATCTACCTGTCCTGCTACATTCAGGGATCTGTGGATATACACACCAAGGTCCCTCTGATCTTCAGTACTTTCCAGGGTCCTACCATTTATAGTGTAATCCCTTGCCTTGTTAGCCCTCCCCAAGTGCATTACCTCACACTTTTCCGGGTTGAATTCCATTTGCCACCGCTCTGCCCACCTTACCAGCCCATTGATATCCTCCTGCAGTTTACGGCTATCCTCCTCATTATTTACCACCCTACCAATTTCCGTGTCATCCACGAATATCTTGATCATACCCCCTACATTTAAGTCAAAATCATTTATATACATCACAAACAGCAAGGGCCCCAGCACCGAGCCCTGTGGAACCCACTGGAAACAGACTTCCAGTCACAGAAACATCCCTCCACCATCGCCCTCTGCTTCCTGCCTCTCAGCCAATTTTGAATCCAATGTGCCACTTTGCCTTGGATCCCATGGGCTCTTACTTTCTTGACCAGTCCGCCATGAGGGACCTTATCAAAAGCCTTGCTAAAGTCCTTGTAGATCACATCAAATGCATTACCCTCATCAACACTTCTGGTTACCTCCTCAAAAAATTCAATCAAATTTGTCAAACACGACCTTCCCATAACAAATCCATGCTGACTATCCCTGATTAATCCATGTCTCTCTAAGTGCAGATATATTCTGTCCCTCAGAATTCTTTCTTGTAACTTCCCCACCACCGAGGTTAGACTGACCGGCCTGTAATTTCCTGGTCTATCCCTTCCTCCCTTTTTTAATAACGGGACAATGTTAGCAGTTTCCAGTCCTCTGGCACCTCACCTGTGGCCAGAGAGGATTTGAAAATTACTGCCAGGGTCCCTGATATCTCTTCCTTTGCCTCCCCCAACAGCCTGGGATACACCTCATCCGGGCCTGCGGATTTATCCACTTTTAAGGCCGCTAAACCCGCTAGTACCTCCTCTCTCTCTCTCTGTTAATTTCCTCTAATATTTCACAGTCCTGATGTCTATACCTGCGTCGTCCTTTTCCATTGTGAAGACTGACGCAAAGTATTCATTGAGGACTGTATCCCCGTCTTCCGGGTCCACACACACATTACCTCTATGATCCCTAATTGGCCCTCCTCATTCCCTAGTTATTCTCTTGCTCTTTATATATTAAATAATAACCCTTTGCGTTTTCCTTTATTCTACCCACCAAATGCTTTCTCATGCACTCTCTTAGCTTTCCTAATTTCCTTTTTAAGTTCCCCTCTGCACTTTTTATACTGACTGACTGACCACAGTCATAATTCACTCACCACAGTCTATAATTTACTGATGAAAGTCTATATTTGACTGACCACAGTCCATAATTCACTGACCAGAGTCTAGAATTCACTGACCCGAGTCCATAATTAGCTGACCAGTGTCTATAATTAACTGACAGGAGTCTATAATTAACTTACCACAGTGTCGCTCATCTGAAGCATCCAGACAGTCTAGATTCCCATCACAGACGGCATCCATATCTACACAATCAGACGATTCACACTTGAACTGGTCATGGAGGCAGAGAACTCGGAGGAATGGGGGTAACTCATCCCAGGGCATGGGTGAATGATCTGTGGGGCCTAGAGACAGGAGGATTGATTAGAGAGAGGATCAGAAAGAGAGAGAGGGAGGGTCCGAGATAGAGAGATGGAGGGTCAATGTTAGTGAAAAAGAGGGAGGGTCAGAGATAGAGAGGGGGGGTTGGAGAGAGAGAGGAGGGGTCGGAGAGGGGGGTCGGAGAGAGGCGGGGGATCAGAGAGAGAAGGTGGGTCAGAGAGGGGGGGGTCAGAGAGAGGGGGGTCAGAGAGAGGGGGGTCAGAGAGAGGGGGGTCAGAGAGAGGGGGGTCAGAGAGAGAGAGGGGGAGTCAGAGAGAGGGGGGTCAGAGAGAGGGGGGTCAGAGAGAGGGGGGTCAGAGAGAGGGGGGTCAGAGAGGGGGGGTCAGAGAGAGGGGGGTCAGAGAGAGGGGGGTCAGAGAGAGGGGGGTCAGAGAGAGGGGGGTCAGAGAGAGGGGGGTCAGAGAGAGGGGGGTCAGAGAGAGAGAGGGGGAGTCAGAGAGAGGGGGGTCAGAGAGAGGGGGGTCAGAGAGAGAGGGGAGGTCGGGGGGCGTCAGAGAGAGAGGGGTCAGAGAGAGAGAGGGGGAGTCAGAGAGAGGGGGGTCAGAGAGAGGAGGGGATCAGAGAGAGAGGGGAGGTCGGGGGGCGTCAGAGAGAGAGGGGTCAGAGAGAGAGAGGGGGGGTCAGAGAGAGGGGGGTCAGAGAGAGGGGGGTCAGAGAGAGGGGGGTCAGAGAGAGAGGGGTCAGAGAGAGAGAGGGGGAGTCAGAGAGAGGAGGGGATCAGAGAGAGAGGGGGATCAGAGAGAGAGGGGTCAGAGAGAGAGGGGGGTCAGAGAGAGGGGGGTCAGAGAGAGGGGGGTCAGAGAGAGGAGGGGATCAGAGAGAGAGGGGAGGTCGGGGGGGGTCAGAGAGAGAGGGGTCAGAGAGAGGGGGATCAGAGAGAGGGGGGTCAGAGAGAGGGGGGTCGGAGAGAGGGGGGTCGGAGAGAGGGGGGTCGGAGAGAGGGGGGTCGGAGAGAGGGGGGTCAGAGAGAGGGGGGTCAGAGAGAGAGGGGTCAGAGAGAGAGAGGGGGAGTCAGAGAGAGGAGGGGATCAGAGAGAGAGGGGGATCAGAGAGAGAGGGGAGGTCGGGGGGCGTCAGAGAGGGGTCAGAGAGAGAGAGGGGGAGTCAGAGAGAGGGGGGTCGGAGAGAGAGAGGGGGAGTCAGAGAGAGGAGGGGATCAGAGAGAGAGGGGAGGTCGGGGGGGAATCAGAGATAGTGGGGGTCAGAGAGAGAGAGAGTGACAGAGAGAGGGGGACAGGGAGAGAAAGTCAGAGAGGGAGAAAGAGTCAGAGAGATCAGAGAAAAAATGAGACAGGGAGGTGGAGGGACAGGGAGAAAGGCAGAGTCATAGAACGGTTACAGCACAAAAGGAGACAGTTCAGCCCTCAGTATCCAGGCTGACTCTCTGCAAGAGCAACTCAACTAATTTCACTCACCTGCCTCCTGCAGTCGAACAGTCTGGCACACAGACTGAGTATAGAGTCACCCACACAGTGATATAAGAAAGCACATGACCCAGACCCGGGGGTCCGTGTGCTGTTGAGCAGAGGCTTGTGTAGACCTAAGCATGGATACCTAGCGTGTATCTATCACTCTACATGTGTAACTAGTTGTAGTAGTTAATCAAGGCTTACAGTTAACCTGCAGAAGACTATAGTGCCTTCTTTAAGACATGCCAATCTGTAACTAACACCACACAACATGATGGCAGCAGAGGGATAAAAATCCAGAACCTCGCTAAAATGCAGAGACAAACCAAAATGCTGGAAGACAGAGAAAACTCAGCAAAGCAGCCTGATCGCAGGAGAAGCTCCAGAAACAGAAACACAGAACAAAAATTACCAGGAACAAGCTCCAAAGAAAGGCTCGGAAGCTGAAGGCAAAACTTTAAAATTCCTTATTGCAGCAGAAGCCTCGAGTGATTCTCCTTTGGAAGCCCAGCTTCAGAATGCAGAGTTAACAGGCCCTGTAGGAGTGAGCTAAATCTGTTAAAATCCCAGGCTGCAATAAACCCCGAGAACTCTTTACAGTAATTCAGTGTCAGAAGTGCCATTTCACAGAAACTGTTGCTAAAATCGATCCCCAAGCCGGAGCCTGAACATGTGGCTCATCCAAAAACAAAGGGAAAGGATCAGCTGTATATTTTGGGAATATTGTGATTGGCCAGCATAGGGAGGCATTGGCTTTGTCACTATTATCACTGGACTAGTATTCCAGAGACCCAGGGGGAATGCTCTGGGGACCTGGGTTTAAATCCCGCCACAGCAGATGGTAAAAAATGATTCTGATAAAAATCTGGAATTAAAAGTCTGATGATGACCATGAAACCATTGTCGATTGTTGTAAAAACACATCTGGTTCACTAATAGGGCGCGAAAAACAGACCCGAGGCCAGAGGGGAGAGGCCAGCGGGACCGGTATAAAAGGGCGTGAGAAACAGACCAGAGAGTGGAGAGGGGAGGCGTTACCCTCAGAACCTTCAGGCTGTAGAGTTCGAAGTGACAGCACAATTCAAAAAGCGATGCAATGCAAGGGAGGCAGCTGAGGGGAGGCAGCTGAGGGGAGGCAGCTGATTGGTACATAGGGTTAGGTGAGTACTTCTACTGCTACTTTTTCTACTAATTAAACTGCTGCAGTCCATTAGCTTAAACAAAATAAGGTAAGGACTTTGGACTGTAGTGGGAGTGTCTGGAGTGGAATAAGGCCCCTAGCGTAGTTAGTACTCTTTAAAGGGGGTAACTAATGAGCTTAATCTAAAGGGAAGTTGTGGCAGCAGAGCTCACACCTGTGGTATGCTCATCCTGCACCATGTGGGAAGTCATGGGCACTTCCAGCATCCCTGGTGACCATGTATGCAGGAAGTGTGACCAGCTGCAGCTACTGGCTAATCACATTTCAGAGATGGGGCTGCAGGTGGATTCACTGTGGAGTATCCACGATGCTGAGATTGTCATGGACAGCACGATCAGTGAGGTGGTCACAACGCAGGTAAAGACTGAACAGGCAGAAAGGGGATGGGTGACCAGACAGAGTAGTGGAAGGCAGGTAGTACAGGAGTCTCCTGTGGCCGTCTCCCTCTCTAACAGATACACCGTTTTGGATACTGTTGGGGGAGACGACTTCTCAGGGGAAAGTAGCAGGAGCCAAGTCCAAACAGGACAGGTTGTATCTGGGCAGGACCGGGACCAATCTCCTCAGGGGGATGTTTGCTAGTGCAGTCGGGGAGGGTTTAAACTAGAATGGCAGGGGAATGGGAACCTGAGCAGGGAGACAGAGGAGGGGGAAAAAAGGATAGAAACAAAAGACAGAAAAGTAAGAAGCAAAAGTGGAAGGCAAAAAACAAAAGGGGTAAATCACAATTGGGGTCTTAGTGCAAAATAAAGCTAAGATGACTTAACAAGGTTAAAAAGACAAGTCTAAAGACATTGTATCTGAATGTGTGGAGGATTTGCAATAAGGTAGATGAATTAACAGCGCAAATAGGTATAAACGGTTATGATATCGTTGCAATTACAGAGACATGGCTGCAGGGTGACCAAGGGTGGGAACTGGACATCTAGGGGCATTCAGTATTTAGGAAGGACAGATAAATAGGGAAAGGAGGTGGGGCAGCACTGTTAGTAAAGGAGGAGATCAATGCAATAGTGAGGAAGGATATTGGCTCAGAAAATCATGATGTGGGATCTGGTTGGGTGGAGATAAGAAACATCAAGGGGCAGAAAATGTTGGTATGGGTTGTCTATAGACCCCCAAACAGTGATGGAGATGTAAGGGAAGGCATTAAACAGGAAATTAGAGATGCATGCAATAAGGGTACAACTGTCATCATGGATGACTTTAATCTACATATGGATTGGACAAACCAAACAAGCAATAATAGATGAGGAGGATTTCCTGGAGTGTGTACATGATGGTTTTTTAGCCCAATATGTTGAGGAGCCAACCAGAGAGCAGGCTATCCTAGACTGGGTATTGTGCAATGAGAAAGGATTAATTAACAATCTTGTTGTGCGGGGTCCCTTGGGGAAGAGCGACCATAAAATAATAGAATTGTCCATTAAGATGGAGAGTGAAGAAGTTGAATCTGAAACTAGGGTCCTGAATCTAAATAAAGGGAACTATGAGGGTATGAGGCACGAGTTGACAATGATGGATTGGGGCACCTTACTGAAAGGGTTGACAGTGGATAGGCAATGGCTAATATTTAAGGAACATATACATGAAATACAACAATTATTCATTCCTGTCTGGCACAAAAGTAAAACAGGAAAGGTAGTTCAACCATGGATTACTAAAGAAATTAGGGATAGTGTTAGATCCAAAGAGGAGACACATAAAATTGCCAGAAAAAGCAGCAAGCCTGAGGATTGGGAGCTGTTTAGAATTCAGCAAAAGTGGACAAAAAGATTGATGAAGAAGGGGAAAATGGAGTATGAGAGTAAACTTGCAGGGAACATAAAAACTGGCTGTAAAAGATTCTTTAAATATGTGAAGAGAAAAAGACAAACGTAGGTCCCTTACAGTCAGAAACGGGGGAAATTATAATGGGGAACAAAGAAATGGCAGAAGAATTGAACACATATTTTGGTTCTGTCTTCACAAAAGAGGACACAAATAATTTCCCAGAAATGTTAGGGAACCAAGGGTCTAGTGAGAGGGAGGAATTGAAGAAAATCAATATTAGTAAAAAATGGTGCTAGAGAAATTAATGGGGTTAAAGGCTGAAAAATCCCCCAGGGCCTGATAATCTACATCCCAGAGTACTAAAGGAAGTGGCTCTGGAAATATTGAATGCATTGGTGGTCATCTTCCAAAATTCTATAGACTCTGGAGCAGTTCCTACAGATTGGAGGGTGGCAAATGTAACCCCACTATTTAAAAAAGGAGGGAGGGAAAAAACAGTGAATTACAGACCAGTTAGTCTAACATCAGTAGTGAGGAAAATGCTAGAGTCTATTATAAAAGGTGTGGTAACAGAACACTTGGAAATCATTAACGGGATTAGACAAAGTCAGCATGGGTTTATGAAAGGGAAATCATGCTTAACTAATCTACTGGAGTTTTTTGAGGATGTAGCTAGTAGAATAGATAAGGGAGAACCAGTGGATGTGGTGTATTTAGATTTCAAGAAAGCTTTTGATAAAGTCCCACATAAGAGGCGAGTGGGGAAAATTAAAGCACATGGGATCGGGGGTAATATACTGACATGGATTGAGAATTGGTTGACAGACCGGAAACAGAGTGGGAATAAATGGGTCTTTTTCCGGGTAGCAGGCAGTGACTAGTGGGGTACGACAGGGATCAGTTCCTGGGCCCCAGCTATTCGCAATATATATATAAATGACTTGGATGAGGGAACCAAATACAATATTTCCAAGTTTGCTGATGACAAAACTGGACGGGGTTGTGAGGAGGATGCAAGGAGGCTTCAGGGTGATTTAGACAAGTTGTGTGTGTGGGCAAACACATGGCAGATGCAGTATAACGTGGATAAATGTGAAGTTATACACTTCAGTGTGAAATACAGAAAGGCAGAGTATTATTTAAATGGTGATCGATTGGGAAATGTGGATGTACAAAGGGATCTGGGTGTCCTTGTACACCAGTCAATGAAAGTAAACAGGCAGGTGCAGCAAGAAATTAGGAAGGCAAATGGCATGTTGGCCTTCATTGCAATAGGATTTGAGTACAGAAATAAGGATGTCTTACTGCAGTTATACAGGGCCTTGATGAGACCACACCTGGAGGATTGTGTGCAGTTTTGGTCTCCCTACCTAAGAAAGGATATACTTGCCATAGAGGGAGTGCAGCGAAGGTTCACCAGGCTGATTCCTGGGATGGCAGGATTGTCGTATGAGGAGAGATTGGTTCGACTGGGCCTGTATCCACTAGAGGTTAGAAGAATGAGAGGGGATCTGATTGAAACATATAAAATTCTAACAGGGACGGACAGACTGGATGCAGGGAGGATGTTTCCCCTGGTCGGGGAGTCTACAACCTGGGCCCACAGTCTCAGGATATGGGGCAGGCCATTTAGGACTAAAATGAGGAAACATTTCTTCACTCAGAGGGTGGTCAACCTGTGGAATTCTCCACCACAGAGGCTGTGGAGTCTGGATCACTGAGTATATTCAAGAAAGAAATTGATTGTTTTTTTGGATATTAGGGGTATGGGGAGAGCGTGGGAGTACGGCATTGAGATAGAGGATCAGCCATGATCATATTGAATGGTAGAGCAGGCTCGAAGGGTCAAATGACCTACTCCTGCTCCTTGTTTCTATGTGTCTAATGCCATTTAGGGAAGGAAATCTGCCGTCCTTACCTGGCCTGGCCTACATGTGACTCCAGACCCACAGCAACGTGGTTGAATCTTAAAATGCCCCCTGAACAAGGACAATTAGGGATGGGCAATAAATGCCAAATCCCATGAACGACTAAAAAACAAAAGCAAACAGAAGCTCCAATTCGATGGACTTGTGTGTCTAAAAACTAAAACACTGAGCAATAGGAGTCAGCAGGCAGCCACTGTTAAAAGATTTTTCTTCAAGAACAGCACCATTGACATTGTGCGGAGCCCAGCAGAACCAGCAAGTGCGGCAAATCCCTTTGTCTTTGAGTCAATAGCGACACCACCTTAAAATTCAGGAAGCTCTTAAAGCACAAGACACACTTCTAAAGTCTTCTAATATGGAGCACAACTCCACACTCTCCAGGCAATTCAGACTAATCCAAAGCCCAGACCAATCACAAAATTAAGGACATTGGAGGAAAGATACAGCATCTCTTCAGGTTTAAATAAAAGGTCAGAAGAGGAGAAACTAAGTCAGTCTGGAAGGCAGAGCAAATATAGACCTGTTAAGGCACAAGGGAATAATGCAGGGCTGGATTGTATCTAATTTAACACAAGGAGTCTGACAAGTCAGACAGGTGAATTGAGGGCAAAAACAGAATTACCTGGAAAAACTCAGCAGGTCTGGCAGCATCGGTGGAGAAGAAAAGAGTCGACGTTTCGGGTCCTCATGAAGGGTCGTGTGGACCCGAAACGTCGACTCTTTTCTTCTCCACCGATGCTGCCAGACCTGCTGAGTTTTTCCAGGTAATTCTGTTTTTGTTTTGGATTTCCAGCATCCGCAGTAGTTTTTTGTTTTTATCTCAGATGAATTGAGGGTGTTGATTAACACATGGGAATATGATATAGTTGCTGTCACAGAGACGTGGTTGAGGGAAGGGCAGGACTGGCAGCTCAGTATTCCAGGGTATAGAATCTTCAGGCGTGACGGGGCGGGGGGTGTACAAGAGGAGGAGGCATTGCACTATTGATCAAGGAGTCAATTACTGCAGGAAGGAGGGACAGTATCTTAGGAGGTTCCTCAAATGAGGCCATATGGGTAGAACTTAAAAACAGAAAGGGGGAAATCACTTTGCTGGGAGTGTACTATAGACCCCCAAACAGTCAGGGGGAGATAGAGGAGCAGATATGTAGGCAAATCTCAGAGAAGTGTAAAAATAATAGAGTAATAGTAGTAGGGGATTTCAACTTCCCCACTATTAACTGGAACAGTCTCAGTGCGAAAGGCTTAGAAGGGTTGGAATTCTTAAAGTGCATCAGGAGAGCTTTTTGAGCCAACGCATAGAAAGTCCTACAGGGGGCGGTACTGGACCCAATCTTAGGGAATGAAGCCGGGCAAGTGGTAGAAGTGTCAGTGGGGGAGCATTTCGGAGATAGTGACCATAACTCTGTAAGGTTTAAGGTAGTTATGGAAAAGGACAAAGATGGACCAGAAATAAAGGTCCTGAATTGGGCAAAGGCTAATTTCAATATGATAAGATAGGTTCTGGCCAAAGTGGACTGGGAACAGCTACTTGTAGGAAAGTCTACATCAGACCAGTGGGAGCCATTCTAAAAGGAAATAGTGAGAGTTCAGGGCCAACATGTTCCTGTAAAGGTGAAGGGGAGGACCAACAAATCCAGGGAACCCTGGATGTTAAGGGATATAGAGGATTGGATAAGGATATAAAGGAGGCTTATGGCAGATACAGGGGGCTGAAAACAGCGGAAGTCCTAGAGGAATATAGAAAGTGTAGGGGGGAACTTAAAAAAGTAATTAGGAGAGGAAAGAGGGGGCATGAAAAAACACTGGTGGGCAACATAAAGGAAAATCCCAAGGCATTTTATAAATATATTAAGGGTAAGAGGATAACCAGGGAAAGAGTAGGACCCATTAGGGATCAAAGTGGCATCTGTGCATGGGGCTGGAGGACATAGGTGAGGTTTTAAATAATTACTTTTCACCTGTGTTCACTATGGAGAAGGACGATGTAGGTGAAGAAATCAGGGAGGGGGATTGTGATATACTTGAACAAATTAGCATTGAAATGGAGGAAGTATTAGTGGTTTCAACAAGCTTAAAAGTGGGTAAATCCCCAGGCTCATTGAGATGTATCCCAGGCTGCTGTGTGAGGCAAGGGAAGAGGTTGCAGGGGCTCTGAGGCTAATTTTCAAATCCTTTACGGCCACAGGAGAGTTCCAGAGGACTGGAGGACAGTGACCTTAGTGTACATGTCCATAGATCCCTGAAGGCAGCAGCACAGGTAGATAAGGTGATTAAGAAGGCGTATGGGATACTTGCCTTTATTAGCCGAGGCATAGAATATAAGAGCAGGGAGGTTATGTTGGAGCTGTATAAAACATTAGTTAGGCCACAGCTGGAGTACTGTGTGCAGTTCTGGTCGCCACATTATTGAAGGATGTGATTGCACTGGAGGGGGTGCAGAGGAGATTCACCAGGATGGAGCGTTTCAGCTATGAAGAGAGACTGGATAGGCTGGGGTTGTTTTCCTTACAGCAGAGAAGGCTGAGGGGGGACCTGATAGGGGCATACAAAACTATGAGGGGAATAGGCAAGGTAGATGGGAAGAAACTTTCCCCTTAGAGGAGGTGTCAATAACCAGGGGGCATAGATTTAAGTTAAGGGGCAGGAGGTTTAGAGGGGATTTGAGGAAAATCTTTTTCACCCAGAGGCTGGTTGGAATCTGGAACACACTGCCTGAGGGGGTGATAGAGGCAGAAACCTTCACAACATTTAAGAAGTGTTTAGGTGAGCACTTGAAACACCATCGCATACAGGGCTACAGGCCAAGTGCTGGAAAATGGGGCTAGAATAGATAGGTGCACGATGGGCCGAAAGGCCTGTTTCTGTGCTGTATAATTCTATGACTCTGAGAGCAGGTGAACACGCTGCTTTACTTGATAGGCCCGAGTACCAATGACATCATAGTAAGAAAGGGAAATAGTGAATCATCTTCAAAATTCAAAGTAGTATTAAAATCGCTCAACATTCATTTTAATCTAAGAAGCAATAATATACTCCAAAGAGCTAAACTCAATAAGAGAGTCCAACTGCCAAGGGAACCAGTCAATCCATTCATCGATGATCTGGACAGGATGGCAGATACTGAGATTTAAAGTCTGAACTCGTCAAAGACAGAATAGTGGCAGGAGGAATAAACAATACGCCCTCTGACCTTCTACAAGGAAAGGAAGATCCAACCGTGGAAAAGGTAATGCAGATAGTTAGACAGTCAGAACCCCGTGAGCAGCACCAGACAATGTTAAGGGAAGAAAATAAAACATGGTGCAGAAGCCAACCCTCAGTCCAGCCTGTCAGGCTACAAAGACCCAGACACACTTCACACAGGGAAAGTAATAGCCAAACAAGCCAGCAAAGTGGCCGCGCCACCATTGTGGAGTGAAGCGCCCCCCACAGGCGAGATTACTGTCCTGCGAGTGCAGCCCAATGTTTCCAATGCAATAGGATTGGACACGATGGCCACCTGTACAAGGCAAGAACTCTGAAGCACACAGGGGGATCCACGAGATCGAGACTGCAAACCCAGAAGACACACAGCCATGCTTCTTGGGTGAGGTCAAAGGTCTTGGTCTCTTATTTTGGAATGCACACATATCTGTCAATGGCCATGAAATAAAATTTAAATTAGATACAGGAGCTGAGGTAACAGGACCTTTGAGCTCTTGTTTTTTAATCTGTTTCCTATCTCCCTAAATTCTGCTTGCAGGACCTCATCCCACTTTCTACCTATAACGTTGGTACCAATATATACCACGACCTCTGTCTGTTTACCCTCGCCCTTTAGAATGCCCTGCAGTTGTTCAGTGACATCCTTGACCCTGGCATCAGGGAGGCAACACACCATCCTGGAGTCACGTCTATGGTCGCAGAAATGCCCTGCCTGTTCCCCTTACTATCAAGTCTCCTACCACTATTGCTCTTCCCCTCTTCTGCCCCCCTCCCTGTGCAGCTGAGCCACTCACAGTGCCATGAGCTTGGCTGCACTCCCCAGAGGAACCGTCACTCTCACCGTTTTCTAATACAGAAACACGGTTCTCGAGCGAGATGCACCCTGGGGATTTTCTGACTACCTGCCTGACACCTTTCTTCTGACTGATGGTCACCCATTTGTCTGCACTTCCATAAGCTGTGGTGTGACCACGTTTAAAAATGTGCTACCCCCGAAACTCTCAGCCTCATGGATGCACCTCAGTGCCTCCAGCTGCTGCTCAAGCTCCAAAACTCGGAGCTCAAGTAGTTGCAGCTGGTGGCACTTCCTGCACACGTGGTCAGTCAGAGGGCAAGGAGGGTCTAGGACTTCCCACGTGTTGCAGGCGGTACATAACATGGGACTGAGCTGCCCTGCCATTCCTCTAATTAAAAAAAAAACCTTACTTAAATTTAAATACAGTATAAAAGGTTAAATTATTTATGTTCTTTAAATTAAAACTAGAACTCTTACCTTTCTCTAGCTTAATCTATTTTAAACTGGAGAAAAACCCTTACCCACTACTCACCAATCAGCTCTCACCTTTGTGCTGATGTCACTTTTTGAAGCTTCCCCGCACTCGTGCTGGTTCTGACCTCTCCGCCGCTCTCTCGCGCTGCCTTGTGATCACTCTTGTTATTTTCAACAAGAACTGACTGCGGGTCACTCTTCTCAGACTGCTTCACCGCGATGCTGACTGCAGGACACTCTTCCCAGACTGCTTCACCGCGATGCTGACTGCAGGACACTCTTCCCAGACTGCTTCACTGTGATGCTGATTGCAGGACACTCTTCCCAGACTGCTTCACTGTGATGCTGACTGCAGGACACTCTTCCCACACTGCTTCACTGCGATGCTGACCGCAGGACACTCTTCCCAGACTGCTTCACTACGATGCTGACTGCAGGACACTCTTCCCAGACTGCTTCACTGTGATGCTGACTGCAGGACACTCTTCCCAGACTGCTTCACCGCGATGCTGACTGCAGGACACTCTTCCCAGACTGCTTCACCGCGATGCTGACTGCAGGACACTCTTCCCAGACTCAGAAGGTCAGAAGTGGGGATGTTTGTTGATTATTGCACAATGTTCAGCACTATTTGCGATTCCTCAGATACTGAAGCAGTCCATGTCCAAATGCAGCAAGACCTGGACAATACCGAGGACTGATAAGTGGCAATTAACATTCGTGCCACACAAGTGTCAGGTAATGACCATCTTCAACAAGAGCGAGTATAGCCATCGCCCCTTGATGTTCAATGGCATTACCATCACTGAATCCCCCACTATCAACATCCTGGGGGTTACCATTGACCAGAAACTGAACTGGACTAACCATATAAATACTGTGGCTACAATAGCAGGTTAGAGGCTGGGAATCCTGTGATGAGTAACTCACCTCCTGACTCCCCAAAGCCTGTCCTCCACCTACAAGGCACAAGTCAGGAGTGTGATGGAATACTCCCCACTTGCCTGGATGAGTGCAGCTCCCACAACTTTGAAGAAGCTGGACACCATCCAGGACAAAGCAGCCCCGCTTGATTGGCACAACATCCACAAACATTCACTCCCTCCACCACCGACACACAGTAGCAGCAGTGTGTACCATCTACAAGATGCACTGCAGGAACTCACCAAGGCTCCTTCGACACCACCTTCCAAACCCATGACCACTACCATCTAGAAGGACAAGGGCAGCAGATAGATGGGAACACCACCACCTGCAAGTTCCCCTCCAAATCACTCACCATCCTGACTTGGAAATATATCACCATTCCTTCACTGTCACTGGGTCAAAATCCTGGAACTCCCTCCCTAACAGCACTGTGGGTGTACCTACACCACATGGACTGCAGCAGATCAAGAAGGCAGCTCACCACCACCTTCTCAAGGGCAATTAGGGATGGGTAATAAATACTGGCCCAGCCAGCGATGCGCACATGTCGTAAATTATTAATTTAAAAAAGCCTGTACAGGTGGCAAGAACCTCGAATCTGTTGGACAATAGTAGGGGCTGAGTCTCCTCCACTTCCACGTTCTTGATCCTCTCATCTGCCTCACTCACAGTCACATTGCTCTTTGAATTAGTGGAGCCTGGTGTTGTGGAGGTGTATTTGAAATTTAACACTGTACTTTCAAATGATGTCACCAAGTAGATGAGAATTAGGAGGGGGGGCAAGGAAGCTAACAGTGTGGGAGCCGGAAGAGAACCCATTGCTGGTGATTCTCTGGCCATGGTTAGATAGATAAGACAGGACCCAGGTGAGAGCGGTCCCAGACAGAGGGACGACAGGGGAGAGAGTTGGAGGAGGATGGGGTGGTCAACGTGTGAAAGGCTGCAGACAGGTCGAGAAGGATGAGGAGGGAAAGTTTACCTGGGGAACAGTCACTGAAGATGTCAGTGGTGACTTTGCTAAGAGTTGTTCAGTATTGTAGCAGGGGCAGAAACCTGATTGGAGGGATTCTAACATGGAGTTCCAGGAGAGACAGGCATGGATTTGGGAGGTGACACATGTTCATGGACTTTGGAGAAATATTAAAAGGGTAAGATTGAGAGAGTGCAGTGAAGATTTACTAGGATGTTGCCGGGTCTTAAGGAGTTGAGTTACAGGGAAAGATTAAACAGGTTAGGACTTTATTCCTTGGAGCGTAGAAGAATGAGGGGAGATTTGATAGAAGTTTACAAAATTGTGAGGGGTATAGACAGAGTAAATGCGAGTAGGCTCTTTCCACTTAGATTAGGAGAAATAAACACGAGAGGACATGGCTTTAGGGTGAAAGGGGAAAGGTTTAGGGGGAACATTAGGGGGAACTTCTTCACTCAGAGAGTGGTGAGAGTGTGGAACGTGGTAAATGTGGGCTCACTCTTAAGTTTTAAGAATAAATTAGATAGATACATGGATGGGAGTGGTCTGGAGGGTTATGGACTAGGTGCAGGTCAGTGGGACTAGCGGAATAATATTTCGGCACAGACTAGAAGGGCCGAATGGCCTGTTTTCTGTGATGTAGTGTTCTATGGTTCTATGGTGTCAAAGGGAGGGGCAGGTCTGATTTGGGATAACATATAGAGACAGAGGACATTGTTGAGATACTAAATAAATATTTAGCATCTGTCTTGACAAGGAAGAAGATGCTTCCAAAATCAGTGAAAGAGAAGGTTCAGATGGGCTGGAGGCTGATAAAGAGACTGTATTTGATGGGCTGCCAACACTTAACGTTGATAAATCACCAGGACCGGATGAGATGCATCCATGGATGCTGTGAGAAGTGAGAGTGGAAATTGCAGGGGCACTGGCCATCATTTCTCAGTCTTCCTTAGACACAGGGATGGTGCCAGAGGAAGGGAGATTTACAAACATACACTTTTGAACAAGGGTTTAACAAGAGTAAACCCAGCAACAACAGGTCAATCAGTTGAACCTTGGTGGTTGGAAAGTTTTCCAAAACAATAACACGGGGACAAAATTAACAATCACTAGAGAAAATGTGGACTGATTAACAAAAGCCAATAAGAATTTGTTGAAGGCAAATCGCAGTCCTGGAATCATTTACAGCACAGGAGGAGGCTATTTGGCCCATTGAGTACATGTCAACTCTCCACAGAGCAATCCAGTCGGATCACTCCTCCGCTCAATCCCTGGAAGAACCCTGGAAGTTTCTTTCAATCAAATTCCCATCCAAAATGCTCATGAAATCATGAATTGTTTCTGCTTCCACCACCCTGGTGGTCAGGAGTTTCAACACCAGCTCAGCCTTCGAAGCTTTTCCCTCATCAGTAAATACACAAGAATGTCAAATTTCAAACAATTATATTACAGGAGAAAAGGGGGCTGATTGGTCATCTCCAATTGGCCCAAGACGTTGCCATGGAGAAAGCAATGGGGAAGGTTAACTCCAAGCTCCAGGTAATTCACAAACAGTGCAAGGATTGAACATATTCCCAGAGTTTTTTATCCAGTGAATGCACTCCCTGACAGTCTATTGGAGACAGATTCAAGCATGGCCTTCAAAAGAGAATTGGTTTTTTTTTATTCGTTCATGGGATGTGGGCTTCGCTGGCTAGGCCAGCATTTATTGCCCTTGAGAAGGTGGTGGTGAGCAGCCTTCTTGAACGTTGCAGTCCATGTGGTGTAGGTACACCCACAGTGCTGTTAGGAAGGGAGTTTCAGGGTTTTGACCCAGTGACAGTGAAGGAACGGTGATATATTTCCAAGTCAGGGTGGTGAGTGACTTGGAGGGGAACTTCCAGGTGGTGATGTTCCCATCTATCTGCTGCCCTTGTCCTTCTAGATGGTAGTGGTCATGGGTTTGGAAGGTGCTGTCAAAGGAGTCTTGCTGAGTTGCTGCAGTGCATCTTGTAGATAGTACACACTGCTGCTACTGTGCATCGGTGGTCCATGGGGCACTGATCAAGTGGGCTACTTTGGCCTGGATGGTGTCGAACTTTTGAATGCTGTTGGAGCAGTTATTGACCGTGGGGTGTTCAACATGACATTGAATGTCAAGGGGCAATGATTAGATTCTTTCTTGTTGGAGATGGTCATTGCCTGGCACTTGTGTGGGACGAATGTTACTTGCCCTGGTGGAACCCAAAATGAGCATTAGTGAACAGATCTCTGCTAAATAAGGGCCACGGTCATGTTTTGTAGCTTCACCAGGTTGACACCTCATTTTTAGGTATGCCTGGTGCTGCTCCTGGCATGCCCTCCTGCACTCTTCATTGAACCAGGGTTGATCCCCTGGCTTCATGGTAATGGTAGAATGGGGGATATGCTGGGCCATGAGATTACAGATTGTGGTTAAGTACAATTCTGCTTCTGCTGATGGCCCACAGCGCCTCATGGATGCCCAGTCTTGAGTTGCTAGATCTGTTCCAAATCTATCCCATTTAGCACAGGGGTAGTGCCACACAACACAATGGAGGGTACCCTCAATGTGAAGGTGGGACTTCGTCTCCACAAGGACTGTGCAGTGGTCACTCCTACCAATACTGTCATGGACAGATGCAACTGTGGCAGGCAGGATAGCGAGGATGGAGATTGGCAAGGACGGTAGATTGGCGAGACGGATGTTGGCAAGGGTGGTAGATTGGTGAGGATGGTAGATTGGCGAGGACGATAGATTGGCGAGGATTAGCGAGGATGGATGTTGGCGAGGATGGGAATTGGTGAGGATGGGATTGGTGAGGATGGGAATTGGTGAGGACGGTAGATTGGCGAGGATGGAGTTTGGCAAGGATGAGATCAAGTAGGCTATGCCCTCCTTACCTGAAGGGAAAAAATGTGAAGAACGGCAGGGTAAAGGCAGTAGAGTGGTGAGCTGTTCTTGCAGAGAAATGGCTTGGACAGAATGGACCCAATGGCCTTGCTGTTCTCAAACCATTTCAGCAGTCGAATGTTGGCAAATGTGAAATACCAACATTGAAATGAAAAAGAATAGAACAATATAATTTCTAAATGGTTAAAAGCTTAGAAACTGTGGAGGTCCAAAGAGACCTCATGGGATGCAGGTAAACAGATAAAGTGTCATGAACAGGTACAGAAAATAATTTGAAAAGCAATTAGAATACCACACTTTATATCACAAAATCACAGAATTGTTACAGTTCAGGAGGTGGCCATTCGGCCCATCATGTCTACTCTGGGCCTCCAATGAGCAACTCACCTGGTGCCATTCCCCCACCCTCTCCGCATACCCCTGCACATTCTTCCTCTTCAGATAACAGTCTAATTCCCCTCTGAATGCTTCAATTGTCCCTGCCTCCACCACACTCTCAGGCAGTGCATTCCCGACACTAACCACTCGCTGTGTGAAAAGATTTCTCCTCATTTCACTATTGCTTCTTTTACTAATTACTTTAAATCTGTTCCATCTCATTCTTGATCCTTTTACAAATGGGAACAGTTTCTCCCTATTAACTCTGTCCAGACCCCTCATGATTTTGAATCCCTCTATCAAACTTCACCTCAGCCTTTTCTCCAAGGAAATCATTCCCTACTTCTCCAATCTACCTTCATAAGTGAATTTTCTCATCTCTCTAATCATTCTCGTGAATTTTTTCCACATTCTCCCCATTGTTTTCACATCCTCCTTAAATTGCGGCACCCAGAACTGAACACAATACTCCAGCTGAGGCCAAACTAATGACTTATACAAGTTCAACATAACCTCCCTGCTCCTGACTTGTGTCTTGTAGTTGGTGGACAGGTTTTGGGGAGTCAGGAGGTGAGTTATTCACCACAGGATTCCTAGCCTCATATTGCTACCTCCCCTTTTAACTCCATGAGCTATAACTGTGTTCACAAGTCTGTTGTGTGGCACTGTATCGAATGCCTTCTGGAAGACCATGTACACCACATCAGCAGCATTACCCTCATCGAGCTTCTCTGTTACCTCTTCAAAAAGCTCCAGCAAGTTAGTTAAACATAATTTTCCCTTAAGAAATCCCTGCTGGCTCTTCCTTAATTAACCCGCATTTGTCCATGTCACTATTCATTTTGTGCTGAATTATTGTTTCTAGAAGTTTCCCCACCACCGAAGTTAAACTGACTGGCCTGCAGTTGCTGAGCTTATCTTTACACCCTTTTTTTAAATAAGAGTGGAATACATGCAATCTCCAGTCCATATATAAAAGGGACTCGAATCCAGCGATCCAGAGTCCTGCTCCAACATCTGGAGTTACTGGGAGCAATTCTGGGCACCATGCATTAGGATATTAGCCTCGGTGAGAGTGCAGAGTCGATTCACCAGAACGATACCTGGACCCCAAGGGTTCCAGGGAGAAATTCAACACAGACAAGGGTTCTATTCTCTGTCATTTAGAAGGCTTTGGTTGATTTGATCAGAGTTTTTAACATATTAAGGGTAAGTGACAGGGTCAAATGAGAGAGCCTGTTGGGCCTGATTTTCACTCCTGAGGTAAGTGCACACAGTCGGGAAAAAGTGTTGTGAGTGGCAGGATCTTTGTTCCAGGGTGGTGGCTGTGGGGTGGTGGGCTGCGGGGTGGTGGGCTGCGGGGTGGTGGGCTGCGGGGTGGTGGGCTGCGGGGTGGTGGCTGCGGGGTGGTGGGCTGGGGGTGGTGGGCTGCGGGGTGGTGGGCTGGGGGTGGTGGGCTGCGGGGTGGTGGGCTGCGGGGTGGTGGGCTGGGGGTGGTGGGCTGCGGGGTGGTGGCTGCGGGGTGGTGGGCTGGGGGTGGTGGGCTGCGGGGTGGTGGCTGCGGGGTGGTGGGCTGGGGGTGGTGGGCTGCGGGGTGGTGGGCTGCGGGGTGGTGGGCTGGGGGTGGTGGGCTGGGGGTGGTGGGCTGCGGGGTGGTGGGCTGCGGGGTGGTGGGCTGCGGGGTGGTGGGCTGCGGGGTGGTGGGCTGCGGGGTGGTGGGCTGGGGGTGGTGGGCTGGGGGTGGTGGGCTGGGGGTGGTGGGCTGCGGGGTGGTGGGCTGCGGGGTGGTGGGCTGCGGGGTGGTGGGCTGGGGGTGGTGGGCTGCGGGGTGGTGGGCTGCGGGGTGGGGGTGGTTGGGTGTCGGATAGAGTCAGGCCTGTTGGCTCAGGAAGCAGGTCAGAAGCAGCCACAGGGGCTGCCGATGTGTGGCGGGCTGTTTGAAACACCCACTGCAGTTCTCTGGGACTTCATCCCAGCTGTGTTTTTACATTTTAGGCCTACGCCCCTCACACCCCCTCATTCCCCACACTCTCCCCATGCCCTATCCATGCCCCATCCCTGCCAACCCCTGCCCCATCCACTCATCTCCATGGCATCTCATAGACCTTATGCTAACTTAGTGCCAACTCGTGCCCTCCACCCACCACCCTTTGCTCTTACCCCCCTGCATGCCAACTCACCCAGTATCCATTATGGGCAGACCTCTGGAGCCACAGTGATATTAAATAAAATAAAGTTCTCAAGTATTATTACAGCCTTCACTATATAAAAAAACATTCATTCATAATAGCCCATTCAATACACTTAAATTCCCTCAAGCACTTAATCCCTTATTTAAAAAAAAAACAAACACTCTATAGGGTTATGATATATGGGGAGAGCATGGGAGTATGGTGTGGCAATAGAGAATCAGCCATGATCAAATTGAACACCGGACCAGGCTAGAAGGGCCAAATGGCCTACTCCTGCTCCTATTTGTTATGTTTCTATGTTTCTACTTGTGTTCATAACCCCACATCAAAGACAGGTGATCCTTTAATGGCCTCTTTGAGCTGTCAATCAAACTGAATTTACAGGCTCCCACTGTGGTGGTAATAGGTTGTGGAAGCAGTCAAGCAGTAATAATGCTATAGTGATAGCCTTTAGGCTTATGTCAGCAAACATCTATTGAAACTGCAGGCAGAGGTTTTTTCAACTCACAGAGAGCAGGCAGGCTATTTTCCTTTCAAAATTTAAAGGGCTCACCATTTAACTAACTGTTTAATTCGACAGTTCTACAGACCCTATCTGCCACTTACATCTACTCTAAAAGAATTGTAACTCCCACACTGCAGGTTAAGGCACTCACTTCAGAGAGAGATGGGCTCTGTTTGAATTCAACTGTGAGCTCAAATGGCCCTGGCGTGTTCAGGTTCCCCCATGTGAAAGTCACACCTCATCATCATCGCCCCACCCCCAAAGACAGAATCTGTCAGAAATGGGGGCAGGATTCCCGGATCCGGAAAAAGGGGCCAGGATTCCCGGATCCGGGAAATGGGGGCAGGATTCCCAGATCCGGGTTCCAGTGGAGGCTCCACAATTCTGAAAATCTAGGCCTAGGAGTTACGGACATTGTCTGAGACTTTGAGCCAGAACTTTCAGGAGTAGCAAGCGCTTGGAATTCTCTTCTACAAATCACAATTGATGCTGGGCTAATGATTAATTTTAAATCTGAGATTGATAGAGTTTTACTGATTGGGGATATGGGCAAAGAGGGATAGAGTGAGCTCACAGTGAAGAGGGATAGAGTGAGCTCACAGTGAAGAGGGATAGAGTGAGCTCACAGTGAAGAGGGATAGAGTGAGCTCACAGTGAAGAGGGTTAGAGTGAGCTCACAGTGAAGAGGGATAGAGTGAGCTCACAGCGAAGAGGGATAGAGTGAGCTCACAGCGAAGAGGGATAGAGTGAGCTCACAGTGAAGAGGGATAGAGTGAGCTCACAGCGAAGAGGGATAGAGTGAGCTCACAGCGAAGAGGGATAGAGTGAGCTCACAGTGAAGAGGGATAGAGTGAGCTCACAGTGAAGAGGGATAGAGTGAGCTCACAGTGAAGAGGGATAGAGTGAGCTCACAGCGAAGAGGGTTAGAGTGAGCTCACAGTGAACAGCGATAGAGTGAGCTCACAGTGAAGAGGGATAGAGTGAGCTCACAGTGAAGAGAGATAGAGTGAGCTCACAGTGAAGAGGGATAGAGTGAGCTCACAGCGAAGAGGGTTAGAGTGAGCTCACAGTGAAGAGGGATAGAGTGAGCTCACAGCGAAGCCAAAACCTCATTGAACATTGGAACAAGTTTGAATGGACCCCAGTTTATCTGCTTCTCGGGAGATAGAGGGAGGGAGAGACAGAGATGGAAAGAGAGAGAGTGGGGAGAGAGATGGGGGGAGACTGAAGGGGAGAGAGAGAGGGAGAGAGAAACAGAGGGAAAGACTGAAGGGCAGTGCAGGAAAGACTATACTGTGGTCTTACTTTGTGTAGAATGAGCTGCTGATAGCGTCTCTAGGTTGGGTCTTCGGGTGGTGAGTATTGTTGGTCCTGGTGGTTTGTGCTGTGTCGGGAACATGGACTGACTCCAGTCAGGGCCACTGGTGGAGCTGGAATGCAAATCCCACATGGTTGGCGAGAGAACCGATTCTCTCCGTGGAGGAACTGTCCCTGAAATATAAGATCCTGAATATGTAAATGCACACAAAGATCAAAACATAACAAGAGGGTGTCAAACAAAGAAAGCATGGGGAGCGTGCATCAGGTGCAGAGAGAGACAACGCTGGGTGCAGACAGAGGGAGAGAGAGTGACCACTGGGTGTAGGGAGAGAAGGAGCGCCACATACAGAGAGAGAGCAGGGTACTGGGCACAGAGAGCACGAGCGCCAGATGCAGAGAGAGGGGGAAGTTCAAGGGCACAGAGAGAGGGAGGGATCTACAAACCAGCCAGTCTAACATCAGCTTTATTTATTTTTGGGATGTGGGTGTCACTGGCACTTAAGAATCACCCTTCTGTAGTCACATGTAGGCCAGACCAGGTAAGATCAGCAGATTTCCTTCCCTAAAGGACATTAGTGAACCAGATGGGTTTTTACAACAATTGACAATGGTTTCATGGTCATCATTAGACTTTCAATTCCAGATTTTTATTGAATTCAAATTCCACCATCTGCTGTGGCAGGATTCAAACCCAGGTCCCCAGAGAATTACCCTGGGTCCCTGGATTACTAGTTCAGCAACAATATCACCACGCCATCACCTCCCCTCATTGAGAAAGTGCCTGGAATCTATTATTAAGGCAGTCTTAACAATGCACTGAATTATACTATGATTTCGTCAAGTTTTTTTTATTTATTCATTCACGGGATGTGGGCTTCACTGGCTGGGCCAGCATTTATTGCCCATCCCTAGTTGCCCTTGAGAAGGTGGTGGTGAGCTGCCTTCTTGAACCGCTGCAGTCCATGTGGTGTAGGTACACCCACAGTGCTGTTAGGGAGGGAGTTCCAGGATTTTGACCCAGCGACAGTGAAGGAACGGTGATATATTTCCAAGTCAGGATGGTGAGTGACTTGGAGGGGAACTTCCAGGTGGTGGTGTTCCCATCTATCTGCTGCCCTTGTCCTTCTAGATGGCAGTGGTCGTGGGTTTATATTAATGACTCAGACAAAGGGACAGCACTGTGATTGTACCTATGCGAGAGGTACTATTGCAGTTCAAGAAGGCAGCTCACCACCAGCTTCTCAAGGGCAACTAGGGATGGATAATAAATGCTGACCCAGCCAGCGACACTCACATCCTGTGAAAAGACAAATTAAAAAATGGAGAGAGCATCAGGCACAGGCGGGGAGCGTCTTACACAGGGGGAGGAGCCTCAGCTAGATGGCCAAGGTGAGGTTTAGAGTCAGGGAGAGGCTTTGGGGTCAGGGAGAGATTTGGGGGTCAAGGTGAGATTTAGGGGTCAGGGAGGGGTTAAATGAAAATGAATGGTCATCCCAGTGGGAGGCGCTATGGTTACTGGGTAAGGGTCACTCACCACACCCCTGTTCATCAGAGAAGTCGGAGCAGTCAGGAAGACCATTGCACAGTGCTGTTCGAGCACTAACACATTCTCCACTCTGACACTGGAACTCTCCAGGCTCACAATGACTGGGATGGACACGTCGGGTTGCCGTGGTGATTAGCCAGTCCATGGTATTGTCTAGGGTCACAGATCCAACGCTGGTGGAGGAGCGGCCTGGGGAATGAGTGGTCAGATCTGGCTGAGTCCTCGATTCAGGCTCTTGGGCTGCGAAAACATCAAACATTTCATTAAACAGGGTCTTAAACAAATATCAGAAACTTGAAAACTGGTAGAGGGGGAGGGAGAGGGGGAGGGAAGAGGAGGGAGATATAGGGAGATGGAGAGAGTCAGGAGGAGAGAAAGAGAGAGAAAAAGGGGAGAGAGGGAGGAAGAGACAGAGGAAGAGAGAAGAGAGAGAACTGGAGGGAGAGGGGCTGAGAGATTTGTAGAGGCGTGAGACAGAGGGAGGCAGGAGAGAGAAAGTTAGAGAGAGGGAGGGAGGGGGTGGAGGAAGGAAAAGGGAGAGAGAGAGAGAGAGAGACGGAGAGACAGAGATAGGAAGAGAGGGAGGGAGCGAGAGACAGAGGAAGGGAGATTGAAAGGAAGGGAAAGAAAGTGAGGGGAGAGGGGAAGAGAGGAAAAAGGGAGATTGAGGGAGAGAGAGAGAGAGGGAGGGAGTGGGAGGGAGAGAGGGAGGTGGATAGGGTAAGGGACAGGGAGGGAGAAAGAGCAGGAGAGGGAAAGGGAGGTAAAGGTAGGAGAGAGATGGGGGGAGGAGGGTGGGATGAAGATAAGGAGTGAGGGACAGGGAGGGAAAGAGAGATGGAGGGAGAGGCAGAGGAAGAAAGGGAGAGAGGACATACAGACAAACATGAATTAGGAGCAGGAGTAGGCCACTCGGCCCCTCGAGCCTGCTCCGCCATTCAATAAGATCATGGCTGATCTGAGTATAACCCCAACCTCACATTCCTGTCTACCCCTGATAACCTTTCACGCTCTTATTTCTCAAGAATCTATCTAGCTCTGCCTTAAAAATATTCAAAGATTCTGCATCCACTGCATTTTTAAAATTCATTCACAGGAGGTGGGCTTCGCTGGCTGGGCCCAGTATTTATTGCCCACCCCTAATTACCCCTTGAGAAGGTGGTGGTGAGCTGCCTTCTTGAACCGCTGCAGTCCATGTGGTGTAGGTACACCCACAGTGCTGTTAGGGAGGGAGTTCCAGGATTTTGACCCAGTGACAGTGAAGGAACGGCGATATATTTCCAAGTCAGGATGGTAAGTGACTTGGAGGGGAACTTCCAGGTGGTGATGTTCCCATGTATCTGCTGCCCTTGTCCTTCTAGATGGTAGTGGTCATGGGTTTGGAAGGTGGTGTCGAAGGAGCCTTGGTGAATTCCTGCAGTACATCTTGTAGATGGTACACACTGCTGCTACTGTGCGTCGGTGGTGGAGGGAGTGAATGTTTGCGGATGTGGTGCCAATCAAGTGGGGCTGCTTTGTCCTGGATGGTGTCAAGCTTCTTGAGTGTTGTGGGAGCTGCAGTCATCCAGGCAAGTGGGGAGTATTCCGTCAAACTCCTGACTTGTGCCTTGTAGGTGGTGGACAGGTTTTGGGGAGTCAGGAGGTGAGTTACTCATCACAGGATTCCCAGCCTCTAACCTGCTATTGTAGCCACAGTATTTATATGGTTAGTCCAGTTCAGTTTCTGGTCAATGGTAACCCCCAGGATGTTGATAGTGGGGGATTCAGTGATGGTAATGCCATTGAACATCAAGGGGCAATGGTTGAATTCTCTCTTGTTGGAGATGGTCATTGCCTGACACTTGTGTGATGCAAATGTTACTTGCCACTTGTCAGCCCAAGCCTGGATATTGTCCAGGTCTTGCTGCATTTGGACATGGACTGCTTCAGTATCTGAGGAGTCATGAATGGTGCTGAACATTGTGCAATCATCAGCGAACATCCCCACTTCTGACCTTATGATGGAAGGAAGGTCATTCATGAAGCAGCTAAAGATGGTTGGGCTGAGGACACTACCCTGAGGAACTCCTGCAGTGATGTCCTGGAGCTGAGATGACTGACCTCCAACAACCACAACCATCTTCCTTTGTGTTAAGTATGACTCCAACCAGCAGAGAGTTTTCCCCCAATTTCCACTGACTCCAGTTTTGCTCGGGCTCCTTGATGCCACACTCGGTCAAATGCGGCCTTGATGTCAAGGGCAGTCACTCTCTGAAAAGAGTTTCAAAGGCTCACAACTCTCTGAGAGAAGAAAATTCTCCTCATCTCTGTCTTAAATGTGTGACCCCTTATTGTTAAACAGTGACCCCTAGTTCTAGATTCTCCCACAAGAGGAAACATCCTCTCCACATCCACCCTGTCAAGACACCTCAGGATCTTAAAGGTTTCAATAAAGTCGCCTCTTACTCTTCTAAATTCCAGTGGATACAAGCCTGACCTGTCCAGCCTTTCCTCATAAAACAACCCACCCATTCCTGGTATTAGTCTGGTAAACCTTCTCTGAACTGCTTCTAATGCATTTACATCTTTCCTTAAATAAGGAGACCAATACTATACACAATACTCCAGATGTGGTCTCACCAGTGCCCTGTATAACTGAAACATAACCTCCCTACTTTTGTAATCAATTCCCCTCACAGTAAATGGTAACATTCTATTAGTTTTCCTAATTACCTGCTGTACCTGCATACTAACCTTTTGTGATTCATGCACTAGGACACCCAGATCCCTCTGAATCTCAGAGCTCTGCAATCTCTCACCGTTTCGATAATAAGCTTCTTTTTTATTCTTCCAGCCAAAATGAATAATTTCACATTTTCCCACATTATGCTCCATTTACCAGATCGTTGCCCACTCACAGCCGATCTATGTCACTTTGTAGCCTCCTTATGTCCTCTTCACAATTTACTTTCCTACCTATCTTTGTGTCATCAGCAAATTTAGCCACCATTCCTTCAGCCCCTTCATCCAAGTCATTTATATGAAGTGTAAACAGTTGAGGCCCCAGCACTGATCCCTGTGACACTCCACTCATCACATCCTGCCAACCAGAAAAATACCCATTTATGCCAACTCTCTGCTTCCTGTTAGCACTTTATCAAATGCCTTCTGGAAATCTAAGTACAGTACATCCACCAGTTCCCCTTTATCCACAGAGGGAGAGGGAGATAAAGATGGGGAGAGAAGGTTTGAGAGAGGGGGGAGAAAGAGGGAGGGAGTGAAAGGGGGGGAGAGAAGTGGGGGTGAAAGGGGGTAATGAAAGAGGGAGTGAAAGGGGGGGAGACAGAGACAGAAGGAAAGAGTGAGGGAGAGGGAAGGAGAGAGAGGGGAAGAGAGGGAGGGAGGGAGAGGGTGGAAGGGAGAGGGAGAGAGAGTGAAGAGTGACAAGGGGAGAGAGAGAGAGCGGGAGAGAGACAGTGGGAGTGAAAGAGGGGAAGGGGGAGTGGTAGGAAGAGAGAGGAAGGAGGAGACAGAGGGAGAGGGAAGGAAAGAGAGGAGGAGGGAGAGGAGGAGACGGGCAGAGAGAGGGAAGGAGATACAGGGAAAAGGGGACAGAGGGAGGGAGAGAGATTTGGAGAGGGGGAGAGAGGGGGAGAGAGAGAGTGGGAGGGAAAGAGGGGAGAGAGAGGGGAGATAGAGGGGATGGAAAGAGCAGAAGAGAGAGGGGGTGGATAGAGAGGGAGGGGGAGAAAGAGAGGAGAAGAGAGAGTGGGCGAAAGAGAATGGGAGTTAAAGAGGGGAAGGGGACACTGAGGGAAAGAGAGAGGAAGGACAGACAGAGAGAGAGGGGAGGAAAGAGGGAGAAGGAGGAAGTGTATTGGGCAGAGGGAGGGAGGGAGAGAGAGGGAGAGAGAGGGAGGGAGGGAGGGAGGAAGGGAGGGAAGGAGAGGGGGCTAGAGGTAGAGCCATAAAGGGAGAGAACTAGTGACTTATACAGTTCAACATAGTCTTCTTGCTGTTGTACTCTGTGCCCCTATTAATAAAGCCCAGCATATTATGTGGTTTATAACCTGCTCTCTCCACCTGCCCTGCCATCTTCAATGATCTATACACAGATACACCCAGCTCCCTCTGCTCCTGGACCTATTTTAGAATTGTCCCCTTTAGTTTATATTGTCTGTCCATGTTCTTCCTACCAAAATGCATCACCTCACACTTTGCATTGAACTTCATCTGTCACCTATCTACCCATTCAACAATTTATTTATGTCCTTTTGAAGTTCTACACAGTCTCTCTCACAGTTTACAATGTTTCCAAGTTTTGTATCATCCGCAAACTTTGAAATTGTCCCCTGCACACCAAGATCTAGATCATTAATATATATCAGGAAAAGCAAGGGTCCCAATACCCACCCCTGGGGAACCTCACTACAAACCTTCCTCCAGCCTGAAAAATATCCATTGACCATTACTCTCTACTTCCTATTTTTCAGCCAATTTTGTATCCATGTTGCTGATGTCCCTTTTATTCCCTGAGCAATAACTTTTCTCACAAGCCTGTTGTGTGGCACTGTGTCAAATGCCTTTTGAAAGTCCATGTACACCACATCAACAGCATTACCCTCATCAACCTTTTCTGTTACCTCTTCAAAAAACCCCAGCAAGTTAGTTAAACAAAATTTTCCTTTAAGAAATCCAGGCTTGTTTTCCTTAATTAACCCACATTTGTCCATGGAATGATGAGCTTTGTTCTGAATTATCAATTCTGGAACTTTCCCCACCACTGAAGTTAAACTGACTGGTCTGTAATTGCTGGGCTTATCCTTTCAACCTTTTTTGAACAAGGGGGTAATGTTTGCAATTCTCCAGTTCTCTGGCACCTCCCCTGAGTCTGGGGAAGACTGAAAGATTATGGCCAGTGTCCCTGCAATTTCTACTCTCACTTCCTTCAATATCCTTGGATGCATCTCATCTGGTCCCGGTGCCTTGTCAACTTTAAGCACCGACAGACTATTCAACACTTCCTCCTTATCAATTTTAAACCCTTCTAGTGTCCGAATTACCTCCTCTTTCACCATGGCCAGGGGAGCATCTTCTTCCTTGGTAAAGATAGACAAGAAGGAGAGAGAGAGAACGAGGAAGAGAGTGAGGGAGAGAGCAAGAGGGTGTGAGAGAGGGAGGGGGTGTGAGAGTGGAATAGATAGAGGGAGAGAGGGAGGAGGGAGCAAGAGGGTGTGAGAGAGGTAGAGAGGGCAGGTGACATGGGGAGAAAGGGGGGAGAGGGAAGGGGAGAGGGAGGGGAATAGGGAAGGGGATAGCGAGGGAGATAGGTAGAGAGGAAAGGGAGAGAAGGAAGGGAGAGAGGGAAGGGAGAGAGGGAGGGAGAGAGGGAGGGAGAGAGGGAGGGAGAGAGGGAGGGTGTGAAACAGGGAGAGGTGAGAGAGAGGGAGAAGTGGAGGGAGGGAGGGAAAAAAGGAGGGAGGAAGATGGACAAAGAAGAAGGGAGAGGATTAGGTTTAAGGTGGGAAAGAGATGGATGAAGAGAGAAAGGGAAGAAAACGGGAAATGTGAAAGAGGAGGGGTGGAGAGGGAAGCAGATCCCTGTGGTACGCCACTGGACACTGGCTTCCAGTCACTAAAGCATCCTTCTGTTATCACCCTCTGCTTCCTACAACTAAGCCAATTTTGAATCCACCTTATCGAATTACCATGTATCCCATGTGCCTTTGCCTTCTTTATAGGTCTCCCATGTGGGACCTTGTCAAAGGCTTTGCTGAAATCCATATAAACTACATCAACTGCACTACCCTCATCTACACACCTGGTCACCTCCTCAAAAAATTCAATCAAATTTGTTAGGCATGACCTCCCTCTGACAAAGCCATGCTGACTATCCCTGATCAAACCTTGCCTCTCCAAGTGGAGATAGATTCTCTCCTTCAGAACTTTCTCCAATAGTTTCCCGACCACTGACGTGAGACTCACCGGCCTGTAGATCCCTGGCTTATCTCTACAACCCTTCTTAAATAGCGGAACCACATTAGCCGTTCTCCAGTCCTCTGGCACCTCCCCCGTGGCCAGAGAGGAATTAAAAATTTGGGTCAGAGCCCATGCGATCTCCTCCCTTGCCTCCCTCAGCAGTCTGGAACACAAATCCTCTGGACCTGGAGATTTGTCCACTTTTAAGCCTGCCAACACCTCCAATACCTTGTCACTCCCAATATCAATTTGCTCAAGAACCTCGCAGTCTCTCTCCCTCAGTTTGATACCTTCATCCTCATTCTCTTGGGTGAAGACGGATGTGAAGTAGTCATTCAACACTCTAACGATGTCCTCTGGCTCCACCCATAGATTGCCCCCTTGGTCCCTTATGGTCCCTACTCTTTCCCTGGTTATCCTCTTCCCATTGATATACTTATAGAATATCTTGAGATTTTCCCTCCTTTTACCAGCCAGAGCTTTCTCATATTCCCTCTTTGCTCTCCTAATTGCTTTCTTAAGCTCCACCCTGCACTTTCTGTACTCCACTAATGTCTCCGCTGATTTGCTTCCCTTGTACCTGCTAAAAGCCTCTCTTTTCCTTCTCATTGTAACCTGAATATCTCTGGTCATCCATGGTTCTCTGGGCTTGTTACTCCTTCCTATCACCCTAGAGGGAACATGTTGAGCCTATACCCTCTCCATTTCCTTTTTGAACACCCCCCACTGCTCCTCTGTAGATTTCCCCACAAGTAACTGTTCCCAGTCTACCTTGGCCAGATCCTGCCTTATTTTACTAAAATCCACTCTCCCCCAATCCAAAACATTTTTTTGCAACTTGTCGATTTCTTTGTCCATAACAAACTTAAACTGTACCATGTTGTGGTCGCTATCACTAAAATGCTCACCCACCACCACCTCAGCCACCTGTCCGGCTTAATTCCCCAGAATTAGGTACAGCAATGCACCGTCCCTTGTTGGACCCTCTACATATTGACCTAAAAAGTTCTCCTGTACACATTTCAAGAAATCCACTCCATCCAACCCCTTAACACTATGCCTATCCCAATTAATGTTGGGAAAGTTGAAATCACCTAATATAATTACCGCATTGTTATTGTTTTTACACACCTTCACAAATTGTGCACATATTTGCTCCTCAATTTCCCACTGACTATCTGGGGGTCTATAATAAACACCTAACAATGTGGCTGCCCCTTTTTTTATTCCTAAGCTCTACCCACAAAGCTTCATTCGATGCCCCCTCCAAGATATCATCTCTCCTTCCTGCAGTAACTGACTCTTTAACTAATAATGCAATACCTCCTCCTCTTTTACCCCCTCCCCTGTCTCGCCTGAAGATTCTATATCCCGGAATGTTGAGCTGCCAATCCTGCCCTTCCCTCAACCACGTCTCAGTGTTGGCTACTATATCACAATTCCACATGTCAATCCTCACCCTTAACTCATCCGTTTTACCTGTAATACTCCATTAAAGTAGAGGCCATCCAGCCTTGCCTTACTCCCTTGAAACTTCATGCAGCTGTACTCTCTCTGACTTGATTGTTTTACTGTATTATGATGTGTCCCTATTCTGCTAACATTCTGTGTCCCCTCCCCCTGCCAAATTAGTTTAAACTCCTCCCAACAGTACTACCAAACCCGCCCACAAGGATGTTAGTCCCGCTCTGGTTCAGATGTAGACCATCCCGCTTGTACAGGTCCCACCTTCCCCAGAAACAGTCCCAGTGATCCAGGAATCTAAAACCCTCCCTCCTGCACCAACTCTTTAGCCACGTATTTATCTGCGCTATTCTCCTATTTCTGAGCTCGCTAGCACGTGGCACTGGGAGTAATCCAGAGATTACAACCCGAGAGGTCTTGCTTTTTAGTCTACTGCCTAACTCCCTGAATTCTTGATGCAAGACCTCATCCCTCAGGGACAGAGAGGGGAGAGGGGAGGTACAGAGAGGGGAGGGACAGAGAGGGGAGGGACAGAGAGGGGAGGGACAGAGAGGGGAGGGACAGACTAGGGAGGGAGGCTGAGGGAAGAGGAAGGTGAGGGGGAGAGGAAGAGAATGAAGGGGGAGAGTGTTAAAGGGGGGAGCGAAGCAGAGGTTGTCTCCTGCAATCAGCGAGCTGTCATTGGGCTGTTACTCACGCCAGGGACAGCCCAGAATCTCAGTGCGAAGGTAAATCCCGTTGTGCTCTTCGACTGGGATAATCCTCAGGAAACGGGCAAAGATGAGAGTTTGGAGATTACGCCTGACTGGAGTGTTACTGTCAACGTTGGCAGCAAAGATCTAAATTGGAGAGTAAAGTCAATATAACTTATAATATAAAAGTCCTTTTAGATTATCCCATCATTAACCGCATGGGCAGAGTGGGGGGAGATACCCTCACCCCTGCCTCAATACTGGGCATCTGCTTAGACACTGGATACAAGATACAAGATGCCTGCAGGAATTCATCAAGGCTCCTTCGACACCACCTTCCAAAGCCATGACCACTACCATCTAGAAGGACAAGGGCAGCAGATAGATGGGAACACCACCACCTGGAAGTTCCCCTCCAAGTCACTCACCATCCTGACTTGGAAATATATCACCGTTCCTTCACTGTCACTGGGTCAAAATCCTGGAACTCCCTCCCTAACAGCACTGTGGGTGTACCTACACCACATGGACTGCAGCGGCTCAAGAAGGCAGCTCACCACCACCTTCTCAAGGGCAACGAGGGATGGGCAATAAATGCTGGCCCAGCCAGCGAAGCCCACATCCCATGAACAAACTTTAAAAATCCTGCCCGGTAACGCCCGCCCGGTAACGCCCGCCCGGTAACGCCCGCCGGGTAACGCCCGCCCGGTAACGCCCGCCCGGTAACGCCTGCCCGGTAACGCCCGCCCATAGCACATGCTCAGTAATGCCCACCAGGTAATGCCCACCTACCTTGGCAGGCTTTGTCCAGTCCGTTGTCTCCGTGTAGTTTTTAAAGTGGATGCCATCATTGCTGTACATGAGACGGTAACTGGTGATGAAACCCCCAGATCGTGTTCCACCCTGGGTAATAACTCCAGATATGAAGGTGGGAACCAGGAAATCCACCTGGAAATAGGGATGAGGATCCATATCCACAGGACTCCAGCCGGGCTCCAGGTTTAATCTGATGAAAGAAAGACTTGCATTTATATATCACCTGTCAGAACCTCAGGGCATCCCAAAGGGGGTTTCATTTTTATTTGTTCATGATGTGGGCATCGCTGGCAAGGCCAGCATTTGTACAGAAGCTCTTGAGAACAGTTAAGAGTCAACCACATTGATGTGGGTCAGGAGTCACGTGTAGACCAGGCCAGGTAAGGACGGCAGATTTCCTTCCCCAAAGTGCAGTATAAAGAGTTAATTCTAACTATAATTTGCTAATGTGAGACAGTGAACATCATCACAGGAAGTGATGCAACATCACATGATCTTCCTCCCTCTTGTGGAATGTATGAAAAAGAGTGTTCCAATATAAGTTAAAGTTTTGTTTATCTCAGTAGACTTTGTAAATACTCTGTGTTAGCACAAGACCAAGAATATTATATTGTGACAGTGAGAGTGAAAGAACAAGCATGGAAAAGTCTCCACTATTAATGGAAAGTTCCAGAAGGTCACAGGTCCCAATCAAGCAGAAGTATGGCTGAATTTGGTGCCAAAGATTTACCAGGTATCGCACCACTTCAGGCCTTGAGGTGAAGATGAGTGGTGAGTAGGTCAGTACACTGCTATATGTGATGGGTGGCTGTGAAGATGACATCCTAGTCAGACAGGGCATCGATGAAGAAAAAGCTACACACTATGAAATAATGAAAGCCTCAAGGCCTACTTCAATCTGCAAAACAATACCATTGTTGAGCGGGCTAAATTTAACAAGTGCATTCAATGACAAGGGCATGTTGATCTATTTATCAACAATCTATAGAGACTGGCAGAGAACCGTGAATATGGCAGCTTGAAAGATGAACTAATCAGGGAGAGGATTGCTGGAGTCTTGGATGAAGCATTGTCTGATCACATGCAGTCGAGCAATGATTTCACTTTAACAAAAGAAATTCAACTGAGCAGATGAGCGGAGGTCAGGAAGCAAAATCGATCGGTGTTCAGGGGGAGAGGGAGAACTATACCCCAGAAACAACTGACTCATGGAGCATGTTAAACTTAAGAGCAGAGAGGCGGCTGTACCAAATCAGGAGGATCTTCCATAGACCACAAACTGTAATCGGTGTGGCAGGAAAAACACAGGCGCAAAAACTGTCCTGCCAAAGACACACAAGGAGAAGCCTTCGGATGGTGGTAAGATCCATGAAGCAGGTGATATCCATCATGTGGAGATGCCCTTCCTTGGAGAGATGCCGGAGCCAAGAGGAAGCTTCTGGGGAGCTGATTTCTTTGCAGAGGGAAGGAGAGACTTTCAGTTCGACGCTGGTGCAGCAGCTGAACCGCGGCTGGAGAAAAACTCCCTTCAGCATCTTGTAGAAACACTGCATGGAGCGGGAGGGATAGAGCTCCAACTCTCAGAGAACTGAGTGCAACACTCCAATATCAAGAGAAAGAGATCACAGAAACATTGTGTGTGATTCAGAACCAGAGCTGTTCACCTGTAAGCAGAGGAGCCTGTACCAACTCATGCCGGTTTGCAGAGTAGAGGAACTGCAAAGCCGAGATCAGCCTAAAAACGTCAGAGCTGAGTTTCCACGGCCGTTCACAGGGCGAAGAGAGCTGGAGACAGAGTAACTCATCACTCTACCTCCTGAAATGAACCCAGCGTGTCTGTTTACACCCAGGAATGTTCCTCAGCCACTCTTATCAAAGGTAAAGAAGGAATTTGTCTCCATGTTCAAGCCAGGACAGAGCCAACAAGCTGGTGCTCAGCGATGGTCACAGAGCCAAAACCCAACGGACCGATCGGAATTTGTGTAGATCTCACACAGCTGAACAAAGAGTCCAACGTGAAGTTCATCCTGTGTTGCCTGTGGACAAGAGCTTAGCAAAACTGGGGAAGAGTCAATCTTCAGGATGTGAGATACAAATAGTGGTTTTTGGCAATGACCCCTCGGTGAAGAGGCTAAATTACTCACAACCTTCATCACTCCGTTTGTTCCAACAGATTAGTCTTCGACATCAGTTCCTGAAATCTTCCTGAGGACAATGTCAAGTATCCTGGAAGGACTGGATGGAATCGTATGTCACATGGATGATGTCCTGATCCACGAATCCACTCAGACAGGACATGACACTAGGGTGTAGCTATGCAGCGATGCCTAGAGGAAACAGAACTTCAAACCCCACCAAGGCACCTGGTGGAATTTAAATTTAATTAAATCAATCTAATTAATATAGAATTAATTAACAGCTAGTTTCAGTAATGGTGACCATGAAACTCATCGATTGTCATAAAAACCCATCTGGTTCACTAATGTCCATAGGGAAGGAAATCTGCCGTCCTTACCTGGTCTGGCCTACATGTGACTCCAGACCCACAGGAATGTGATTAACTGCCCTCTGAAACGGCCTAGCAAGCCGCTCAGTTCTCAAGGGCAATTAGGGATGGGCAACAAATGTTGGCCTTGCCAGTGACATCCACATCCCATGAAGGAATAGAAAAAACTCAAAACAATCATGAATTCTTGTAGCCGACTACTAAGTTCCTTGAGCATATTGAGGATGTATCCGGTGTCAGAACTGATCCACAGAAGACAGAGCGATCAAGGAATTTCCAGCTCTTTCGAACATGACTGAACTCCAGAGATTCATGGGAAGGGTAAAACCAAGACAGAAAGTTCTTGCCCAACCTTAGCTATCGCCAATGAGCCAGTGCCTCAGCTGTTAGGCCAAGACAATGTACAGTGCTGGGAGCAACACAACAGAGGCCTTTGGAGAAAATCAAAGAGATGCTGATACCACCTGATATTTTAACTCACTATGACCCAGGACCACCCACTATCACTGCTGCTGATGCATCTTCTACAGGACTGGGAGCTGTAATCTTTCAGATACAGACGGATGGAAAGTATGGACCAGTTTTCTATGCATCCCATTCGCTGACAGAGACTGAGCAGAGATATGCAGTGAAAGGGAAAGAAGCATTAGCTGCTACATGGGCTTGTGAAAGGTTTGCAGCTTCGACCTTGAATTGGAGACCAAGAGTACAGACAGCCCCCAAAGCCTTAGTGACATTCTTAAATTCGAGGGAATTAGTGAAAATACCTCCACAATTACAACGATTCAGACTGAGGATGATGAGGTTTGATGTAAAGCCAGAGTATGTTCTGGGAAAACAGCAGATGCTTTGTCCTGTATCCCAGTGGCCAGGCCTGGACAAGGTGATGTGAACCTTGTTGAAGAGGCAGAAACCTTCACATTGACAACAATCAAAACTCTCCCAGCAACAACTCAGCGACTGAATGAAATCAGAGACACGCAGAAATCTGATGAAGAATGTGCTTAAGTCAGAGAGTACTGCTTCAAAGGACAGCCAGCGTACATGACACACATTCCCATTCTCAGACAGGACTGTGGGCAGAGGGGACACCTTAGTGTAGTTGATGATTTACTCACCAATGACGAGAGGGTGGTCATTCTGAGACTCGATAAACCACAACAATTACACCAAGGATATTTGGGCATCAGAAAATGTGGAGCCAGGGCAAGATATTCTTGGCAGGTCTCCCAAAGTCATCGGAAGAGATGATATCAAACTGTATCACCGTGGTATTCGTCATCAGAAGGCAAGAGAACTGTTGATGGCATCTTCCATTCCTCACATAGACCTCTCTGAACACAGGTGAGATATTCCTGATCATAGTAGACTATTCCTCCAAATGGATAGAAGTCAAACAAGCACAAAGTCACACTTCTGAAGCAGTGATTACATCACTGAAGGAGGTTTTAGAAACACAAAGCCGGGATTTTATGGTCCCTCCTGCCTGGTGGGATATTACAGTCCTGCCAAACTGAATGGAGATGTAACTGGCTCGCTGCATCCACCTGGGGGAGACACACCACACGGGGCTGTAAAATCCCGGCCATGGAATCCCAGACCTTGGAATCTCGGACAATGGATCACAGTTTTATAATGAATACTTTAAAGAGATCACGGCACGGGATGATTGGTCCAGACTACTACCTCACCAAGGGGGAGTGCGTACAGTGAAAGCATTCCTGAAGAAGAACGATGACATCCAACTTGAGCTTCTGAGCTATCGTTCAACTCCACTCCAAAATGGTTCAGCGCCATGTCAACGCCTCATGGGGAGAAGATCGAGAACTCAGATCACGACTCTCACACACACCAGATGTCATGAGTACAAGTTGATGATTGGGGGAAAAGTGAGGGAGAAAGAGGATGAGGATCATTCTGGCCAGTGGAACTCTGACAAATGACACAAAGCACGCAACCTTCCATGCATCCAACCAGGAGGGCCATTTGGATCTGAGACCAAGCTCACTATGGACAAATGGTTGACCACACCCACAGTCCCACCTCAATCAAACAGACAACGGTACGGTGAGACGGGACAGAGCTGCACTAGTTTCCACACAGAGTCAGCCTCCTACCCTGTGGAAGCAGCCTTCTAACCAATCTAACTGACCAGAGGTGCCAGATTCATCTACCAATACAGTCGCCTACCAGATTGGGGAACCTGAATCATCTACAAATTGTCCTTTTGCCGAGCAGAGTCCGAGAGATCACCCAGAGGACTCAAATCCCCAATCTCCTCCGAAGGAGCAGATGGCCCATGCGGGTAGACTTGCGAAAGCGCCATTGCAGTCATCCCTCTCAAGAAAAATGGAATTCAGAGAATTGGGGAGATGTAGTATAATGGGGGGAAATCAAAGGCTTGGGGGAAGATGAGTATAAGAGGATAATTCTAACTGGGTGATGTGCTAATGATCATCCCTGAAAATGATGCAGTGTCACATGATCTTGCTCTCTCTTGTAGAACCTCAGAGTAAGATGTAGACACAGTAAGAGATGTTCATACAAAAGTTGTTTTCCTTACATAGCAGACACTGTAAATATTCTGTGTTAGCACAAGACTGTCAGGGATATTATATAAAGAACATTATGATGGGTTTTTACAGCAATCCATTACTTCTGGGGTCACCATCACTGAGAATACCTTTCAATTCCAGGTGTTATTAACTGGATTTAAATACAACAGCTGCTGGGGTGGGATTTGAACACATAGAACCATAGAAAAGTTACAGCACAGAAGGGGGTCATTCAGCCCATCTTGTCCATGCCAGCCTGAGGTTAACCAGGTGCCCTTTCTAATCCCACCTTCCTGCACCCGGCCCATATCCCTGCAGCTTACAGCACTTTAGTGCAGATCCTGGAACTTTTTAAAACAGTTTAAAGTTTCTGCCTCTACCACCAACTTGTCAGCAAATTCCAGACACCCACTACCCTCTGCATAAAAAAGTTCTTCCTCATGTCCCCACTACACCTTCTGCCACTTATCTTGAATCTATGTCCCCGGGCTCTAGAATTCTCCACCAAGGGAAACAATTTTATCCGGTCCACTCTATCTATTCCCCTCATAATTTTGTACACCTCAATCAAGTCACCTCTCAGCCTTCTTCGTTCTAAGGAAAATAACCCCAACCTATCCAACCTCTCCTCGTAGCTACACTTTTCTAACCCTGGCAACATTCTTGTAAACCTCCTCCACACTCTCTCCAGAGCTATTACTTCCTGTAATGTGGTGGCCAGAACTGCACACAATACTCCAGTTGTGGCCTCACCAGTGTTTTATACAATACCAACATTATATCCTTACTTTTATATTCTATACCTCTGCCAATGAAGGAGAGCATTTCATATGCCTTCTTTACAACCTTGTCTACTTGAACTGCTGCCTTCAGGGACCTGTGTACTTGTACACCAAGATCTCTCACTTCATCTACCCCTCTTAGTACATTCCCCTTTACTGTGTAATCCTTGTAACTGTTTGACCTCCCTAAATGTATGACCTCACACTTCTCTATGTTAAAATCCATCTGCCACTTTACCGCCCACTCCACCAACCCATCTATATTGTTTTGGAGATTATGGCCATCCTCTACACTATCCACTACTCGGCCAATCTTTGTGTCATCTGCAAATTTCCCAATCGTGCCCCCCATGTTCACGTCCAAATCGTTAATATATATCATAAACAGCAAGGGTCCCAACACTGAGCCCTGTGGAACACCACTTGAGACAACTTTCCATTCGCAAGGGCATCCATCGACCATTACCCTTTGTTTCCTGTTACAAAGCCAACCTTTTATCCAGTTTGCCACATTGCCCTGAATCTCATGGGCTTTTACTTTCCTGACCAATCTGCCATGTGGGACCTTGTCAAATGCCTTGCTACAATCCATGTACACAACATCCACTGCACTACCTTCATCAACCCTTCTTGTCACTTCCTCAAAGAATTCAAATAAATTTGTGAGGCAAGACCTTCCTTTAACAAATCCATGCTGACCATCCCTGACTAGTCCATGCCTTTCCACATGACAGTTAATCCTATCTCTCAGGATTGATTCTACTAATTTGCTCACCACTGATGTAAGACTAACTGGCCTATAATTGTTTGGCATTTCCTTTGATCCCATTTTAAACAATGGAAGTACGTTTGCATTTCTCCAGTCCTCCGGTACCTCCCCTGTATCTAGTGAAGATTGGAAAACCATCCTCAGAGCATCTGCTATCTCCTCCCTGACTTCCTTCAGCAGCCTCAGAAACAATCCATCTGGCCCTGGTGACTTATCAACTTTCAAGGATTACAACCCTTCGAGTACTTCCTTTCTCTTTATGACTATCCCGTCCAATATCTCGCAGTGTTCCTTCTGGATGACTATATCTACATCCTCCCTTTCCTTTGTAAACACGGAGACAAAATATTCATTCAAAACCCTTCCCACAGTCTCTGCATCTACACACAAGTTTCCATCTTCATCTCTGATAGGTCCCACTTTTAGCTTAACTAACCTTTTAGCATTAATGTATTGGTAAAACATCTTTGGGTTATCTTTAAGTTACTTGCTAATATTTTTTCATGCCCTCTCTTTGATTTCCTTATTTCCTTTTTTACTTCGTCCTTGCACTTCCTATACTCGTCTAGGCTATCTGCAGTGCTGAGTTCTTTGTGCCTATCATACGCTTTCTTTTTCTGTTTGATCTTCCCCTGTATTCCTCTAGACAACCAGGGGGGTCTGGATTTGGCAGTACCGCTCTTATTTTTGTAGGGGACATGTCTACTTTGTACAATTAGGATCTCGCTTTTTAGTGCTTCCCACTGGTTTTCCACTGTTTTATCCTCCAGCAGTGCTGTCCAGTCCACCTCAGCCAAGTCCCTTCTCATTTCTACAAAATTTGCCTTCCCCCAGTTCAAGACTTTTACTCCTGCCTTATCTCTGTCCTTTTCCATGGTGATGTTAAATCTGACTGAATTGTGATCACTGTCCCCGATATGGTCGCCAACTGTCACTTCACCCACTTGCCCTTCTTCGTTCCCCAAGACTAGGTCTAGAATTGCATCTCCTCTCGTTGGGTTTGTGACTAATTGGTTGAAAAATTTTCCTGGACACACTGCATGAATTTTTCTCCCTCAGTGCCCCTTATATTGTTTGAATCCCAGTTGATATTAGGATAGTTGAAGTCTCCTACTATTATTGCCCTCTTGTTCTTACAAGCAGAAATTTGCCTACATATTTGTTCTTCTATCTCCCTTTCACTATTTGGGGGTCTGTAGTATACTCCCAGTAGTGTGACTGCCCCTTTTTTATTTCTAAGCTCAATCCATAAAGCCTCGTTTGGTGACCTATTTAGTATATCATCCCTTCTCACAACTGGAATTGATTCTTTAACCATTAGTGCTACCCCCCCTCCATTTTTATCTCCTACTCTATCGTGTCTGAAGACTCTATAACCAGGGATATTAAGCTGCCAGTTGTGTCCCTCCTTTAGCCAGGTCTCCGTTATAGCAATGACATCCTGCTGCCGTGTGTCTACCTGTGCCCTTAACTCATCTACCTTGTTTGTCATACTCCTTGCATTGAAGTATAAACAGTTTAACCCCGTCAGTTTCCCTTGCTGGACACTTTGTAAACTTTGCTTCTCCTGTAACTCCATGTCTATCACAACGTCCCTAGCTAATGTTCTCCCTCCATTTTTCTGATCTGAATCTGACCTATCTGATCCTACTCCTGGGATCCCATCCCCCTGCCACACTAGGTTAAATGGTCCCCAACAGAACTAGCAAAAGCCCCCGCAAGGACACTGGTCCCAGCTCTGCCTGGGTGCAGCCCGTCCAGTTTGTACAGGTCCCACCTTCCCCAGAACCGGTCCCAGTGCCTCAAGAATCTGAATCCCTCCCGGCTACACCATCTCTCCAGCCACGTGTTCATTTGGTCTATCCTCTTATTCCTGCTCTCACTAGCACGTGGAACTGGGAGTAATCCTGAGATTACTACATTTGAAGTCCTGCATTTTAATGTATCTCCTAACTTCCTGTACTGAGCTTGCAGGTCCTCATCCCTTAGTTTCCCTATGTCATTGGTTCCAATGTTTACCATGACCACTGGCTGTTTACCTACCCTCCCCAGAATGTCCTGCAGCCGCTCCGTGACATCCTGGACCCTGGCACCAGGGAGGCAACATACTATCCTTGATTCACATTTGCGGCCGCAGAAGCGTCTGTCTGTGCCCCTAACTATTGAATTCCCTATCACTATAGCCCTGCCACTTGTTTTCCTCCCGCCCTTCTGAGCAGCAGAGCCACCCACGGTGCCGTGAACTTGGCTGTTGCTGCTTTCCCCTGAGAGGCCATTCCCCCCCCAACAGTATCCAAAGCGGTATATCTGTTAGAGAGGGGGATGACCACAGGGGACTCCTGCACTACCTTCCTGAGTCTTTTACTGTTCCTGATGGTCACCCATTCCCTTTCTGCCTGTGTAATCTTCACCTGTGGTGTGACCACCTCGCTAAACGTGCTATCCACAACTTGCTCAGCATCGCAGATGCTCCACAATGAGCCCACCCGCAGCTCCAGCTCTGAAATCCGGTTAGCTAGAAGCTGCATTTGGACACACCTTCCGCACACATGGTCACCAGGGATGCTGGAAGCATCCCTCATTTCCCACATCCTGCAGGAGGAGCATACCACGGGTCTGAGTTCTCCTGCCATGACATCCCTCTCGATTAAGCTCTTTACTCCCTTAAAAAATACGCTAGCTCGGGGCCTTATTTATGTTAGCTCGGTATTTTTGGTTTTGTTTTGGAAATATTACATATGGTTCCCTCATCCAATATTGTGATATATATTGTGAATAGCTGGGACCCAAGCATTGATCCCTGTGGTACCACATTAGTCACCACCTGCCACCCGGAAAAACACCCATTTATCCCTACTCTCTGTTTCCTGTCTGCTAACCAATTCTCAATCCATGTCAATATATTCCCCCCAATCCCATGTGCTTTAATTTTACGCACTAACCTCTTATGTGGGACTTTATCAAAAGCTTTCTGAAAATCCAAATACACCACATCCACTGGTCCTCCCTTATCTATTCTGCTAGTTATATCCTCTGAGGACAGGGTCAAGTTGGTGGAGTGGGCAGATAGGTGGCAGATGAAGTTCAATGCGGAGAAGAGTGAGGTGATGAGAACATGGACAGAAAATATAAAGTAAGGGGTGAAATTTTGAAGGGGTTGCAGGAGCAGAAAGACCTGGGTGTATCTGTGCCTAGATCATTGAAGGTGGCTGGACAGGTGTGATGCTCGAACTCTCCGCTCCCACCAATTGCCGCCCTCCTGGGGATTGCAGCACCTCCTTGCCCCCTGCCCCCCTCGCTCACCCCACATTGCAGCTGCTTTTTACCCCCTCCCCCCCAGCCACTTTCTACCCCCTCCCCCCACAGCCGCTTTCTACCCCCCTCCCCCCACAGCTGCTTTCTACCCCCTCCCCCCACAGCCGCTTTTAACCCCCTCCCCCCACAGCCACTTTCTACCCCCTCCCCCCACAGCCGCTTTTTACCCCCCTCCCCAAACAGCCGCTTTTAACCCCCGCCACAACAGGCGCTTTCTACCCCCTCCCCCAACGCCCGCTTACTACTCCCTCCCCCAACAGCCACTTTCTATCCCCTCCCCCAACAGCCACTTTCTACCCCCTCCCCCCACAGCCGCTTTCTACCCCCTCCCCCCACAGCCGCTTTCTACCCCCTCCCCCAACAGCCACTTTCTACCCCCTCCCCCCACAGCCACTTTCTACCCCCTCCCCCCACAGCCACTTTCTACCCCCTCCCCCCACAGCCACTTTCTACCCCCTCCCCGCACAGCCGCTTTCTACCCCCTCCCCCCACAGCCGCTTTCTACCCCCTCCCCGCACAGCCGCTTTCTACCCCCTCCCCAAACAGCCGCTTTTCACCCCTCCCCCCACAGCCGCTTTCTACCCCCTCCCCCCACAGCCGCTTTCTACCCCCTCCCCCCACAGCCGCTTTCTACCCCCTCCCCCCACAGCCGCTTTTTGCCCCCTCCCCCAAAATCCTCTTTCTACTCCCCTCCCCAAACAGCCGCTTTTTACCCCCCAACAGCCGCTTTTTACCCCCCAACAGCCGCTTTTTACCCCTCCCCCAACAGCCGCTTTCTACCCCCCTCCCCCAACAGCCGCTTTCTACCCCCTCCCCCCACAGCCACTTTCTACCCCCTCCCCCCACAGCCACTTTCTACCCCCCCCCAACAGGCACTTTCTACCCCCTCCCCCCACACCAGCTTTTTACCCCTCCCCCGCCAGGGGTTGTTCGGGGGTTGGCGCTGGAGCCACATGTGATGAAGCAAAGTTGGGTTGTGGCACTCGCAGCTCGTGTGGGAGGCCCAGGAGAGTGGGGAGGTGGGGGGATGGGGAGGCGGGGGAGTTGGGGGGAGGGTCGGGTCTAATCCCAAGAGTTGGGCGTAGGCTGAAGGCTGGAGGGGGAGGGGGAGGGGGAGTTGGGTTTAGGCCTGAGACTGGTGGCTGGGCCGAGCTGTAGGCCCGAGGCTCTGGGTGGGGGGTGGAGTTGGGTGTAGGCCATTCAGCCTGAGACTAGGGGGGGTGGGGGGAGAGCGTGGAATCAGGTCAGACACACATGCCCATGCAGGCCTGAGGGTAAGGGGAGGGGAGGGGAGGGGATGGTAAGGGGAGGGGAGGGGGAGGGGAGGGGTAAGCACCAGCCCTTGTGTTGAGTCATCCCGACTCCTGGCAAAGGAAGGTGGGGTTGGGGGGAAGTGGAAGTGGGGGGTGGGGGTGGGGTGGGGGTGGGGGCAGTGGGAGTGGGGGATGGGGGTGGGGGTGGGGCTGGGGAGTGGGAGTGGAGGTGGAGGTGGGGATGGGGATGGGGATGGGGGATGGGGTGGGGGTTGAGGGTGGGGGATGGGGGTGGGGGTTGGGGGTGGGGGTTGGGGGTGGGGGTGGGGGTGGGGGTGGGGGATGGGAGGTGGGAGTGGGGGTGGGGGTGGGGGTGGTGGATGGGGGTGGGGGGTGGGGGTGGGGGTGGGGGGTGGGGGTGGTGGCGGGGATGGGGGCAGGGGGAGTGGGGGTGGGGGGGTGGGAGTGGGGGTGGGGGGTGGGGATCGGGGTGGGGGTGGGGTGGGTGTGGGGGATGGGTGTGTGGGTGAGGGCGGTGGGAGTGGGGGATGGGGGTGGGGGTGGGGGTGGGGGTGTGGAGGTGGGAGTGGGGGTGGTGGATGGGGGTGGGGGCAGTGGGGGTAGGAGTGGGGGTGGGAGTGAGGGTGGGGGTGGGGGCGGTGGGAGTGGGGGACGGTTAGAGGGAAATGGAAGGGGCGAGTGAAGCTTTTGGGAAAATGTTTAAAATAAGCAGAAAGATTTGTTGTTTATTATTCACATTATAACAGGAAAGAATCTGCTCTGGTCTCCTGATCATCATTTCTACATATTTCACAAGTTGTGGTGATTTTTGAATGATTTGATGACTCCTGAAGTAGGAGGATACAGTGATGGTGATAAGATGGCTAATTGAGTGTTTGGATGACAAATGATCACTGTTTCTAGAATCAAAACTCATTCCAAATTACACCTTGTGATGTCAAATCATGTCCTGCCCATTTTGAGTGTAATTGAATGTAAAATCAGTGTCAACATGTTCTGCTCGGTCTGTCTTCAGCATCTGAGGATCCATTCCATCCGGACTGGGTGATGTTTCTACTTTTGAGAGCTAAGACCATATGGTGTAGGAGCAGAAGTGGGCCATTCGGCCCATCGAGTCTGCTCCACCATTCAATGAGATCATGGCTGACCTGATAATCCTTAACTCTACTTTCCTGCCTTTTCCCCATAATCCTTGATTCCCTCACTGATTAAAAATCTGTCTATCTCAGCCTTGAATATACTTAATGACCCAGCCTCTCCAGCCCTCTGCGGTGAAGAATTCCACAGATTGACTACCTACCACCTCCTCTTCATCTGATCTTATGCTTTACAGGGATATTGACCAGGTGACTTCCTACCTCATTGGTCTGGAATCGCATTGATCAATAAAGTTCCCTTGTACAAATTTCAGGATTCCTTTGTTCTTGTTGCTGTTTCCAAGGTTACTCTCAGTGATATTGAAAGGGAACAGTGAACGAGCAATGGGTCAAACTCACATGTTAGGAATGATATTGAGACGGCCGGCATCAGGGGGGTTGCTCTCCCGGTGTGATGAGGCACTGAGCTGCTGGTAGCGAATCCGACCATCCTCCAACCCGAGTGCCAGGCTGCAGGGGTCTAGAGATAGAACAAAGCAGAGGGTCAGTACTGAGACAGCTGGGGAACTGGGAGCCCATAAAACAGTGCGCAGGGAGTGGGAGAGGGAGAGTTTGGGGGGGAGTGGGGGGAATGTGGAGGGAGAGGGAGAATGCAGGAGTCGGGAGGGAGAGAGGGTACAGGAACGGGTTGAAGAGAGGGAGAGTGTGGGGGTGGGGAGCAACGAGAGAGACAATGCTGGAGGGAGGTAGAGGGAGAGGGAAAATGAGAATGCAGGAATGGGGGGAGAGGGGGAAAGTGTTGGGGGGAGAGGCAGAGGGAAAAGGAGAGTGAAGGAACAGTGGTGGGGGAGAGGGAGAGTGTGGGGGCAGCGGGGAAGGAGAGAAGGGTCAGAGGAGATAGGGAGAGGGAAGGGGAAGGCAGGGAATGAGGGACGGAGGAAGGAGTAAGGAGAGGGAAGAGGGGGAGGGGCAGTCAGAAGGGTTTGTGGGGAGTATGTACCTGTGGGCTGAGGTTGAGTGGGTGGGAACGTCGGTCTGGAAAATCCCTCAGGCTCTGTCACAGGCCCGGCCTGGAATGAGAGCAGAACGAGACTGAGAGCTGGGAAATGGGCATTACAGTCCATCCCCTGACAGTGCTGACCAGTACAGAGAGAACCAACAAATACAAACAGAGAAAATAGGAGTAGGCCATTCGGCCCTTCGAACCTCCTCCGCCATTCAATATGGTCATGGCTGATCCTCTATCTCAACTCCGTACTCCCGCTCTCTCCCCATATCCCTTGATGTCTTTAGAGTCTAGAAATCTATCTATTTCTTTCTCAAATATATTCAGTGACTTGGCCTCCACAGCTTCTGTGGTAGAGAATTCCACAGGTTCACCACCCTCTGAGTGAAGAAGTTTCTCTTCATCTCAGTCCTAAATGGCCTATCGTGTATCCTGAGACTGTGACCCCTTGTTCTAAATCCCCCAGCCAGAGGAAACATCACCCCTGCATCCAGTCTGTCCAGCCCTGTCAGAATTTTATACGTTTCAATGAGATTCCCTCTCATTCTTCTAAACTCCAGTGAATACAGGGCCTAGTCGGCCCAGTCTCTCCTCATATGACAATCCTGCCATCCCAGGAATCAGTCTGGTGAATCTTCTCTGCACTCCCTCTATGGCAAGTATATCCTTTCTTAGGTAAGGGGACCAAAACTGCACACAATACTCCAGGTGTGGTCTCACCAAGGCCCTGTACAGCTGCAGTAAGACATGCTTGCTCCTGTACTCAAGTCCTCTCACAATGAAGGCCAACATACCATTTGCCTTCTTAACTGTTTGCTGCACCTGCATGCTTGCTTTCAGTGATTGGTGTACAAGGACACCCAGGTCCCTTTGTACATCCACATTTCCCAATCTATCACCATTTAAATAATACACTGCCATTCTGTTTTTCCTACCAAAGTGGATAACTTCACTTATCCACGTTATACTGCATCTACCATGTATTTTCCCACTCACTCAACCTGTATAAATCATCTTGAAGCCTCTTAACATCCTCCTCATCGCTCACATTCCCACCTAGTTTAGTGTCATCAGCAAACTTGGAAATATTACATTTGGTTCCCTCATCCAAATCATTGTGAATAGCTGGGGCCCGAGCATTGATCCCTGCGGTACCCCACTAGTCACTGCCTGCCACTCTGAAAAAAAATCCATTTATTCCTACTCTCTGTTTCCTGTGCTAACCAATTCTCAATCGATGCCAATATATTCCCCCCAATCCCATGTGCTTTAATTTTACACACTAACCTCTTATGTGGGACTTTATCAAAAGCTTTCTGAAAATCCAAATACACCACATCCACTGGTTCTCCCTTATCTATTCTGCTAGTTATGTCTCAAAAAACTCCAGTAGGTTTGTCAAACATGTTGACTTTGTCTAATTCCGTTGATATTTTCAAAGTGTCCTGTTATAACATCCTTTATAACAGACTCTAGCATTTTCCCCACTACTGATGTCAGGCTAACCGGTCTATAATTCGCTGATTTCTCCCTCCCTCCTTTTTTAAATAGTGGGATTACATTTGCCACCCTCCAATCTGTAGGAACCGCTCTAGAGTCCACAGAATTTTGGAAGATTACAATGAATGCGTCCATTTTTCCAGGGCCAATTCCTTTCGTACCCTGGGATGTAGATTATCAGGCCCCGGGGATTATTTTTTTAATTCGCTTACAGGATGTGGGCTTCACTGGCTGGACCAGCATTTATTGCCCATCCCTAGTTGCCCTTGAGAAGGTGGTGGTGAGCTGCCTTCTTGAACCGCTGCAGTCCATGTGGTGTAGGTACACCCACAGTGCTGTTAGGGAGGGAGTTCCAGGATTTTGACCCAGTGACAGTGAAGGAACGGTGATATATTTCCAAGTCAGGATGGTGAGTGACTTGGAGAGGAACCTCCAGGTGGTGTTGTTCCCATCTATCTGCTGCCCTTGTCCTTCTAGATGGTAGTGGTCATGGGTTTAGAAGGTGCTGTCGAAGGAGCCTTGGTGAATTCCTGCAGTGCATCTTGTAGATGGTACACACACTGCTGCCACTGTGCATCGGTGGTGGAGGGAGTGAATGTTTGTGGATGTGGTGCCAATCAAGCGGGGCTGCTTTGTCCTGGATAGTGTCCAGCTTCTTGAGTGTTGTGGGAGCTGCACTCATCCAGGCAAGTGGGGAGTATTCCATAACACTCCTGACTTGTGCCTTGTAGATGGTGGACAGGCTTTGGGGTGTCAGGAGGTGAGTTACTCATCGCAGGATTCCTAGCCTCTGACCTGCTCTTGTAGCCACAGTATTTATATGGCTAGTCCAGTTCAGTTTCTGGTCAATGTTAACCCCTGGTTGTTGATAGTGGGGGATTCAGTGATGGTAATGCCATTGAACATCAAGGAGCGACGGTTAGATTATCTTTTGCTGGAGATGGTCATTGCCTGACACTTGTGTGGCATGAATGTTACTTGCAACTTGTCAGCCCAAGCCTGGATATTGTCCAGGTCTTGCTGCATTTGGACATGGACTGCTTCAGTATCTGAGGAGTCGCAAATGGTGCTGAACATTGTGCAATAATCAGCGAACACCCCCACTTCTGACCTTACGATGGAAGGAAGGTCATTGATGAAGCAGCTGAAGATGGTTGGGCCGAGGACACTACCCTGAGGAACTCCTGCAGTGATGTCCTGGAGCTGAGATGACTGACCTCCAACAACCACAACCATCTTCTTTTGTGTTCTGTATGACTCCAAGCAATGGAGATTTTGCCCCTGATTCCCAATGATTCTTCAGTTTTGCTAGGGCTCCTTGATGCCTCACTCGGTCAAATGCAGTCTTGATGTCAAGGGCAGTCACTCTCACCTCACCTCGGGAGTTCGGCTCTTTTGTCCATGTTTGAACCAAGGCTGTAATGAGGTCTGGAGCTGAGTGACCCTGGCGGAACCCAAGTGCTGCTTGATAGCGCTGTTGATGACCCCTTCCATTACTTTACTGATGATGGAGAGTAGGCTGATGGGGCGGTAATTGGCCGGGTTGGATTTGTCCTGCTTTCTGTGTACAGGACATACCTGGGCAATTTTCCATATATCCGGGTAGATGTCAGTGTTGTAGCTGTACTGGAACAGCTTGGCTAGGGGCACGGCAAGTTCTGGAGCACAAGTCTTCAGTACTATTGTCGAAATATTGTCAGGGCCCATTGCCTTTGCAGTATCCAGTGCCTTCAGCCGTTTCTTGATATCACGTGGAGTAAATCGAATTGGCTGAAGACTGGCATATGTGATACTGGGGTCCTCTGGAGGAGGCCGAGATGGATCATCTGCTTTCTCCTTCCAAACCCACGACCACTACCATCTAGAAGGACAAGGGCAGCAGATAGATGGGAACATCACCACCTGGAAGATTCCCCCAAGCCACTCACCATCCTGACTTGGAAATATATCGCCGTTCCTTCACTGTCACTTGGTCAAAATCCTGGAACTCCCTTCCTAACAGCACTGTGGGTGTACCTACACCACATGGACTGCAGCGGTTCAAGAAGGCAGCTCACCGCCACCTTCTCAAGGGCAATTAGGGATGGGCAATAAATGCTGGGCCCAGCCAGCGAAGCCCACATCCTGTGAATGAATTTTTTTTAAATCGGCACTTCTGGCTGAAGAGTGTTGCAAATGCTTCAGCCTTATCTTTTGCGCTGATGTGCTGGGCTCCTTCACCATTGAGGATGGGGATATTTGTGGAGCCTCCTCCTCCAATGAGTTGTTTAACTGTCCACCACCATTCACGACTGGATGTGGCAGGACTGCAGAGCTTAGATCTGATCCGTTGGTTGTGGAATCGCTTAGCTCTGTTTATCACTTGCTGCTTATGCTGTTCGGCACGCAAGTAGTCCTGTGTTAAAGCCTCACCAGGTTGACACATCATTTTTAGGTATGCTCCTGGCATGCCCTCCTGCACTCTTCATTGAATCCACTGGCTTGGTGGTAGTGGTAGAGTGGGGGATATGCCGGGCCATGAGGTTATGGTTGTGGTTGGGTACAATTCTGCTGCTGATGGTCCACAGCACCTCATGGACACCCAGTCTTGAGTTGCTAGATCTGTTGTTCGATATAGCCCATTTAGCATGGTGGTAGTGCATCACAACATGATGGAGGGTGTCCTCAATGTGAAGTTGGGACTTTGTCTCCACAACAACTGTGCAGTGGTCACTCCTACCAATACCGTCATGGACAGATGCATCTGAGGCATCTGAGGATGGATTCAAGTATGTTTTTCCCTCTTGTTGGTTCCCTCACCACCAGCCACAGACCCAGTCTAGCAGTTATGTCCTTTTGGACTTGGCCAGCTCGGTTTGTGTTGGTGCTATCGGACAACTCTTGGTGATGGACATTGATGTCCCCTACTCAGAGTACATTCTGCGTCCTTGCCATCCTCAGTGATTCTTCCATTCATTGGCTTTCAGTCCCATTAAATTCTCCAGCACTATTATTTTAGTAATGCTAATTTCTTACAATTCCTACTCTTCACTAGATCCTTGGTTCCCTTGTATTTCTGGGAAGTTATTTGTGTCTTCTTCTGTGAAGACAGAACTAAACTAGTTGTTTAATTGCTCTGCCATTTCCTTGTTCTCCATTATAAATTCCCCCGTTTCAGACTGTAAGGGACCTACATTTGTCTTCACTAATTTTTTTCTTTTTACAAACTTACAGAAGCTTTTACTGTCTGCTTTTATGTTCCTTACAAGTTTACTCTCATACTCTATTTTTCCCCTCTTAATCAATCTCTTGGTCCTCCTTTGCTGAATTCTAAACTGCTCCTAATCCTCAGGCTTGGTACTTTTTCTAGCAACTTTATATGACTCCTCTTTGGATCTAATACTATCCTTAATTTCATTCGTTAGCCATGGTTGGGCTGCTTTTCCTGTTGTGTCTTTGTGCCAGAAAGGAATGTATAGTTGTTGCAATGTATACACTCGCTCCTTAAATATCAGCCATTGCCTAATCTACTGTCAAGCCTTTTAATGAAGTTCCCCAATCTATCTTAGCCAACTCATGTCTCATACCTTCATAGTTTCCTTTGTTAAGATTTAGGACTCTCGTTTTGGATCAGACTACTTCACTTGCCATCCTAATGAAGAATACCATCATGTTATGGTCACTCTTCATTCAAGGGCCCTGTACAACAAGATTATTAATCAACCCCTTTTCATTGCACAATATTAAACCTAGGATAGCCTGTTCCCTAGTCAGCTCAACATCCCTGGTCTAAAAAAAAATCTCGTACACACTCCAGGAATTCATCCTCCACAGTATTATTGCTAATTTGGTTTGCCCAGTCTATATGTAGATTAAAGTCACCCATGATAACTGTAGCACCCTTGTTACACGCATCTCTAATTTCCTGTTTAATGCCGTCCCCTACCTTATCACCACTGTTTGGAGGCCGTATCCCAGTGAGAGTCAGTGTGTGTGGGACCCGTACCCCAGTGAGAGTCAGTGTGTGTGGGACCCGTACCCCAGTGAGAGTCAGTGTGTGTGGGACCCGTACCCCAGTGAGAGTCAGTGTGTGTGGGACCCGTACCCCAGTGAGAGTCAGTGCGTGTGTGGGACCCGTACCCCAGTGAGAGTCAGTGTGTGTGGAACCCGTACCCCAGTGAGAGTCAGTGTGTGTGGGACCCGTACCCCAGTGAGTGTCAGTGTGTGTGGGACCCGTACTCCAGTGAGAGTCAGTGTGTGTGGGACCCGTACCCCAGTGAGAGTCAGTGTGTGTGGGACCCGTACCCCAGTGAGAGTCAGTGTGTGTGGGACCCGTACCCCAGTGAGAATGAGTTTGTATTATTTTTAGGGTGTGCGCTGAGTGTGACGCTAGATGATGGGATGCTCTGACCTGTGTGATGGAGGGTTGGTGGGTCCCAGGTGCCTGTTCGGACACTCGGACCCTCGGTCTCACCGATGTAATCAGTGGCGGCTCCTGGTCAAATCTTTCGGCAGTTGTGACCTCTGCACCCTCATCTGCACGGATGGTTGTGTTTGGTTTGATCTCAGCTGATGGTTCGAGCACAGCTGAATGGTCAGTTGCTTTAGTTGGTGGTGCCCTGGGGGTCTCGAGAGTGCTGGCTGGTCCCAGGGAGCCTGGAGACTGGGGAGTGACGACCATCGCTCTGGTGCTGACCATCACTGCTCCCTGTGTGGTACTAGGAGGAAAAACATAGCCCATTGGTCAGTGAAGGATGGAGGAGTATAAACGCATGCCTTCTCCTCCTTCCCAGAAACATGATAGGGTCCCCCTTGTCCTCACTTATCACCCCACCAGCCTCCGCATTCAAAGGATCATCCTCCGCCATTTCCGCCAACTCCAGCATGATGCCACCACCAAACACATCTTCCCTTCACCCCCCCTGACGGCATTCCGTAGGGATCGTTCCCTCCGGGACACCCTGGTCCACTCCTCCATCACCCCCTACTCCTCAACCCCCACCTATGGCACCTCCCCATGCCCACACAGAAGATGCAATACCTGCCCCTTCACTTCCTCTCTCCTCACCGTCCAAGGGCCCAAACACTCCTTTCAAGTGAAGCAGCATTTCACTTGCACTTCCCTCAATTTGGTCTACTGCATTCGTTGCTCCCAATGTGGTTTCCTCTACATTGGAGAGACCAAACGCAGACTGGGTGACCGCTTTGCAGAACACCTTTGGTCTGTCCGCAAGCATTACCCAGACCTCCCTGTCGCTTGCCATTTTAACACTCCACCCTGCTGTCATGCCCACATGTCTGTCCTTGGCCTGCTGCATTGTTCCAGTGAAGCTCAACGCAAACTGGAGGAACAGCACCTCATCTTCCGACTAGGCACTTTACAGCCTTCCGGACTGAATATTGAGTTCAACAACTTTAGATCTTGAACTCCCTCCTCCATCCCCACCCCCTTTCCGTTTCTTCCCTCTCCCTTTTGTTTTTTCCAATAATTTATATAGATTTTTCTATTCCCACCTATTTCCATTATTTTTAAATCTATAACTGTAATGCCTTGTCAGTCTTTCCACCCCACCCCCACTAGAGCTGCACCTTGAGTGTCCTGCCATCCATTCTTAATTAGCACATTCTCTTAGATAATATCACCACCTTCAACACCTCTTTGTTCCTTTGTCTGTGACATCTTTTGATTATCTGCTCCTATCACTGCTTGCTTGTCCCTACAACCACCCCCCCTCAACTTCTCTCTCCCCCCCGACCTTAAACCAGCTTATATTTTACCCCTTTCCTATTTTTACTTAGTTCTGTTGAAGGGTCATGAGGACTCGAAACGTTAACTTTGTTCTTCTCCGCCGATGCCGCCAGACCTGCTGGGTTTTTCCAGGTATTTCTGTTTTTGTTAAGGATGGAGGAGTGTCCAGAGGAGGTTATTAGTCAATGAGGGACAGAGTGAGTGTCCGGAGGAGGTTATTAGTCAGTGAGGGACAGAGTGAGTGTCCGGAGGAGGTTATTAGTCAATGAGGGACAGAGTGAGTGTCCGGAGGAGGTTATTAGTCAATGAGGGACAGAGTGAGTGTCTGGAGGAGGTTATTAGTCAATGAGGGACAGAGTGAGTGTCCAGAGGAGGTTATTAGTCAGTGAGGGACAGAGTGAGTGCCCGGAGGAGATTATCAGTCAATGAGGGACAGAGTGAGTGTCCGGAGGAGGTTATTAGTCAGTGAGGGACAGAGTGAGTGCCCGGAGGAGGTTATCAGTCAGTGAGGGACAGAGTGAGTGTCCGGAGGAGGTTATCAGTCAATGAGGGACAGAGTGAGTGTCCGGAGGAGGTTATTAGTCAGTGAGGGACAGAGTTTGAGTGCCCGGAGGAGGTTATAAGTCAGTGAGGGACAGAGTGAGTGCCCGGAGGAGGTTATCAGTCAGTGAGGGACAGAGTGAGTGTCCAGAGGAGGTTATCGGTCAATCAGGGACGGAGTGAGTGTCCGGAGGAGATTATCAGCCAGTGAGGGATGGAGTGAGTGTCCGGAGGAGATTATCAGCCAGTGAGGGATGGAGTGAGTGTCCGGGGGAGGCCATTGGTCACTGAGAGGAGGAATGAGTGTCCAGAGGTGATTATTGGTCAGTGAGGGACTGAGTGAGTGCCTGGAGGTTACTGGTCAGTGAAGGGTGGAGTGAGTGTCCAGGGGAGGCCATCGGTCAGTGAGAGGCTGAATGAGTGTCCGGAGGATGTTATCGGTCAGTGAGGGACATAGGAGAGTCCGGAGGAGGTGAACAGTCAGTGAGGGACAGAGTGAATGAATCTAGTGCCCAGTGTTGTACCTGATGGTGCCCTCAGTCCCTCTGGTACTTGAAACAGAAATGACGCAGCCAATCTCATCGGAGGCGTCACTGCAGTCGGGCCGATTGTCACATCTCTGCGAAGCTTTGATACACGTTGCACTTTGTCTGCAGTGAAACTCCGACTGCAAACAGCCCCTGGGGCGCGGGGCAGGAGAGGGATGTGTACCTGGGGGGAACAACACAGCACTCTGTTACTCACCTAATGTGATAAACACAGCTCACACACACTGCACACACTCACTGCACACACTCAGACACTGCGCGCACACTCTCTGTGCACACTCAGACACTGCGCACACACTCACTGCGCACACTCAGACACTGCGCGCACACTCAGACACTGCGCACACTCAGACACTGCGCGCACACTCAGACACTGCGCACACTCAGACACTGCGCGCACACTCACTGCGCACACTCAGACACTGTGTGCACACACTCACTGCGCACACTGACACTGCACGCACACACTCAGACACTGCGTGCACACACTCAGACACTGTGCGCACACACTCGCTCAAGGCACACAAATGCGCTCAAAAATACAAAGAGACATCAGAGGGTAATTCAGGATATGGTGAGAAGAGAGAGGAAGGAATGGCAGGAAAAGCAAAGGGAGTCAAAAACAGGAAGGGGGGAGGGTAGTAGAGAGAACAGAGGGAGGGGCAAGATGGGGGGATAGGGAGAATGTAATATTTCCAAGTTTGCTGATGATACAAAACTAGATGGGAATGTGAGTTGTGAGGAGAACACAAAGAGGCTTCAAGGAGATTCAGACAGACTGGGTGAGTGGGCAAGAACATGGCAAATGGAATATAATTGTTAGGAAAAACAGAAATGCAGAGTATTTCTTAAGTAGTGAGATTGGGAAGTGTTGATGTCTGAAGGGACCTGGGTGACCTTGTTCATGAGTCACTGAAAACTAACATACAGGTGCAGCAAGTAATCAGGAAGGTGAATGTATGTTGGGGATTTGAGTACAGGAGCAAGGATGTCTTACTGCAGCTGTACAGGGCCTTGGTGAGACCACACCTGGAGTATTGTGTGCAGTTTTTGGTCTCCTTACCTAAGAAAGGATATTCTTGCCATAGAGGGAGTGCAGTGAAGGTTCACCAGACTGATTCCTGGGATGGTGGGATTGTTCTATGCGGAGAGATTGATGAAATTGGGCCTGTATTCATTGGAGGTGCGAAGATTGACAGAAGATCTTGTTGAAGTGTACAAAATTCTTTCAGAGCTCGACAGGGTGGCTGCAGTAAGGATGTTTTCCTGGCTGAGGCGATGAGAGGGGATGCGGATCTAGAAACAGGGGACATAGTCTCAGGATAAGGGGCAGGCCATTTAGGACTGAGGTGAGGAAGAATTTCTTCACTCAGAGGGTGGTGAATCTTTGGAATTCTCTATCCCAGAGGGCTGTGGATGCCACAGATGCATCTGTCCATGACAGTATCAGTAGGAGTGGCCACCACACAGTCATTGTGGAGGCAAAGACCTGTCTTCACATTGAGGATACCCTCCATCGTGTTATGTGGCACTACCACCGTGCTAAATGGGATAGATTTCAAACAGATCTAACAACTCAATACTGGGCATCCATGAGGCACTGTGGGCCATCAGCAGCAGCAGAATTGTACTCGAACACAATCTGTAACCTCATGGCCCGGCATATCCCCCACTCTACCATTACCATCAAGCCAGGGGATCAACCCTGGTTCAATGAAGAGTGCAGGAGGGCATGCCAGGAGCAGCACCAGGCATACCTAAAAATGGGGTGTCAACCTGGTGAAGCTATAACACAGGACTACTTGCATGTCAAACAGCATAAGAAGCAAGTGATAGACAGAGCTAAGCGATCCCGCAACCAACGGATCAGATTTAAACTCTGCAGTCCTGCCACATCCAGTTGTGAATGGTGGTGGACAATTAAACAACTCACTGGAGGAGGAGGCTCCACAAATATCCCCATCCTCAATGATGGAGGAGCCCAGCACATCAGTGCAAAAGATAAGGCTGAAGCACTTGCGACAATCTTCAGCCAGAAGTGCCGAGTGGATGATCCATCTTGGCCTCCTCCGGAGGTCCCCAGCATCACAGATGCCAGTTTTCAGCCAATTCGAATCACTCCACGTGATATCAAGAAACGGCTGAAGGCACTGGATACTGCAAAGGCTATGGGTCCTGACAACATTCTGGCAATAGTTTTGAAGACTTGTACTCCAGAACTTGCCGCGCCCCTAGCCAAGCTGTTCCAGTACAGCTACAACACTGGCATCTACCCGGCTATGTGGAAAATTGCCCAGGTATGTCCTGTACACAAAAAGCAGGACAAATCCAACCCGGCCAATTACTGCCCCATCAGTCTACTCTCCATCATCAGTAAAGTAATGGAAGGGGTCATCAACAGTGCAATGAAGTGGAACTTGCTTAGCAATAATCTGCTCACTGATGCCCAGTTTGGGTTCCGCCAGGGTCACTCAGCTCTTGACATCATTACAACCTTGGTTCAAACATGGACAAAAGAGCTGAGCTCCCGAGGTGAGGTGAGAGTGACTGCCCTTGACATCAAGGCAGCATTTGACCGAGTGTGGCATCAAGGAGCCCGAGCAAAACTGGAGTCAGTGGGAATCAGGTGGAAAACTCTCCACTGGTTGAAGTCATACCGAGCACAAAGGAAGATGGTTGTGGCTGTTGGAGGTTAGTCATCTCAGCTCCAGGACATCACTGCAGGAGTTCCTCAGGGTAGTGTCCTCGGCCCAACCATCTTCAGCTGCTTCATCAATGACCTTCCTTCCATCATAAGGTCAGAAGTGGGGATGTTCGCTGATGATTGCATAATGTTCAGCACTATTCACAACTCCTCAGATACTGAAGCAGTCCAGGTCCAAATGCAGCAAGACCTGGACAATATCCAGGCTTGGGCTGACAAGTGGCAAGTAACATTCACACCACACAAGTGCCAGGCAATTACTATCTCCAACAAGAGAGAATCCAACCATCGCCCCTTGATGTTCAATGGCATTACCATCACTGAATCCCCCACTATCAACATCCTGGGGGTTACCATTGACCAGAAACTGAACTGGACTAGCCATATAAATACTGTGGCTACAACAGCAGGTCAGAGACTGGGAATTGTGTAATGAGTAACCCACCTCCTGACTCCCCAAAGCTTGTCCACCATCTACAAGGCACAGGTCAGGAGTGTGATGGAATACTCCCCACTTGCCTGGATGAGTGCAGCTCCAACAACACTCAAGAAGCGGAACACCACACTGGGCAAAGATGCCCGCTTGATTGGCACCACATCCACAAACATTCACTCCCTCCACCACCAACGCACAGTAACAGCAGTGTGTGTACCATCTACAAGATGCACTGCAGGAATTCACCAGGAATTCGACAGCACCTTCCAAACCCATGACCACTACCATCTAGAAGGACAAGGGCAGCAGAGAGATGGGAACACCACCACCTGAAAGTTCCCCTCCAAGTCACTCACCATCCTGACTTGGAAATATATTGGCCGTTCCTTTACTCTGGGATGTGACTAAATTGGGAGATTATCTTCACTCAGGACAGCTCATCTGAAGCATCATCACAGTCATTGACTCCATAGTAGACGAGTCCTCCAACTCCTGTCAGGACACAGTGCCCACTGTGACACTGGAACTCTCCTGTCTGGCACACTGTGTACCCTGGTGAAGATGGAGCTGGTCCACTGAGTCAAAATCCTGGAACTCCCTTCCTAACAGCACTGTGGGTGTACCTACACCACATGGACTGCAGCGGTTCAAGAAGGTAGCTCACCACCACCTTCTCAAGGGCAACTAGGGATGGGCAATAAATGCTGGTCCAGCCAGCGAAGCCCACATCCCATGAAAGAATTTTTAAAAAAGTCAATGAGTATATTCATGACAGAGGTTGAAGCTGAAGCCTGGATATTGTCCAGGTCTTGCTGCATTTAGACATGGGCTGCTTCAGTATCTGAGGAGTCGTGAATGGTGCTGAACATTGTGCAATCATCAGCGACCATCCACACTTCTAACCTTAAGATGGAAAGAAGGTCAATGATGAAGCAGCTGAAGATGGTTGGGTCTAGGACACTACCCTGAGGAACTCCTGCAGTGATGTCCTGGAGCTGAGATGACTGACCTCAAACATCCACAACCATCTTCCTATGTTTTGGTGACAGCAAAGCAGAAGCAAACTGGCCATGGCATCTCAAGAGTCACCTTTAAAGGGGCCTAACCAGGAGACATCAGGGGAAAGAATGGAGATGGACAGTGATGTAATTCAAAACCAATTAAATGGATTAAAAACAGGCTTTACCTTCGCTGGCAAGAAAAAAGATGTAAAGAAAGAGACCATAGAAACATCTTTGCTGCAGTGGGTTAGAGTGATTTAGTCTGTTGCTCTGAAGTCGTGCACAAAGCGCTCATCAGCAGGTTGACCACCGAGAATCCACTCCCAGGGAAGCTAAGCAAAGAGTTTTGTCATGAGTATGTACTGTTGCTTAATGGTTTACTAAAGGTGTATCACAGTTAGTGGAATAATATCTAAGTTGTTGTGTGCCTTTGCTACCCAGGCTGGAACCTTTAGACAACATCTTACAGAGGTTGGGGGGACGGGGGGAGGTGGGATGAGAAGGAAGGGGGAGGGGGAAGGGAGGAGGGAGGATGGGGAGACAGTCAATGATGATATCTTCTTGACTCTGAGCTGATCAATCCATGACCCTGGTCTGAACCTTCGCTGGGTCAGAGACTGGAATATGACTAAGTTGGGAGATTATCTTCACTCACCACAGAACAGCTCATCTGAAGCATCACCACAGTCATTGACTCCATCGCAGATGAGTCCTCCAATCCCTGCCAGGACACAGTGCCCATTGTGACACTGGAACTCTCCTGTCTGGCACACTGTGTACCCTGGTGAAGATGGAGTTGGGCCGGTCCCTGTGCGAGGTGCACGAGTTGTAGAGAAGGTTTTTGGGGAAATGGGGATATACGAGGGCGCAGTCAGAATCGCTGAATCATCAGAATCTGCAAGAGATGGTGTAAGGAACATATCTTTTTAATTTCTGTTGGAATGTGGATTCAAATTACAATGGCTGTAGGTTGAAAGACATGTCCACTGGAACAGGATGAGAGATATATACAGTGTTGTAGTCCTGGAACAGACTGTGCCACAAAAGGCATGATGGTGCTGGAAAGGAGTCCTGGACCAAGGGAGCTGCCTGTCAACAGTGTTTTAATTGGCTCCTGACCAGGTGACCAGGATTTTGTGTGAGAACAGAGCAGAATAGCTCCTAGCCTGAAAGGAAAAAGACCTAAAACCTCTCTCTCTGCTGTGTGTGGAAGATTCCAGTAATTGCACAATAATAGCGAGCTGGCTTTTTCTCCTCATATCTCTATAACCTACTCTCTCTCTGAAAACCCCTGTCAAGAGGCAAAGGAGAAAATCACTGTTAGAGACATTGAAAGGCAAGTGCTTAACCAGTGAACTAAATACTGAAAGTGCTGGAAGACCACCTCGTGTCATCAACAAGAATTGAAAGGAATTTGGAAGACATCGATCAAAATCAACCCACCGAATCCTGTTCTCCGGAATTGGTGCTATTGAACAGTTTTATCCCACCCTTAAAATCCATGTTTTGTGTGCCTTGTGTGTCTTGTGTGTGTGTGTGTGTGTGTGTAGGGGTTTAAGAAGGGCTAGAGTTTAAGTTATAGTGTTAGAAATTAGCAGTTCATATTTCTTTCTTTTGCCTCTAGTTAAAGACAATTTGTTGAATAAACAGTTATTTACTTATTAAGTTTACAAACCTAGTGCTCGTATTCTGTTAACCTCAATTAAACAATTGGGTAGAATTGGGGCTGGTGGTTTAGTCAAACTTCTCACATTTATCATACAAAGAACAAAGAACAAAGAAAAGTACAGCACAGGAACAGGCCCTTCGGCCCTCCAAGCCTGCGCCGATCATATTGCCCGTCAACTAAAACATTTTGCACTTCCGGGGTCCGTATCCCTCTATTCCCATCCTATTCCTGTATTTGTCAAGCTGCCTCTTAAACACCACTATCGTACCTGCTTCCACCACCTCCTCTGGCAGCAAATTCCAGACACTCACTACCCTCTGCGTAGAAAACTTGCCCCGCACATCTCCTCTATAGTTTTCTCCTCTCACCTTAAATCTATGTCCCCTAGTAATTGACTCTTCCACCCTGGGAAAAAGCTTCTGACTATCTACTCTGTCCATGCCACTCATCATTTTGTAAACTTCTGTCAAGTCGCCCCTCAATCTCCGTTGCTCTAGTGAGAACAATCCGCTGGCTGGACTTGTTATTACAGAGCACTATCCCCAGTGAGTCGTGACAATGGAGATAGCTTGGTAAAAACTGACTGAAAGATCATCAGTGCAAGAGAGAGAACATGCACAAAAATCCATCAGGTTAGAGCAGCAGCTGCCACAGTAAATGGCACCCAAGGCACTTCACAGGAGCATTATCAAACAAAGCATGGCACCGAGACCCAGGAGATACTAGGTCACACAACAAAAACTGTCAAAGAGCTAGGCTTTCAGAGGGTCTTCAAGGAGGAGAGAAGAGTAGAGAGACAGAGAGATGTAGGGGGGGAATTCCAGAGCTTGGGGCCCAGGCAGCTGAAGGCACGTGCGCCAATGGTGGAGGCATTATAATTGGGGATGCACAAGTGGCCAGAATTAGAGAAGTGCAAATATCTCGGAGATTGTGGGGCTGGAGGAGATTACAGAGAGAGGAAGAGGTGAGACCATGGAGGGATTTGAAAATAAGTATGAGGATTTTAAAATCAAGACTTTGCTTCACTGGGAGTCAATATAGGTCAGTGAGACAGCGGGTGATAAGGGAGCGGAACTCGCACGAGTTAGAATATGGGCAGCAGAGTTTTGAATGACCTGAACTATAACGAGGGTAGAATTTGGGAGAGCAGCCAGGAGTGTGTTAGAATAGACAAGTCTCGAGGGAACAAAGGCCTGGATGAGGGTTTCAGCAGCAGATAAGCTGAGGCAGGGGTGAAGTCGAGCGATGTTACGGCTGTGAGAATGGATCTGGTTCAGGTCAATTACAATCAAAGAGGGGCAGGCAAGTCTGTAACAGAACAATGGACTGCCTTTGAAAGGGAAGACAGTTCGGGGTACAGTGGAGGGAGATTCCCACAAAGAGCAAACAAATCCAGAGCTCCCTGGATGATGAAAGAGATTAAGATGAAGAAGAAAACAAATTTGCATATGACAGGCACCAGGTGGACAAATGAGAACCCTGATAAAATGGATAGTTAAGAGGGGAAGTAAAAAATCAAAATAAGAGCAGTGAGAGAGAGTATGAGAAGAGATTGGCAGCTAACATAAAAGACAATCCAAAAGTCTTCTACAGGCATATTCATAGTGAAAAGGTGGTAAAAGGAGGAGTAGGGCGGATTAGGAACCGAAAATGGAGTTTACACATGGAGCCAGAGGAGCTAAATGAATATTTTGCACCTGCCTTTGCCAAGGAAGAAAACGCTGCTAAATTCCCAATGAAAGGGGAGGTTGTTGAAAGACTGAATAAGCTAAAAATTGATAAAGCAGAGGCATTAAACTGACTGCACTTAAAATTGATAAGGCACAAGGAGCAGATGAGGTGCATCCAAGGATGCTGAGGGAAGTGAGAGTGGAAATTACAGCATACAGGGTATTATATTCCAATCTTCCTTAGCTGCAGGGTGGTTCCAGGGAACTGCACCTCCTGTCCAAACCTTGAAATCCATGTCCCCTGAGACATTCTACCATCAGCCAATGGGAACAGCTTTCCTTTCTCTACCTTATTTAAACCTGTCATCATCTTGTCCCCTCGATCAAATCTCCCCTCAATCTCCTTCACTCCAAGGTGAACAACCCCAGCTCCTCCAACCCAACCTTGTAACTAAAACCCCCTCATCCCTGGACCCATTTGGGTAAATCTCCTCCACACCCTCTCAAGGAGCCTCACATCCTCCCTCAAGTGTGGTGACCAGAACTGGACACAATTTGTGGCCTAACCAGAGCTTTATAAAGGTTCATCAAAACTTCCCTGTTTTTGTACTCGATGCCTCTATTTATGAAGCCCAAGATCCCATATACTTTGTTAACCACTCTCTCAATGTGTCCTGTCAAAGATCAATGCACATTCACCCCCAGGACTCTCTGTTCACACTCTTTAGCACTGGGACATTAACTCTATGTTGCCTCTCCCTACCCCTTCTACCTCACACTTCTCTATGTTCAATTCCACCTGCCACGTGCCTGCCCACTCTGCAGCCTCTGTGTCCTGTTGCAGGTGACTGGTATCATCCTCACCGCTTTCTGCTCCTCCAAGTTTGGTTTAATCAGCAAATTTTGAAATTTTACTCTATTTCAAAATCCAAGTCATTTATATATAGCAAAAAGCAGTGATCCTAGAACTGACCCTTGGGGAATATCACTGTCCACCATCTTCCCACCTGAATATTGGGAATGGGCAGGAAAACAGGTTTGAGGCACAGGAAGATCCAAGATCATCCGGAATGGTAGAACAGGCTCTATAGGCCGAATGGTCTTCTCCTGTTCCTATTTCTGATGTTCTTATGAAAATAAACATATACCACAACTCGCTCTTTTCTGTCCTTAAGCCAATTTTTATCCAAATGGACACTGACCGTCTTATTACATAAGCCATGCTAACCACATTTTATGTGGTGACTTGTCAAATGATTTTTAAAATCCATGCAGACAACATCTACCACATTCCCTTCTCATAGAGTCATTGAGTTATACAGCACAGAAACAGGCCCTTCAGCCCATCGTGTCTGTGCTGGCCATCAAGCATCTATCTACTCTAATCCCATTTTCAAGCGCTTGGCCTGTAGCCCTGTATGCTATGGTGTTTCAAGTGCTCATCTAAATACTTCTTAAACGTTGTGAGGGTTCCTGTCTCTACCACCCTTTCAGGCAGTGTGTTCCAGATTCCAACCACCCTCTGGGTGAAAAACATTTTCCTCAAATCCCCTCTAAACCTCCTGCCCCTTACCTTAAATCTATGCCGCCTGGTTATTGACACCTCCACTAAGGGAAAAAGTTCCTTCCTATCTACCCTATCTGTGCCTCTCATAATTTTGAATACCTCTCAGGTCCCCCCCTCAGCCTTCACTGCTCAAACAAAAACAACACCAGCCTATCCAGTCTCTCTTCATAGCTGAAACTCTCCAGCCCAGGCAACATCCTGGTGAATCCCCTCTGCACCCTCTCCAGTGCAATCACATCCTTCCTATAGTACACAGTACTCCAGCTGTGGCCGAACTAGCATTTTATACAGTTCCAGCATAACCTCCCTGCTCATTTATTCTATGCCTCGACTAATAAAGGCAAGTATCCCATATGCCTTCTTAACCACCTTATCTACCTGTACTGCTCCCTTCAGGGATCTATGGACATGTACAACAAGGTCCCTCTGATCCTCTGTGCTTCCTAGGGTCCTACCATTCATTGTGTATTCCCTTGCTGTGTTAGTCCTCCCAAAATGCATCACCTCACACTTCTCAGGGTTAAATTCCATTTGCCACTGCTCTGCCCATCTTACCAGCCCATCTATATCATCCTGTAATCTAAGGCTTTCCTCCTCACTATTTACAACACCACCAATTTTCATGTCATCTGCAAACTTACTGATCATACCTCCTATATTCACCTCTAAATCATTAATGTACACTACAAACAGCAAGGATTCCAGCCCCAATCCCTGTGGTACACCACTCATCACAGGCTTCCAATCACAAAAACAACCTTCGACCATCACCCTCCGTCTCCTGCCATGAAGCCAATTTTGGATCCAATTTGCCAAATCGCCCTGGATCCCATGGGCTCTTACCTTCTTGACCATTCTCCCATGCGGGACCTTGTCAAAAGCCTTACTGAAATCCATGTAGACTACATCAACTACACTACCCTCATCTACACAACTAGTCACCTCCTTGAAAAATTCAATCAAATTTGTTAGACATGATCTCCCCCTGACAAAGCTATGCTGACTATCCCTGATTAATCTCTGCCTCTCCAAGTGGAGATTAATCATGTCCCTCAGAATTTTTTCCATTAGTTACCCTACCACTGATGTTAGACTCACTGGCCTGTAATTACCTGATTTATCCCTACTACCCTTCTTGAATAATGATACCACATTCGCTGTCCTCCAGTCCTCTGGCACCTCTCCTGTGCCCAGAGAGGATTTGAAAATTAGTGTCAGAGCCCCTGCAATCTCCTCCCTTGCCTCTCACAGCAGCCTGGGATACATCTCGTCTGGGCCCGGGGATTTATTCACTTTTAAGCTCTCTAAAACCTCTAATACTTCTTCCCTTTCACTGTTAATTTGTTCAAGTATATCACAATCCCCCTCCCTGATTTCTACACCTACATCGTCCTTCTCCATAGTGAACACAGGTGAAAAGTAATCATTTAAAACCTCACCTACGTCCTCTGGCTCCACTCACAGATGCCACTTTGGTCCCTAATGGGTTCTACTCTTTCCCTGGTTATCCTCTTACCCTTATTATATTTATAATTTGCCTTGGGATTTTCCTTTATGTTGCCCACCAGTGTTTTTTCATGCCTCCTCTTTGCTCTCCTAATTACTTTTTTAAGTTCCCCCCTACACTTTCTATATTCCTCTAGGGCATCCACTGTTTTCAGCCCCTGTATCTGCCATAAGCCTCCTTTATATCCTTATCCAATCCTCTATATCCCTTGACATCCAGGGTTCCCTGGATTTGTTGGTCCTCCCCTTCACCTTTACGGGAACATGTTGGCCCTGAACTCTCACTATTTCCTTTTTGAATGACTCCCACAGGTCTGATGTCGACTTTCCTACAAGTAGCTGCTCCCACTCCACTTTGGCCAGATCCTGTCTTATCATATTAAAATCGGCCTTCCCCCAATTCAGGACCTTTATTTCTGGTCCATCTTTGTATTTTTCCACAACTACCTTAAGCCTTACAGAGTTATGGTCACTATCCCCGAAATGCTCCCCCACTGACACTTCTACCACTTGCCCGGCTTCATTCCCTAAGATTGGGTCCAGTACCGCCCCCTGTAGGACTTTCTATGTGTTGGCTCAAAAAGCTCTCCTGATGCACTTTAAGAATTCCAACCCTTCTAAGCCTTTCGCACTGAGACTATTCCAGTTAATATTGGGGAAGTTGAAATCCCCTATTATTTTTACACTTCTCTGAGATTTGCCTACATATCTGCTCCTCTATCTCCCCCTGACTGTTTGGGGGTCTATAGTACACTCTCAGCAAAGTGATTTCCCCCTCTTTGTTTTTAAGTTCTATCCATATGGCCTCATTTGAGGAACCTCCTAAGATACCGTCCCTCCTTCCTGCAGTAATTGACTCCTTGATCAATAGTGCAATGCCTCCTCCTCTTGTACACCCCCCGCCCCGTCACGCCTGAAGATTCTATACCCTGGAATACTGAGCTGCCAGTCCTGCCCTTCCCTCAACCACGTCTCTGTGACAGCAACTATATCATATTCCCATGTGTTAATCAATGCCCTCAATTCATCTGCCTGACTTGTAAGACACTTTGTGTTAAATTAGATGCAATCCAGCCCTGCATTATTCCCTTGTGCCTTAACAGGTCTATATTCGCTCTGCCTTCCAGACTGACTTAGTTTCTCTTCTATATTTGGCTGTGCATCACCCCATATTGTACCTCGACCCTGTGTCCCATCCCCCTGCCAAATTAGTTTAAACCCCACCCAACAGCCACTAGCAAACCTCCCCACACGGATGTTGGTCCAGTTCTGGATCAGGTGCAACCCGTCCGGTGGTAGATTTCCTTCCCTAAAGGACATTTCGTGAACCAGATGGGTTTTTACAACAATCGATGGTAGTTTAATGGTCACCGTTACCAAGACTAGTTTTATATTCCGGATTTACTTAAATATTACTTATATTAAATATAAGTTTCCCAGCTGCTGTGGTGAGATTTGAACCTGTTTCCGGAGTATTAGTTCTGGCCTGTGGATCGCTCGTCCAGGAACATGACTACTCTGCTACTGCCCCAGCAAATATTCCTGTCAAGTGCCTCGGTATAATTTACTATGTTACGGCACGATAACTAACCGACCCCTAAAGGGAGTTGAATCCCTACACTGGGCGACTTCTCTCAGCACAGGCGGAGCGTGGGTGCGGCTGTGGGTGTGGGGTGGAGAAATGGACTGGGATCTTCCTGTGCTTTGGGACTCAGTATGGGACACAATATGAGCTTTGCTCAGTCAGTGAAGGCTGGAAATGGAGCCTGTGTCTCTGTATCATAGAAACAGAAGGTTCAATTTAGGAAACCACTTGCAAGACCCCTGAGGAGTGCTGGGGGGTAGGGTGGGATGGGAGAGGGGGTGGGTGCTGGGCAGGCAGGGGGGGCGGCGGGAGACCTGGGGTGGGGGGAGCGGCGGGAGTCCTGGGGTGGGGGGGGTGGGGGGGGCGCTGGGATATTGATGAAAACACCAGAGACCTTTGTAGCCCCATTGAATTTCTGCCATTCCAATTTGGCCTTTCACCCTCCCCCACTTTATCGGTGGCCCCCCATTTCTTGATGACCTCCCTTTCTCCATGACCCCTCTCCTTTATCGGTGACCCCCTCTTCCTCAATGACCTCCCCCTTTCTCAGTGATCCCACCTTTCTCAGTGATCCCACCTTTCTCGGTGCAGTGGCAGCATCTCTCTGCCGACCCCTCAACGAGTCTTTGATCCTGCAAGAGAAGCAGCAAAATTAGTCAGTGTGTCTGAGAAAATCCCCAAAACGTTCATCAGCCAAGTTCCACTTCCCATCTCATTACCTTCATTATGCTCTGGTTAGGCCACAGCACGAGAATTGTGTCCAGTTCTGTCCTAACATTTTAGGAAGGATGTGAGGGTCCTTGAGAGTGTGTGGAGGAGATTTACCAGAATGGTTCCAGGGATGAGGGCGTTTTAGCTACGAGGTTGGGTTGGAGAAGCTGGGGTTGTTCACCTTGGAGTGAAGGAGATTGTGGGGAAATTTGATCGAGGTTTGATCAGAGAGCATTGAAGAGTCAACCACATTTCTGTGGGTCTGGAGCCACATGTAGACCAGACCAGGTAAGGACGGCAGATTTCCTTCCCTAAAGGACATTAGGTGTACAGGATTATGACAGGTTTAGATAAAGTAGACAAAGAAAATCTGTTCCCATTGGCTGATTTTTGAAAAATTCTTTCATTCCGATGATGTCCTTTAGGGAAGGAAATTTGCCCTCCTTACCTGGTCTGGCCTACATGTGACTCCAGACCCACAGCAATGTGGTTGACTCTGAAATGGCCGAGCCAAACACTCAGTTGTAACAAACCGCTACAAAGTCACAAAAAAGGAATGAAACCGGACGGAGCACCCGGCATCGACCTGGGCACCGGAAACGACAACAGCAAACTCAGCCCTGTCAACCCTGCAAAGTCCTCCTTACGAACATCTGGAGGCTTGTGCGAAAATTGGGAGAGCTGTCTCACAGACTAGTCAAGAAACAGCCTGACATGGTCATCCTCACAGAATCATACCTTACAGATAATGTCCCAGACACCACCATCACCATCCCTGGGTATGTCCTGTCCCACCAGCAGGACAGGCCCAGCAGAGGTGGCGGCACAGTGGGATACAGTCGGGAGGGAGTTGCCCTGGGGATCCTCAACATCAACTCCGGACCCCATGAAGTCTCATGGAATCAGGTCAAACATGAGCAAGGAAACCTCCTGCTGATTACCACGTAACGCCCTCCCTCAGCTGATGAATCAGTGCTTCTCCATGTTGAACACCACTTGGACGAAGCACTGAGGGTGACAAGGGCGCAGAATGTACTCTGGGTGGGGGACTTCAATGTCCATCACCGAGAGTGGCTCGGTAGCACTACTACTGACCGAGCTGGCTGAGTCCTGAAGGACATAGCTGCTAGACTGGGTCTGCAGAAGGTGGTGAGGGAATCAACAAGAGGGAAAAACATACTTGACCTCATCCTCACCAACCTGCCTGCCGCAGATGCATCTGTCCATGACAGTATTAGTTAGAGTGACCACTGCACAGTCATTGTGGAGTCAAAGTCCCATCTTCACATTGAGGATATGCTCCATCGTGTTGTGTGGCACTACCACCGTGCTAAATGGGATAGATTTTGAACAGATCTAGCAACTCAAGACTGGGCATCCATGAGGGTCTGTGAGCCATCAGCAGCAGCAGAATTGTACTCGAACACAATCTGTAACCTCGTGGCCCAGCATATCCCCCACTCTACCATTACCATCAAGCCAGGGGATCAACCCTGGTTCAATGAAGAGTGCAGGAGGACATGCCAGGAGCAGCACCAGGCATACCTAAAAATGAGGTGTCAAATTGGTGAAGCTATAACACAGTACTATATGCATGCCAAAACAGCATAAGCAGCAAATGTTAGACAGGGCTAAGCAATCCCACAACCAACAGATCAACTCTAAGCTCTGCAGTCCTGCCACCTCCAGTCGTGAATGGTGGTGGACAATTAAACAACTCATTGGAGGAGGAGGCTCCACAAATATCTCTATCCTCAATGATAGGGGAGCCCAGCACATCAGTGCAAAAGATAAGGCTGAAGCATTTGCTATAATCTTCAGCAATATGTGCTGAGTGGATGATCCATCTCGGACTCCTCTGGAGGTCCCCAGCATCTCAGTCTTCAGCCAATCCGATTCACTCCACGTGATATCAAGAAACGGCTGAAGGCACTGGATACTGCAAAGGTTATGGGAAGTGACAATGTTCCAGCAATAGTACTGAAGACCTGTGTTCCAGAACTTGCCGCACCCCTAGCCAAGCTGTTCCAGTACAGCTACAACACTGGCATCTACCTGGCTATTTCCTTCGCTAAAGGACATTAGTGAACCAGATGGGTTTTTACAACAATTGACAATGGTTTAATGGTCACCATTAGACTTTTAATTCCAGAATTTTATTGAATCCAAATTCCACCAATTGCCATGGTAGGATTCAAACCTGGGTCCCCAGAGCATTACCCTGGGTCTCTGGATTATTAGTCCAGCAACAATACCACTACACCATCACCTATCCCCTACCCCATCAGTCTACTCTCCATCATCAGTAAAGTAATGGAAGGGGTCAGGAACAGTGCTATCAAGCGGCACTTGCTTAGCAATAACCTGTTCACTGATGCCCAGTTTGTGTTCCGACAGGGCCACTCAGCTCCTGACCTCATTACAGCCTTGATTCAAACATGGACAAAAGAGCTGAAATCCCGAGGTGAGGTAAGAGTGACTGCCCTTGACATCAAGGCTGCATTTGACCAAGTGTGGCATCAAGGAGCCCGAGCAAAACTGGAGTCAATGGGAATCAGGGGGAAACTCTCCACTTGGAGTCGTACCTAGCACAAAGGAAGATGGTTGTGGTTGTTGGGGGTCAGTCATCTCAGCTCCAGGACATCACTGCAGGAGTTCCTCAGGGTAGTGTCCTCGGCCCAACCATCTTCAGCTGCTTCATCAATGAACTTCCTTCCATCATAAGGTCAAAAGTGGGGATGTTCGCTGATGATTGCACAATGTTCAGCGCCATTCGCAACTCCTCAGATACTGAAGCAGTCTATGTCCAAATGCAGCAAGACCTGGACAATATCCAGGCTTGGGCTGACAAGTGGCAAGTAACATTCGCATTACATAAGTGTCAGGCAATGACCATCTCCAACAAGAGAGAATCCAACTATCGCCCCTTGATGTTCAATGGCATTACCATCACTGAATCCCCCACTATCAACATCCTGAGGGTTAACATTGACCAGAAACTGAACTGGACTAGCCATATAAATACTGTGGCTACAAGAGCAGGTCAGAGGCTGGGAACCTTGCAGCAAGTAACTCACCTCCTGACTCCCCAAAGCATGTCCACCATCTACAAGGCACAAGTCAGGAGTGTGATGGAATACTCTCCACTTGCCTGGATGAGTGCAGCTCCCACAACACTCAAGAAGCTCAACACCATCCAGGACAAAGCAGCCTACTTGATTGGCACCACATCCACAAACATTCACTCCCTCCACCACCGACTCACAGTAGCAGCATTGTTTACCATCTACAAGATGCACTGCAGGAATTCAACAAGGCTCCTTAGACAGCACCTTCCAAACCCGCCACTACCATCTAGAAGGACAAGGGCAGCAGGTAGATGGGAACACCACCACCTGGAAATTCCCCTCCAAGTCACTCACCATCCTGACTTGGAAATATATCACCGTTCCTTCACTGTCACTGGGTCAAAATCCTGGAACACCCTCCCTAAAAAGCACTGTGGGTGTACCTACACCACATGGGCTGCAGTGGTTCAAGAAGGCAGCTCATCACCACCTTCTCAAGGGCAACTAGGGATGGGCAATAAATGCTGGCCCAGCCAGCGACACCCACATCCCATGAATGAATAAAAAAAAATATATTCCATCTGTACTGAATATTCAAAAAACCCTGTAAAGATCCCAACCATACCCTAAATGTCCTTACCTGTGGACATCCTTGTGTTGTGTAAGGACAGTATGTGGAGCACTGGACACGCAGTTGTTCAGAACACTGACAGACTTCACATTGTCCAACTCGCCAACGCTCCCCCATGGAATAGGATCTGCCCCGGAATTCACAGTCCTGACACGGTGCAGTCTGACATCTAAACAGCAGGACAGTAATGGAGAGAGCGGCAGCACAAACACATGGACATTCAAACTCCGAGCTCGAGCAGTCTCTTCTGCTGACCTGATTGTAGCCTCAAGCCCACTTTACTGTCTACCCCTTAGCCTTTGACTCCCTTGTTAATCAAGGGTCTACCTAACTTGGCCTTAGAAATATTCAATGACCCTGCCTCTCCCACTCTCCAGGGAAGAGAGTTCACCAGACTCACGGCCCTCTAAGAGAAAGATATACTCCTCATCTCTGTCTTAAACGAGCAACCCCTTATTTTTAAACGTGAGCCCTAGTTCTAGTCTAGACACAAAGAGACTACAGAGGAATACAGACAAGTTAAATGAGTGGGCAAAAACTTGTCAGATGGAATATAATGTGGGAAAATGTGAGGTTATGCACTTTGGCAGGAAGAATAGAGGAGCTGAATATTATTTAAATAGAGAAAGACTGCAGAAAGCTGCAGCACAGAGGGATTTGGAGGTCCTCGTGCATGAATCAACAGCTAATAGGTAAGGCAAATGGAATGTTGGCCTTTATTTCAAAGGGAATGGAGCATAAAAATAGGGAAATCTTGCTAAAACTACACAAGTCACTAGTTAGACCACACCTAGAATACTGTGAACAGTTTTGATCCCCTTATCTAAGGAAAAATATACTGGCATTGGAGGCAGTCCAGAGAAGGTTCACTAGATTGATCCCAGGTATGGAGGGATTCTCATATGAGGAGAGGTTGAGTAGGTTGGGCCTGAACACATTGGAGTTTAGAAGAATGAGAGGTGACCTTATTGAAACATGTAAGATTCTTAGGGGGCTTGACAGGGTAGATGCTGAGAGGTTGTTTCCCCTTGTGGGAGAGTCCAGGACCAGAGGACATAATCTCAGAGTAAGGGGGCACCCATTTAAGACAGAGATGAGGAGGAATTTCTTCTCTCAGAGGGTCGTGAATCTGTTGAATTCTTTACCACAGAGGGCTGTAGAGGCTGGGTCTTTAAGTATATTCAAGGCTGAGATAGACAGATTTTTAATCAGTAAGGGAATCAAGGGTTATGGGGAAAAGGTAGGAAGGTAGAGTTGAGGATTATCAGAGCAGCCATGATCTCATTGAATGGCGGAGCAGACTCGATGGGCTGAATGGCCTACTTCTGCTCCTGTGTGTTATGGTCTTATAGTCTCTCCCACTCTGTCAAGTCCCCTCAGGACCTCATATGTTTCAATAAGATCACCTCTCATTCTTCTAAACTCCAAAGGATACAGGCCCAGCCTGTCCAACCTTTCCTCATAAAATATTCCCCCCATCCCAGGAATCAGTCGAGTGAACCTTCTCTGAACTGCTTCCAACATAATTATATCCTTTCTTAAATAAGGAGACCAAAACTGTACACACTATTCCAGATGTGGTCTCAACAACACCCTGTTCAACTATTGCAAAACATCCCCAATTTTATAATATATAATATGAAATAAAAACAATAATGCTGAAAAAACTCAGGTCTGACAGCATCTGTGGAGAGAAAAACAGTTAATGTTTCGAGTGTGTATGACTCTTCCTCAGTGTCCCCTTAAACACCAACATTCCATTTGTCTTCCTAATCACTTGCTGTAGCTATAGACTAACCTTTCCTGAATCATGTACCAGGACACCCAGATCCCTCTGTACCTCAGAGTTCTGCAGCCTCTCAGCATTTAAATAATTTGCTGCTTTTCTGTTCTTCCTGCCAAAATGGACAAGTTCACATTTTCCCACATTATACCCCATCTGCCAGATTTTTGCCCACTCACTTAACCTGTCTGTATCCTTTTGCAGACTCCTTATGTCCCCTTCACAACTCACTTTTCTACCTATACTTGTATCATCAGCAAATTTATCAACCAAACGTTCAGTCCCTTCATCCAAATCATTGATATAAATTGTAAATAGTTGAGGCCCCAGCACTGATCCCTGTGACACTCCACTCGCTCCATCGTGTCAAAATGGAAATGGTCTTGTACTAACCTGTTCCTGTCCACAGGATCCAAACCTCAAAACCCCACACCCCGAGCCCCAGGACCTCAATCCAAAACCCCAGGTCCTAAGCCCCACAGCCAAACCCTGCAGCTGAACCCCAAACTCTTGGACACAAACCCCAAACCCCACACCCTGAACAGCAAAGACCAGAACCTGACACCCACCCCCCAGTCTGTACCCCAAACTCTGGAATCTGAACCCTAAATCCCTAAGCTGCAAACACCAGGATCCACTCCCCAAACCAGGGGATCTGAATCCCACACTCAAGAAACACCAAGAATGAGTCCCTCATCCCGACGAGATGAATTACCTTCGAGCTTTGCGGTAAATTCCTCGGCACTGGTTGCCGTGTCCATGTTGTTTGGGATTATTGGGGCTGCGAAAAGACCATTGAACACTCTGAACACCACAGGGTCCCAGGCACTCGCCCCAGAGTGACCAACCCGACCATCCACAGTCCACTGATACCATCAGGAAAAAACAGAGGAAACACATGATACACAACTGGACCTCACTGGGAATGCTCACAGGATGTGATAGCCTGTCACCTCTGACTCTCCTCACTCCCAGGAATCTCTCTCACTCCCCTCCCCCCCAGGAATCTCTCTCACTCCCAGGAATCTCACTCACTCCCAGGAATCTCTCTCACTCCCAGGAATCTCTCTCACTCCCAGGAATCTCTCTCACTCCCAGGAATCTCCCTCCCCCCCAGGAATCTCTCTCACTCCCAGGAATCTCTCTCACTCCCAGGAATCTCCCTCCCCCCCAGGAATCTCTCTCACTCCCAGGAATCTCTCTCACTCCCAGGAATCTCTCACTGACTCTCTTCACCCCCAGGAATCTCTCACTCCCAGGAATCTCTCTCACTCCCAGGAATCTCTCTCACTCCCAGGAATCTCTCTCACTCCCCTCCCCACCAGGAATCTCTCTCACTCCCAGGAATCTCTCTCACTCCCAGGAATCTCTCTCACTCCCAGGAATCTCACTCACTCTCCTCACTCCCAGGAATCTCACTCACTCCCAGGAATCTCCCTCACTCCCAGGAATCTCTCTCACTCCCAGGAATCTCTCTCACTCCCAGGAATCTCACTCACTCCCAGGAATCTCACTCACTCCCAGGAATCTCTCACTGACTCTCTTCACCCCCAGGAATCTCTCACTCCCAGGAATCTCTCTCACTCCCCTCCCCACCAGGAATCTCTCTCACTCCCAGGAATCTCTCTCACTCCCAGGAATCTCTCTCACTCCCAGGAATCTCACTCACTCTCCTCACTCCCAGGAATCTCACTCACTCCCAGGAATCTCCCTCACTCCCAGGAATCTCACTCACTCCCAGGAATCTCACTCACTCCCAGGAATCTCACTCACTCCCAGGAATCTCACTCACTCCCAGGAATCTCACTCACTCCCAGGAATCTCTCACTGACTCTCTTCACCCCCAGGAATCTCTCACTCCCAGGAATCTCTCTCACTCTCCTCACTCCCAGGAATCTCCCTCACTCCCAGGAATCTCTCTCACTCCCAGGAATCTCACTCACTCCCAGGAATCTCACTCACTCCAAGGAATCTCTCACTGACTCTCTTCACCCCCAGGAATCTCTCACTCCCAGGAATCTCTCTCACTCCCAGGAATCTCTCTCACTCCCAGGAATCTCTCTCACTCCCAGGAATCTCACTCACTCTCCTCACTCCCAGGAATCTCACTCACTCCCAGGAATCTCCCTCACTCCCAGGAATCTCTCTCACTCCCAGGAATCTCACTCACTCTCCTCACTCCCAGGAATCTCTCTCACTCCCAGGAATCTCACTCACTCCCAGGAATCTCACTCACTCCCAGGAATCTCACTCACTCCCAGGAATCTCTCTCACTCCCAGGAATCTCACTCACTCTCCTCACTCCCAGGAATCTCTCTCACTCCCAGGAATCTCACTCACTCCCAGGAATCTCACTCACTCCCAGGAATCTCACTCACTCCCAGGAATCTCACTCACTCCCAGGAATCTCTCTCACTCCCAGGAATCTCACTCACTCTCCTCACTCCCAGGAATCTCTCTCACTCCCAGGAATCTCACTCACTCTCCTCACTCCCAGGAATCTCTCTCACTCCCAGGAATCTCTCTCACTCCCAGGAATCTCTCTCACTCCCAGGAATCCCTCTCACTCCCAGGAATCTCTCTCACTCCCAGGAATCTTTCTCACTCCCAGGAATATTTCTCACTCCCAGGAATCCCTCTCACTCCCCTCCCCCCCAGGAATCTCTCTCACTCCTCTCACTCCCAGGAATCTCTCTCACTCCCAGGAATCTCTGAATCTCCTCAGGATGTCAGAGCCTATCACCACCAACTCTCCTCACTCCCAGGAATCTCACTGACTCTCTTCACTCCCAGGAATCTCTCTCAACTTGCCTCGAAACTCACTGGGTGTTTCTCTGACTCACTGGCCTCCTCTACCACATTCTACTACCTCACCCACTGCCCTCATTCTCTTACCCAACCCCAGAACAAGCCCCCTGTACCCCACCTTCAGAACCCAACCTCTGTTGCCCATCCCTGTATCCTCTACCCTGTAACTTACCCTCTCTAACCCTCTACCCCATCTCTCGCCTCTCTCCACAACCCAGCCCAAATCCCAATTCACACCTTACACCTCTATCCCATGTCAAACCCCAATCCCATACCCTACCCCAGGCACCACCCCACAGCCTCATCCCCACCCCTAATGCCCCATACCAGCCTCCCATTATCAACACATTAAACACCCCACATTCCACCCCCATGCCCCACATCTGCCCTCCCTAAACTCTTACATGCCCCACACAAACATCCCACCCTCCCCCATGTACCCTACTGCCCCCGGCCCTCATCTCCCCATCAGCTTCATCCTCAAGCTCTGAGACCTCTCCCTTAGAGCTGAGATACTGAGACTTTCCAACCCTGATTGATCCCAGATTGATCAATTCTCCCATTCTCTCTACTCCCGTGCAGTGTCCCTGATCACCAGGATTCGCGGTCGCTCTGTATCTTTTACCTGAACACTCTGGATTGTAGCGACAGGGGCCTAAACGACCCTGTTGGCAGCTGCAGATCTCACAGTTAACTTTGACCAGCTGGCCTGGCCAGTACTTTACTCCATTGACATGACAGGGACAGTCTGCAGGCTGGACACAGCGCTGGTTATCATCCAACACCAGACCCTCAGGGCACCAGCAACCTGCACACAAGACACCAACAATTCAGCACAATGTGCACAGTGTTCACCCCTCACCTACCCTGCCTCCAGTATTTACCCCTATCTACCTTTCCTCCATACCCACCAACTCCAGTGTCACAGAGTGACAGTATCCATAGGAGAATCACCATAAATCCTGATCGACTGATACACACACACCCAGACACTCACAGATAGACAGACAGACACACACACCCCCAGACACTCACTGATAGACAGACAGACACACAGACACTCACAGACAGACAGACACACACACCCAGACCCTCACAGGTAGACAGACACACACACACAGACAGACACACTCAGACGTCCACCTAGACACATATAGACAGACATACACCCACATCCCATAAATGAAACAGGCACACAGGCAGACAAACACTTGACAGTCAGACAGTCACACACAGCCACAGGCAGACAAACAGACACACGCACCCACAGACAGGCAAAAAGGCATGTGCACCCACAGGCACACGCACACACAGACATGCACAAACATTCCCACAGTGACATACACTAACACAGCTACACACACCCACAGAAATACAGTCACACAGATACAGACAAAAACAACTTGAATTTATATAGTGCCTTCAACAAGGTGAAAAAATACACAGCATTTCACAGGGTTGATTATCAGACAGAGGGTGTGCACTCAGCCCAATGCCCATTCTCACTCCCCTTGTGCCCTCTCACCCTTCACATACCTGAGACACATGTCTCTCCTTGCAGGCAGCTGGTCTTCGTGCTTAGCTGTGCACAGGTCAAAGGGCAGCTGGCACAATCATACATCACAAGCTCTCCAGGACAGAGCTGTCTGTCTGGACACTCCTCCAAATTACACGGAGCTGTGGAAATGGAGTGGAAATTAAAACTAGTCAACATCAAACTATCAGAGCAGAAAACCAGAGATTAACCCCACAATCCTGGTAAAGAGGGAGAAAAATCAAATGAGGGTAAATTAGTCAGAAATAATAAAAACAGATTTTGAGAGCAACTATGAATATTTAAGATAGATGTTTTCAAGGATCCCCACCTTTTCCCCGCATGCCCACGATTGTCTCAGGACCTCAGTTATACTGCCTCACTCAGGGTATTTACCCTCTCTTGACTAACAAAGGAGTCAAAGGTTGTCAGGCGTTGGAGGAATGCGGAGTTAAGGCCCAGGCAGATCAGCCATGATCTTAGTGAATGGTGGAGCAGGTCCGAGGGGCCGAATGGTCCATTCCTGCTCCTAATTCCTACATTCCTATGTTTCACAGGGGGGATATTTTGCCCAGAGCAAATTTCTCAAACAAACACAAATTAGAGTGAACTAGTTTTTTTTTAAATGATCTGTTCTTTTATGGGGTGCAGGTGTCGCTGGCAAGGCCAACATTTATTATTCATCCCCAATCGCCCTTCAGCCAGTGTTGGTCAATTGCCTACAACTGAGTGTCTGGCTAGGTCATTGCAGAGTCAACCACATTGCTGGGGTCTGGAGTCACATGTAGACCAGACCAGGTAAGGACGGCAGATTTCCTTCCCTAAGAGACATTAGTGAACCAGATGGGTTTTTACAACAATTGACAATGGTTTCATGGTCACCATCACTGAGATCAGCTTTCGATTCCAGATTGATTAATTGAAATTAATTCCACCAGCTCCCATGGGATTCGAACCCTTGTCCCCAGAGCAGCCTAGATCTCTGGTCACTGAGTCAGTTTATTATCATTCCTTAAATACAGATATTGAGCTGGCCAATCAGAGTGAACTTACTGATGTCCAGGGTGGCGAGTGACCCCGGCAGTTCCAGGCAATCTTTTCCTCCATTTTTCGGGCCGACACATTCGCGCTGACGAATCACCAAGCCTTCACAATCCTGGGTACAGTTTGACCATGAGGTCCACGCAGTCCACTCACCATCCACTACAGCCAGGTCAAAGGTCAGACAATAAACATAGAGTCAGTGAGAACAGCGAGAGCTGAAAGAACGGAGAGAGAGAGAGAGAGGGAGGGAGAGAGAGAGGGAGAGAGAGAGAGAGAGAGAGAGCGGGAGAGAGAGAGAGTGGGAGAGAGAGGGAGAGAGAGAGCGGGAGAGAGAGAGAGTGAGAGAGAGAGAGAGTGGGAGAGAGAGGGAGAGAGAGAGGGAGAGAGAGAGAGAGAGAGAGAGAGCGAGAGAGAGCAGGGGGAGAGAGAGAAGGCGAGAGAGGGAGAGAGAGCGGGAGAGAGAGCGGGAGAGAGAGCGGGGAGGGAGAGAGAGGGAGAGAGAGAGAGGGAAAGAGAGGGAGAGAGAGAGAGAGCAGGAGGGAGAGAGCGCGGGAGGGAGAGGGAGAGAGAGAGAGAGTCGGGGAGAGAGAGAGGGAGAGAGAGAGCGGGAGGGAGAGCGGGCGGGAGGTCACTCCGAGGGTCGGTCTGACCTCTAACCCGTTTCCGCATCCAAAAACAAAAATCAAGGTGTGACATCACAGGGGAGCAGGTAGGTGATTGGCTGGTGAGTATCCATTGGCTTTGCTTGATTGTCTTTCAAATTGGTGATTTTTATAATTGTGTGGGTTTATTAACATCAGTATGGTTTATAAATAGGAGTTAGCTTATCCAGAATAGTCACATTTGTTAATTTTAAATGAATTAAGAAAAATAATTAGATTAATAAACATATAAATAAAAGAGCCAAGAGTTCAAAAGGATGTTTAGAGAGAGGTGGTCACACTGCAGCTAAGAGGTACACAGGCAGAGAGGGAATGGGTAACCCCCAGAGTATCTAAGAAAAACAGGCAGGTAGTGCAGGAATCCCCTGAGTCTATCTCACTCTTGAACCACTTTTCCATTTTGGATACTGGTGAGCGAGATGGTTTCTCAGAGGAATGTAGCAAGAGCCAAGTCCGTGGCCCCACAGGCGGCTCAGCTAAACCGGAGGGGAGGAGGAAGAATGAAAGCGCTATAGTGTTAGGGGATTCCATTGTTAGGGGAACAGACAGGTGTTTCTGTGGCCATAGACATGACTCCAGGGTGGTTTGTTGCCTCCCTGGTGCCAGGGTCAAGGATGTCACAGAGCGGCTGCAGGACATTCTTGTGGGGGAGGGAGGTGAACAGCCAGAGGTCGTGGTCCACATTGGGGTCAATGACTGAGGGAGGAAAAGGGATGAGATCCTGAAAGCAGATTTTAGGGAGTTAGGAAGGAAATTAAAAAGCAGATCTTAAGAACAGAAATCTCAGGATTACTCCCAGTGCCATGTGCTAGTGAGCGCAGGAATAGGAAGATTGAGCAGTTCAATATGTGGCTGGAGAAATGGAGTAGGAGGGAGGGCTTTAGATTTCAGAGGCATTGGGATTGGTTCTGGGGCAGTGGGACCTGTACAAGCTGGACGGGTCACACCTGAACAAGACTGGGACTAATGTCCTCACCAGGAGGGTTGCTAGTGCTGTCGGGAGGGTTTAAACTCGATTGGCAGGAGGATGGGAACCTGAGGGGAAATTCAGAATGGAGAGGAGAGGAACTGGCAGTGGGAAGTAGAGAAGTATCAACTGATAAGGAGGATATATCAGAGAGTAGATAGAATATTGGAGAGTTTGATAGGATTAGGGTAGGCAACAGTGAGTCATTAGATGGGGTCAGAATAAGGGGAAAAGTAAAAAAGTCTAAATCAGGGTTAATATGCATGTATGTGAATGGATGGAGTGTGGTTAATAAGACTAGTGAACTACAGGCACAGGTTGGCAAATGGAATTATGATATTATTGTTCTAACAGAGACCTGGTTTAAAGAAGGGCAGGACTGATGGTATGTTCCCTCCCTGGTGCCAGGGTCCAGGATGTCTCTGATTGGGTACGGGACATTCTGAAGGGGGAGGGAGAACAGCCAGAGGTCGTGGTTCACATTGGTACTAACGACATAGGCAGGAAGAGTGACGAGGTTCTGCAGCGGGAGTTCAGGGAGTTACGCAGAAAGTTAAAAAACTGGACCTCTAGGGTTGTAATCTCAGGATTATTCCCTGTGCCACGTGCCAGTGAGGCTAGAAATAGGAAGATAATGCCGCTGAACACGTGGCTGAACAGATGGTGCAGGAGGGAGGGTTTCCGATATCTGGATCATTGGGATCTCTTCCGGGGCAGGTGGGACCTGTACAAGAAGGACGGGTTACATCTAAACTGGAGGGGCACCAATATCCTGGCTGCGAGGTTTGCTAGTGTCACTCGGGAGGGTTTAAACTAGTATGGCAGGGGGGTGGGAACCACAGCAATAGGTCAGCAGGGGAAATAAATGACTGGGAACCGGTGAATATGGCCAGTAGGACTAAGAGGAAGGGCAGGCAGGGAGAAATTACTGAACACAGTGGGACTGGGGGTCTGAAATGCATTTGTTTCAATGCGAGAAGTATAACAGGCAAGGCAGATGAGCTTAGAGCTTGGATTAGTACTTGGGACTATGATGTTATTGCTATTACAGAGAATTGGTTGAAGGATGGACAGGATTGGCAGATAAACGTTCCAGGATTTAGATATTTCAGGCAGGATAGAGAGGGATGTAGAAGAGGTGGGGGAGTTGTACTGCTGGTTAAGGGGAATATTACAGCTGTACGACAGGAGGACACCTCGGTGGGCTCATGCAGCGAGGCAATATGGGTAGAGCTCTGGAATAGGAAGGGTGCAGCACAATGTTGGGGGTTTACTATAGGCCTCCCAATTGCCGGCAGGAGATTGAGAAACAGTTATGTAGGCAGATTTTGGAAAGATGTAAAAGCAATAGGGTTGTTGTGGTGGGTGATTTTAACTTTCCCTATATTGACTGGGAATCACTTAGTGCTAGGGGTTTGGATGGTGCAGAATTTGTAAGGTGCATCCAGGAGGGCTTCCTGAGACAATATGTAGATAGTCCAACTAGGGAAGGGGCAATACTGGACCTGGTATTAGGGAATGAACCCGGTCAGGTGGTCAAAGTTTCAGTAGGGGAGCATTTCGGGAAAAGTGACCATAATTCAGTAAGTTTCAAGGTACTGGTGGATAAGGATAACAGGAGTCCTCGGGTTAAGGTGCTTAATTGGGGGAAGGCTAATTATAACAATATTAGGCAGGAACTGAGGAATCTAGACTGGAGCCGGATGTTTGAGAGCAAATCAACAACTGACATGTGGGGGGCTTTCAAACTTCAGTTGATAAGAATTCAGGACCGGCATGTTCCTGCTAGGATGAAGGATAAGCATGGCAAGTTTCAGGAAACTTGGATAACGAAGGATATTGCGAGATTAGTCAAAGAGAAAAGGGAAGCATTCGTAAGGGCTAGAAGGCTGGGAACAGATGAAGCCCGTGGAGAATATAAAGAAAGTAGGAAGACACTTAAGCAAGGAGTCAGGAGGGCTAAAAGGGGTCATGAAAAGTCACTGGCAACCAGGATTAAGGAAAATCCCAAGGCCTTTTATACATATGTAAAAAGCAAGAGGGTAGCCAGGGAAAGGGTAGGCCCACTGAGGGACAGAGGTGGGAATCTGTGTGTGGAGCCGGAAGAAATGGGAGAGATACTAAATGAGTACTTCTCATCAGTATTCACCAAAGAGAAGGACTTAGTGGTCGATTTGTCTAGGGAAGAGTGTGTAGATAGCCTGGATCATGTTGAGATCAAAAAAGAGGTGTTAGGCGTCTTGAAGAATATTAAGGTGGATAAGTCCCCAGGGCCAGATGGGATCTACCCCAGAGTACTGAGGGAGGCAAGGGAGGAGATTGCTGGGGCCTTGACAGAAATCTTTGTATCCTCACTGGCTACGGGTGAGATCCCAGAGGACTGGAGAATGGCCAATGTTGTTCCACTGTTTAAGAAGGGCAGCAGGGATAATCCAGGAAATTACAGGCCGGTGAGCCTTACGTCAGTGGTAGGGAAATTATTGGAGAAGATTCTTCGTGACAGGATTTACTACCATTTGGAAGCAAATGGGCGTATTAGTGAGAGGCAGCATGGTTTTGTGAAGGGGAGGTCGTATCTCACTAACTTGATCGAGTTTTTCGAGGAAGTGACAAAGATGATCGATGATGGAAGGGCAAGTGGATGTTATATACATGGATTTCAGTAAGGCCTTTGACAAGGTCCCTCATGGCAGACTGGTACAGAAGATAAAGTCGCACGGGATCAGAGGTGAGCTGGCAAGATGGATACAGAATTGGCTTGGTCATAGAAGACAGAGGGTAGCAGTGGAAGGGTGCTTTTCTGAATGGTGAGCTGTGACTAGTGGAGTTCCGCAGGGATCAGTGCTGGGACCTTTGCTGTTTGTGGTATACATAAATGATTTGGAGGAAAATGTAACTGGGCTAATTAGTAAGTTTGCAGACGACACTAAGGTTGGAGGAGTTGCAGATAGTGAAGAGGATTGTCAAAGGATACAACGGGATATAGATCGGTTGGAGACTTGGGGGGAGAAATTGCAGATGGAGTTGAACCCGGACAAATGTGAGGTAATGCATTTTGGAAGGTCTAATACAGGCAGGAATTATACAGTAAATGGCAGAACCCTTAAGTGCATCGACGGGCAGAGGGATCTGGGTGTACAGGTCCACAGGTCACTGAAAGTGGCAACACAGGTGGATAAGGTAGTCAGGAAGGCATATGGCATACTTACCTTCATTGGCAGGAGTATTGAGTATAAAAGCTGGGTAGTCATGCTGCAGCTGTATAGAACCTTGGTTAGGCCACACTTGGAATATTGCGTGCAATTCTGGTCGCCACATTACCAGAAGGATATGGAGGTGTTGGAGAGGGTGCAGAGGAGGTTTACCAGGATGCTGCCTGGTCTGGAGGTTATTAGCTATGAGGAAAGGTTGGAGAAACTCGGATTGTTCTCACTAGAGCGACAGAGATTGAGGGGCGACTTGATAGAAGTTTACAAAATGATGAGTGGCATGGACAGCGTAGATAGTCAGAAGCTTTTTCCCAGGGTGGAAGAGTCAATTACTAGGGGACATAGATTTAAGGTGAGAAGAGAAAACTATAGAGGAGATGTGCGGGGCAAGTTTTTTACGCAGAGGGTAGTGAGTGTCTGGAATTCGCTGCCAGAGGAGGTGGTGGAAGCAGGTACGATAGTGGTGTTTAAGAGGCAGCTTGACAAATACATGAATAGGATGGGAATAGAGGGATACGGACCCCGGAAGTACAAAATGTTTTAGTTGACGGGCAATATGATGGGCGCAGGCTTGGAGGGCCGAAGGGCCTGTTCCTGTGCTGTACTTTTCTTTGTTCTTTGTTCTTTGACCGGGTGTTAAATATTCCTGGGCGCAAGGTGTTTAGGATAGACAGGGAAGGAAGACAAGTTGATGGAGTGACAGTATTGATTAAAGACGGCATCACAGTCCTGGAGAGAGAGGATGTTCCAGAGGGATCAAGGATAGGATCTCTCTGGCTAGAGATAAGGAATGGAAAAGGTGCAATAACATTGATCGGTGTAGAATCCGGACCACCAACTAGTGGAAGGGATGTAGAGAAACAAATCTGCAAAGAAGTTACAGAGAGGTGCAAGAATTATAGAGTAATCATAATGGGGGACTTCAATTATCCAAATACAGACTGGGATAGGAATAGTGCAAAGGGACAGGAGGGGTGAGAGTTCCTGGAGTGTGTTGAAGATAATTTTCTGCAGCGTTTGTTTCCAGTCCAATGAGAGGGCAGGACCTGTTGGTTCTGGGGAATGAGTTGGCCCAAGTGGGTCAGTATCAGTGGGGGAACATTTAGGGGACAGTGACCATTGTATCATAAGGTTTAGGTTAATCATGGAAAAGGACAGGGAACAATCCAGAGCAGGGATAATTAACTGGGGGAAAGCCAACTTCGATGAGGTGAGAATGCACCTGAGTCCAGTGAGTTGGAATCAGATGTTAACAGAAAAGACAGGCCAACACCCCCAGCATCGAAACGTTGACCAGACTCGATCAGCTCCGCTGGGTGGGTCACACCGTCCGTGTGCCTGACACGAGACTCCTGAAGCAAGCGCTCTACTCCGAGCTTCAACACGGTAAGCAAGGCCCAGGAGGGCAGAGGAAACTCTTCAAGGACACCCTCACAGCCTCCTTGGAAAGGTGCAACATCCCCACCAACATCTGGGAATCCCTGGCCCAAGACCACCCGAGGTGGAGGGAAAGCATCCGGGAAGGAGCTGAACACCTTGCGTTTCATAGCCAATGGCCAGCTGAAACCAAGTGTCAACAGAAAGAGGAGCGCGTGGCAACCCGGGCACCCCACCCACTCATTCCCCTCACCACCGCCTGCTCCACCTGTGACAGAGACTGTAGGTCTCACATTGGAGTCTTCAGTCACCCGAGAACTCATTTTTAGTGTGAAAGCAAATCATCCTCAACCCCGAGAGACTGCCTAAGAAGGAGTCACGGAATAAGAGGGAGAGTCGGCATTTGGATAAGAAATAGGCTGAGTGACAGGAAACAGAGAGTAGTGATAAATACAAAGATAAAAACAAAAAGTTGAAGGGTCATGTGAACTCGAAACGTCGACTCTTTTCTTCTCCACCGATGCTGCCAGACCTGCTGAGTTTTTCCAGGTAATTCTGTTTTTGTAGTGATAAATGGTTGTTTTTCAGGCTGGAGGAAGGTTTGTAGTGGAGTTCCCTAGAGGTCAGTGTAGGGACCCTTGCTCTTCCTGATATATATGAATGACCTAGACTGTGATGTGCAGGGCATGATTTCAAAATTTACAGATGATGTGAAGATTGGAAATGTTGTCAACTGTGATGGGGATAGTCTTGAATTTCAAAAGGACATAGACATGTTGGTGGATTGGGCAGACAAGTGGCAGATGAAGTTCAATGCAGAGAATTGTGAGGTGATTTGTTTTGGCAGGAAAAATATGGTGAGACAGTATAAAGTAAAGGGAGAAACTCTAAAGGAGGTGCAGGAACAGAGGAACCTCGGTGTATATGTACATAGGTCATTGAAGATGGCAGGGCATGTTGAGAGGGCAGTTAATAAAGTATATAGTGTCTTAGGCTTTATTAATAGGGGCATTGAGTACAAGAGTAAGGAGGTCATGTTAAACTTGTATAAGACACTAGTTAGGCCTCATCCGGAGTACTGCATCCAGTTCTGGGCACCATACTTGAGGAAGGATGTGAAGGTATTGGAGAGAGTCCAGAGGAGATTCACAAGAATGATTCCCAGGATGAAGAACTGTAGCTATGAGGATAGATTGGAGAGATTGGGACTGTTTTCCTTGGATAAAAGAAGGCTGAGAGGAGACTCGATAGAGGCATTTAAGATCCTGAGGGGTATGGACAGGGTAAATAGTGAGAAACTGTTCCCACTCACAAGAACATCAAGAACTAGAGGACACAGATTCACAATAATTGGCAAAGGTGTAAATGTGATGTGAGGATAAGTTTTTTCACCCAGAGGGTGGTTGGAGTCTGGAACAAACTTCCTGAGAGGGTGGTGGAGGCAGGTTTGATTGAGATATTCAAAAAGGAATTGGATTGTTACCTGAAAAGAGAGAATGTGCAAGGTTACAGGGGTAAGGCAGGGGAGAGGGACTAGGTAGAATGCTCTTTCAGAGAGACAGTGCAGACTTGATGGGCCGAATGGCCTCCTTCCGCACTGTGAAGATTTTGTGATTCTGTGATACAGTAAGAGCCCCTGAGTGAAGCTGGACACAGACTGGGAGAAGCAGGGGGCGTTTGGACATAAGCCCTTAAAGGTCAAGTTGAGAAGACTTAAAAAGAATTCACATAGGTATCCAGGCTTCAGGGAAAAGAGAAACAGCTACAAAAGTATGTGAGTGATGAATAACCGTTATAAAATACTGGTTTGTCCCCAGCTGCAGTACTGTCTTCAATTCTGGGCTCCAATCTTTAGGAAGAAATGTCATGACCTCAGAGAGGCTGCGGAGATTTACCAGGATGGGCCCAGGGGTGAGGAACTTCAGTTAATGTGGAGAGACTGGAGAATCTGGGATCGTCCTCCTTAGAGCAGAGAAGGCTAAGAGAAGATTTAATAGAGCTGTTCAAAATCATGAAGGGTTTGGATAGAGTAAATAAGGAGAAACTGTTTCCAATGGCAGGAGGGTTGGGAACCAGAGGGTCACAGATTTAAAGTGATCGGCAAAAGAAGCAGAGGGGGAGAAGAGGAGAAATTCTTTCCACAGAGAGTTGTTGCAACATGGAAGAGTGGTGGAAGCAGATGAAATAGGAACTTTCCATTGGAATTGAATAAAAACTTGAAGAGGAAAATTTGCAAGGTTATGGAGGAAGAGCAGGGGGAATGAGATTAATTGGATAGATCTTTGAAAGAGCCAGCACAGACATGATGGGCTGAATGGACTCCTCCTACTCTGCCTCATTGTGGGAGTATTGGGGTGTGTACTGTGATGGACAAGGCAATGGCACTTGATGTGAGATGATCTGAATGGATCAGGAGGTCTGACATTCCGTCTTCATGTGGACAATGGATTGTAACACCCAGACCGAGTGCCACAAGGCAGAGAGTGAAGGTGATGGGAGGTGTCACTCTCACTCAGCTCCCCCACCCCCACACACACCCCTTCACTCCCACCCCCCAACCCCAACCCCACACAGTCAGATAGGAGGTCAGCAGAGAGTCAGACATCAGCATACCTGGACAGGCATGATTGAAGCATTGTTGAGTCTGCACCTCATGCCCTCTGCACTGCCGGAGCAGTTCAGTTGATGTATTCACACACACACGCTGGCGAGACTGCACTCCTGCTGCACAGCTCTGGCTGCACGCACTCCATAATCCCCATGGAGACCAGATCCCACAATTCATCTCATCCGAAGGAATTCTGCCCGATTCTTCAGATCTGTCTTTGCAGTCATCGACTCTGTTACAGACCTAGACCAGAAGGAATGAGATCATTGACTCAACTACAGCAAAACCCTCAACTCCACCTTTAATACTCTCGACCCTAATAAATTCCGTTTGTGTCTTTCAGCCCACTGCTCCCCTGGTACAGCCTCCACTCTGCTCCCTTCAATCTGAGACACCCAGACTTGAATGGACATGGTGGACAATTGGTTTAGCAATCCCGTCAGGTCTGGCTGGACCATACAAATCATCCTCAGGTCCTGCTTTCATCTGCTGAAACTGTTGTGTTCCAGAAAGATCCTGAAATGTAAAATAACCCCTGACTGCCTTACTGCACACCCCTCTCCCCCCACCATCTACCCCAATAATAACGATGAGGAGCTCATAAAGATCTTTGTCACTAAGATTCAGACCATCCAATCAGCTGCCTCGACTGCTTAGAATAATAGAATGATTACAGAACAGAACAAGGCCATTTGGCCCATTATGTCCATGCTAGCTCTCGACAAGAGAAACTCACCTTGTCGCACTCCACAACCTTCTCCCTGTAACCCTGCACATTCTTCCTTTTCAGATAACAGTATAATTCCCTCTTAAATGCCTTGATTGAATCTGCCTCCACCACACTCACAGGCAGCACGTTCCAGACCCTAACCACTCGCTGTGTGATAAAGTCTCTCCCCACATCATCATTGCTTCTGTTGCCGGTTAATTTAAATGTGTGTCCTCTGGTTCTCGATCCTTCCACCAATGGGAATGGTTTCTCCCTATCTACTCTGCCCAGACTCTTCCTGATTGGGAATTCCTCAATAAAATCTCCTCTCAGCCTCCTCTTCTCCATAGAGAACCCCAGTTTCTCCAATCTTTGTATATACTCTGAAGTCTCTCACCTGGGGAACCATTCTTGTAAATGTTTTCTACACCATCTCTAATGTCTTCACGTCTTTCCACTAGCCCCACCAAACTGAACTTCCTCTAAATCTGCCCCACCCCCAGCCTGGGGCCGGACATTATGAACTCACATCTTTCTCTAATTTCTCTCCTGTCTCCTCTCATACCCTCTGAGCTCCTCGTGTCCATGAGACCCACCTCCTGTTCCCTCGACCATATTCTCACTAAACCGCTCACCAGGCAACTTCCCCTCCTGCTCCCCATGTTAGCTGATATTGTTCCCTCTCCTTTAAATCCATCGTCACCCCTCTCCTGAAAAAGACCATCCCTGACCCCTTTGTCTTTGCAAATTACCGTCCCATCTCTAACCTCCCTTTCCTCTCCGAGTGTCACCTCCCAAATCCATGCCCGTCTCTCCTGGAACTCCATGTTAGAATCCCTCCAATCAGGTTTCTGCCCCTGCTACATTATTGAACAACTCTTAGCAAAGTCACCACTGACATCTTCAGTGACTGTTCCCCAGGTAAACTTTCCCTCCTCATCCTTCTCGACCTGTCTGCAGCCTTTCACACGTTGACCACCCCATCCTCCTCCAACTCTCTCCCCTGTCGTCCCTCTGTCTGGGATTGCTATCACCTGGGTCCTGTCTTATCTATCTAACCATGGCCAGAGAATCACCAGCAATAGTTTCTCTTCCGGCTCCCACACTGTTACCTCTGGGGCAGAATTGTCCATTATGGAGGGGAGGGGGGAGAGGGGTGGGACAGCTGGGGTGGGCAGGTGTGGACCTGATTGGTGCCTGTGATCGGGTCCGTGCCGCCACATTACGCAGGGGGGCCAATTAAGGCCCAGCATACTTGCTGACTCCTGTGGATAGCGGGAGTGTGGGGGCTGCGGCAGGCGTGCACAGACACCCGGGTCCAATGGCGACCTGGCAGCCTCCTGTAGGCTGGTGACAGTGGCCACTTCGAGGGCGCACCACAGGGGGTTGGCTGAGCAGGGCCAGGCTGGAGGGAGGGCAGAGGAGCAGGGCCAGGCTGCAGGGTCAGCCCCAGGAGCAGGGCCAGGCTGCAGGGTCTGCCCCAGGGGCAGGGCAGGCTGGAGGGTCAGCCCCAGGAGCAGGGCAGGCTGGAGGGTCAGCCCCAGGAGCAGGGCCAGGCTGCAGGGTCAGCCCCAGGAGCAGGGCCAGGCTGCAGGGTCAGCCCCAGGAGCAGGGCCAGGCTGCAGGGTCAGCCCCAGGAGCAGGGCCAGGCTGCAGGGTCAGCCCCAGGAGCAGGGCCAGGCTGCAGGGTCAGCCCCAGGAGCAGGGCCAGGCTGCAGGGTCAGCCCCGGCTGCAGGGCCAGGATGCAGGGTCAGCCCCAGGAGCAGGGCCAGGCTGCAGGGTCAGCCAGTGGGGGGGCCAATGTGCCCCTTGCTTTTCAGATGACAGCCTTGCTGCCCTCCTCGAGGAGGTGGCCGCACAGGGGGAGGTGTTGGTTCCCCAGGATGGGAGGAGGAGGCCCCCCCCATGACGAAATGTGCCTGGGAGGAGGTGGCGGAGGTGGTGAGATCCCGGGACGGGGTGTGGGTGCACCTGGATCCAGTGTCGTAAGCACTTCAATGATTTGTTGCCCTCTGGTGAGTGCCATGTTAGCATTGGGCATTTAACCCAGCAGGTAGCCTTACCCTCTGAGGACCCCCTCCCCACAAAGTCTCACTGTGGTGACTGCTTTGAATCATGTTGGGCATTTGTTGCACTCTGGGTGGGCAGGCAGATAGTGCCCATGCTTAGATCAGCCTCAGTGGATCATGAGGAGACGGGTTCTCCCCCGCACCATGTGTTGCTCTTAGTCACACACGACTAGTCTGGGGGCAGCCTGCAGGAGATGCAGCTCGGCGCACACTCAGAACTCCAGCACATGTCCTATTCACGGTGAGGAGATTGTGGAAGGGGAGCCTCAAGGTCTCGTGGCCAAGAACCATCTGCTGCCCTCGACGCTGCACCGAGTTGCGCCTCCTTGCTAGGGGAGGAAATACCGAGTGGTTCCTAAAGTGATGGACGCAGCATGTGTCCAAGGGGGTGGTGGGGGGTTGGGATCAGACGGACTATCTTTGTCTGAGTGATCAGCAGCAGCGGGGAGAGGAGGCACTGGAGGCCTCAGATCGGCCACTGTGGTTGGGGTGCAGCGTGCGTGTGCAGAGTCCATGTGCTATTAACCACAATGAATGGTGTTCCCTCTTTCTCAGGAGAAGAATGCTCATAATGCCTCGGAGCGTGTGAGGACTGGAGGCGGCCAGGCACAACTCCTCATCTTAAGCCGCTTCGAGCAGGAGGCCCTTGATCTGGAGAGGCACCATGCCCCCAGGTCAACTGGTGTCAGTGAGGCTGGGGTGGAACAGCCAGATATTTAAGGCCAACAGTAAGATCCGCATTGTCCTCCCAACAGCCATAATCCTGATGATTGTTAAATTAGTTATTGTTGCAACATTGCTCGGTCACAGAATGATACAGTCAGGGGTCTGCAGCACAGAAAAAGGCCCTTCGGCCCATCGAGTCTGCCCCAGTCAAACAAGTACCTAACTATTCTAATCCCATTTTCCAGCACTAGGCCTATAGCCTTGTATGCCATGGCATCGCAAGTGCACATCCAAATACTTTTTAAATGTTATGAGGGTTTCTGCCTCTACCACCCTTTCAGGCAGTGATTTCCAGATTCCCACCACCCTCTGGGTGAAAAAATTCTTCCTCACATCCCCTCTAAACCTCCTGCCCCTTACCTTAAATCTATGCCCCCTGGTTATAGATCCCTCCACCAAGGGGAAAAGTTCCTTCCTGTCTACCCTATCTATGCCCCTCATAATTTTATACACCTTAATCATGTCCCCCCTCAATCTCCTCTGCTCCAGGGAAAATAACCTCTGTCTATCCAATCTCTCCTCATAACTAAAACTCTCCAGCCCAGGCAACATCCTGGTAAATCTCCTCTGCACTCTCTCTAGTGCAATCACATCCTTCCTATAGTGTGGATTCCAGAACTGCACGCAATACTCTAGCTGTGGCCTAACCAGCATTTTATACAGTTCCAGCATAACCTCCCTGCTCTTATATTCTATGCCTCAGCTAATAAAGGCAAGTATCCCATATGCCTTCTTAACCACCTTATCTACCTGTCCCGCTACCTTAAGGGACCGGTGGACATGCACACCAAGGTCCCTCTGATCCCCGGTACTTCCCAGGGTCCTAACATTCATCATGTATTCCTGTGCCTTGTTTGTCCTGCCCAAGTGCATCACCTCACACTTATCCAGATTAAATTCCATTTACTACTGATCAGCCCATCTGACCAGCCCGTCTATATCTTCCTGCAATGTAAGGCTATCCTCCTCACTATTTACCACCCCACCAACGTTCGTGTCAATTGGTTCTGGAAGGTTGAGCGCCTAATAAGCTGGGGGAAAGGGATGGAGTGCGTCACTGTGCATACTAACTGATCCATGTTGTTCATTTCAGCATCATCAGAGCCTGGCTGGCAGGAGGCGCTGCAGATGCCCCCCTCACACCTGAGGACCCTCAAGTGTCACCTGTGTCACACCCTTTCTGCCAGGCAGGCACCAGCGCAGATACTAGCACCTCGGTGGGCATTGGAACATTGGCTAGTGTCCCGGGGCACAGTGGAGAGGGCACTTCACAGTCGCTGGAGGAGCTGGCAGAGACAGAGAGTGCCCATGGCGCCAACAGCCAGGGGACTGCAGCGGACCAGGCACATGATCAGTTGGTGTGTGATGATGTACCTCTGGAGTCATCCACGACGCAGAAGCTGCAGGAAATGCGGCCGGGTATGGGGGGGCATCTGGGAGTGATACATGAGGCTGTGCTTCACTTGGTGTCCGTGGTGGTGGAGTCCACTCGGAGTATCAGTGATGCAGTGAGCCTCATGTCCGAGCGCCATGCTTCCTCCATGGAGAGAGTGGCGACTCTCGTGGAGAAGCTCCTCCAGGAGAACAATCAGCTCCTCCTGGATTGACACTCGGACCTGCAGCCCTCACAGTGCCAGTGGCCACAACTGGTCGGTGCCAATGTGGGAGATGGTGTGAGCTTCAAGCTTCCCAGCTCGTTGCCCATCCATCCACGGTGAGCAGGGAGGTCCAAAGCGACCATATGTCAGCGCAGCAACTGCCTGGCGTCCCTGCGGGCACCTCTCAGGGCGCTCCGGATGAGGGCACCAGCTCCTCCGCCCCTCTCCCAGTGACTGCACCATCCGGTGAGGCTGCGATGACTGGGGAGGTACCAGCTGTGGAACTGGCATCTCCCTCCCAGGCAGGGCCAGCACAGGCTCCACGGGCCAGAGGACGACCTCCAAGGTCATCGAGGCCAACAGGACAGCAGAGTCAGCAGCTGGCTCAGATACCACTCCCAGCGATGGGGCAGCACCAGGACGTAGCACCTGGAAATGGAAACATAAGGGACCTTAGGCACACCACGGGTTTCTCACTGGTGCTTTTGTGTTGGCCTGAGATTAGGTCCTTAGGATTTCTTTTTGCTTGTTTACAGTATTGTTTAATAATTGGGAGAACTTCTGATTTGAAAATTAAAAATCCGATGTGTGACCATAGCTGAGAGTGGCTCCTGTGTTTAAGAGAAATGTCATGAGTGTTTGTTTGGACATTCAAATTTATGTCCAAAGCTCTTAGTTCCTGTGATGACCTGGCAGATTTCGCACTAGGTGCTGAGGTATGGATGCGCCAGGCAAGGCTGGTCCTGCTGATGCATGTGTGTTGTGCTAGCTGAAGGTTAGTTGGATTAAAGCCTCCTGGGTGTCCCTGCCTCCTTGGTGTAGTCCCGGGTCAGCATCTACCCCCTCAGCATTCCCCTGTGCTTGCTCATCCTCAGAATCAGTGCTGGACTCATCGTGTGCAGCCGCAGACAATGTGTCAACGTCTTCATCGTCCACTGCGTCCCCCCCTTTCCAGCGCAAGATTGTGGAGAGCGCAGCATGCTACCACTATCACCAACACACGACCTGGGAGGTACTGGGGTGAGCCCCCTGAGCGGTCCAGGCATCGGAAGCGCATCTTGAGAAGACCGATGGCTCTCTCCACCACAGCCCTTGTGGAGGCTCCTACTGTAGCGCTGCTCAGCTTCTGGTCTTGGAAGGTGGAGATGCATCATGAGCCACCTTCTGAGGGGATAGCCCTTGTCACCCAGCAGCCATCTATCCAGCCGGGCTGAAGCACTGAAGAGCCTCGGCACCTGGGAGTGTCTGAGGATGTAGGCGTTGTGGGAGCTGCCTGGGTACCTTGCACAGACTTGTAGAATCAGCATCCTGTGATCACACACTATCTGCACGTTCATGGAGTGGAAGCCCTTCCTGTTGACAAAGGCACCGAGCTCACCCGCTGGTGCCTTGATGGCCACATGTGTACAGTCTATAGCACCCTGGACACGGGGGAAGACAGCAATGGCCGCGAAGCCTCTGGCTCACTGTGTCTGACTTGCCTGGTCCCAGCGGAAGTGGATGAAGGTCAGTACCCGTCTAAACAGAGCGTCTGTAACCTGCTTGACACAAGTGTGGACAGTTGATTGGGAGACAGCACAAAGATCACCCACCGAGCCCTGGAAGGAGCCAGAGGCCAGAGGCCAGAGGAGTGGAGGGCAACTGTGACCTTCAGAGCCACTGGCATGGGGTGTCCACCCACACAGTTAGGGGAGATCTCAGGACCAATCATCTGACAGATGTAGTTGACTGTCTCCCTTGACAGACAGAGCCTCCTTCGGCACTGCACCTCAGTCATATTGAGGTAGCTGCTTTGCTGCCTGTAAACCCTGGCAGCAGGATAGTGGCGTCTTCTGCAGCCCCTTCCACCTTGGACTACCTCTTGGCCCTGCGCCCCTTGTGCCTGCGCCTGGCCTCCCAAAGGTGGCTCCCCTGGAGGCTGATTGTCCACTCCTGGCCTCCTCCTTATTCTATCCCTCCCTTCCTCCTCAGGACAGTGGAGATGTCAGAACCCATACGCAGACTAAATGGAGGCCTCCAGAAAGCTGCAGGCCTGAGAAAGATTCCTGACTGCAGAGAGCTGAGCTGAAGGTTCAAAGTACAGAGAAAGCTGCTGGAAATCGATCTGAACTGCTACAGATCACACAGGCAAGTTTAAAAAACCTTTCTCCAATAAATACTCACAGGCCAGACTGACGACCCCACTGAGCCCTCTTATCCCGCCCGTGGGTTAATGGAAATGTCTCCTACCCGTCTGTGCGTTGCGCCCGTGCGCCGAGCTGAAGATCACACAGGCACCGAAAAATCGGTGTGGATTGAAGACTAAAGGGCCTTAATTAGCCCGTTAATTAATGGCCCAACTAGATGTTCAGTACCTTGGTATCATGACCCCAAAATGAGCATCCAACTTCACTTCCGTGCCATCACCAATCCCGCCTATTTCCACTTCATAACCTGGCTGGACTTTGCCCCGCTTCAGCTCATCTGCTGGTGAAACCCTCATCCAATCCTTTGTTACCTCGACTATTCCTAACTGGTCTCCCATATTCTACCCTCCGTATAGAATGGTCACCCAAAAGTCTGCTGCCCATATTCTTACTCACGCCAAGCCCTATTCCCCTATTAACCCCCGCCGTGGTCACAAACCTTCACTGGCTCCATGTTAAGCAATGCCTCCATTTTAAAATTCTCATCCTTGTTCACAAATCCCTCCATGGTCTCGCCCCTCCCTATCTCTGTAATCTCCTCAAAAATCATGAGGGATCTGGACAGAGTAGATTGGGAGAAACTCTTCTTTGACAGAAGGATCAAGAACCAATGGACATTGATTTAAGATGATTGGCATCATGAAAACTATTTTTATGTGGCAAGTGGTTAGGATCTGGAATACACTGCCTGAGAGTGTGGAGGAGGCCAGTTTAATTGAGGCATTTAAAGAGGAGTTGGGTCATTATCTTAAAAAGTAATATTTGTATAGGGTGTTGGTGAGACCACATCTGGAGTACTGTGTACAGGTTTGGTCTCCTAAAGGATAGAAATGTGTTAGAAGCAGTTCAGAAAAGGTTCACTCCACTGATTCCTGGGATGGGACATTATCCTATGAGGAAATGTTGGACAGGTTGGGCCTGTATCCATTGGAGTTTAGAAGAATGAGAGGCAGTCTTATTGAAACATATAAGATCCTGAGGGGACAGGATAGGGTGGATACTGGGAGGATCTTTCCCCGTGTGGGAGAGACTAGAACTGGGGAACACAGTTTAAAAATAAGGGATCTCCCATTTAAGACGGGGATGAGAAGAAATGTTTTCTCTCAGATGGATGTGAATCTTGGAACTCTCTTCCCTGGAGAGCAGTGAGTATTTTTAAGACTGGGGTAGATAGATTCTTGACTAACAAGGGGATGAAAGGTTATCGGGAGTAGTTGGGAATGTGGAATTAGAAATACAAACAGATCAGCCATGATCTTATGGAATGGCGGAGCAGGATTGAAGGGCCGAGTGGCCTCCTCCTGCTCCCAATTCTTATGTTTGTATTTGCAGGGCTACTGGGAAAAGGAGTTGACATGACACTAGGTGAGTTGGTCTTGCAGAGAGCCAGCATGGACAGAGTGGGCCAAATGGCCTCCTTCTCTACTGTAAATATTCTATAATTCTCCTTTAAGTCATTTCTTAAAACATACTTCTGAGCGAGCTTTCGGTCATCTGACCTGATATTGCTTTATTTGGCTTAGTGTCAGTTTTCTCTGGGTTAACGGTGATAGAGAAATATAAATTGTTGCTGTGATCAGAGAGTTTACACACCAGCATTTGTCACCAGGACTCTGAATATTTACCAGCATCACCCATTTCACCACATACCTGCAGAAAAGTGATACATCTCCCATTCGAGCAGGAGTATTCGGTACAGTCAGGACTTGTCCCATTCCTCTCTGGAGGTGATGCTGTGGAGAGCCCCAGTTCTATTAAATCATAAAGACATCTTTATATTAAATGCAGATCAAAACTACTCAATCCTCCCTCCATCTGTTCAATCACAGTCCAACAAAGCATTCTTCTTGACCACTCGCAGCCCACCCATCATTGACCAATCACAGTCCACCCATTACTCCCAATAACCAATCACTGTCCACCCGACACTTGCACCGTATCTATGGCACTCAAGTCATTTCATGATATCACAGGGAGTTTGAGTTGCCAACTCAGGCTGGGTATATTCCAGGGGGCATTGGTGAAAGTGATGTTACAGAACCCGCTGCGAGTGGGTTCTGTGATTATGGGTTGGCTATGAACAGAGATAGACAAATACAAATCCTGCCTCACCTCGTTTTACTGCTGTCGGTTCCCAATAATTGGGGTGGTGGGGAGGAGAGAAATACTCCAAACATCAGTAACCAGAACATCTCAATCCTAACTGAGCTGCTACTTACCCTCCATCACAGCCACATCCAGCTGCTCCTCCCACCCTTTACCTCAACCTCTGCCCTTTCACTTGACAATCACCTCACCGGTTCCCCACCAACCCCGGCCACAGTGTTGTCTGGAAGTTGTAGTCTGCTCATGGCCCTGTTTCCCCTCCCCGCTCTCCCCCAGGCAGGGACAGAGAGACACTACATTTCCCAGCCAGCTCTGTAGGGACCCTTGTTCCTGTTTCCCCTCCCCGCTCTCCCCCAGGCAGGGACAGAGAGACTACATTTCCCAGCCAGCTCTGTAGGGACCCTTGTTCCTGTTTCCCCACCCCGCTCTCCCCCAGGCAGGGACAGAGAGACACTACATTTCCCAGCCAGCTCCGTAGGGACCCTTGTTCCTGCTTTTCTGGCCCTGACGACACGCGTGGACCAAACTGGCCCAACTCACTCAATGGTGGCAACAAAACTTTGTTTTAATATCTCCTGGAAGGCGTCTTGTGGCCATGGAGATAGATATTGATTCCTGCGTCATTCCGGGAGGGTTAGCAATCCCATAGGAAGTGAATTGATTTGTGACCCTCCTCTGTCACACTCTCCATCCTCTCCTTACCACAGTTCAGTTCATCTTCACCCTGTGCACAGTCCGGGAATCCGTTACACACTCGCGTGCTGTTGATGCAGACTTTACTGTTACAGAGGAAGCTTCCAGGGCACGGGGGGATCCTCATGGAACCTGAGACGGAACCAGAATAATTTCTAAACATGAAATCCAGAGTCAGCGGAACAGGAGGACGCACTCTGCCTCCTGAGCCATTTCGGGCACTCAGCCAGATCTGCTCATCTGATCTCTATCTACCCGCCTTGGTTTATAATCTTCATTGGCCAATTCAAATCTTTCAATCGCAGTTTTGAAATTTGTAATTGAGCCCCAACCATAACAGAGTTTTGGGAGAGAGAGTTGCAGATTCCCTCTCCCCTCTGTGTGAGGAAATGTTTCCTGACATCACCCTGAATGACCTGGCCCTCATTTTAAGGTTCTGGATTCACCCAGAGGAAAGCGTTTCTCTCTATGGAACCTGTAGCGTCCCTTAAACATCTTAAACACCTCAATTCAATTACCCTTAAATTCAAGGGAATACAAACCTAATCCACACAAACAGTTTTCATAATATAACCCTTTAAACAATTATAGTTAGAGAATTTAGAAGGACATAGACAAGCTGATAGAATGGTCAAACTGACACAGTGCAGAAGAGGCCCTTCGGCCCATCGAGTCTGCACCGACATGTGAGAAACACCTGACCTACCTACCTAATCCCATTTACCAGCACTTGGCCCATAGCCTTGAATGTTATGATGTACCAAGTGCTCATCCAGGTACTTTTTAAAGGATGTGAGGCAACCCGCCTCCACCACCCTCCCAGGCAGCGCATTCCAGACCGTCACCACCCTCTGGGTAAAAAGGCTTTTCCTCACATCCCCCCTAAACCTCCTGCCCCTCACCTTGAACTTATGTCCCCTCGTGACCCTTCAACTAAGGGGAACAGCTGCTCCCTATCCACCCTGTCCATGCCCCTCATAATCTTGTACACCTCGATCAGGTCGCCCCTCAGTCTTCTCTGCTCGGTTGCAGATGAAATTTAATGGAGAGGAATGTGAGGTAGGAAGAACAGGGAGAGACAATGTAAAATAAAGGATACAACTTTACAGGGGGTGCAGGAGCAGAGGGACCTGGGTGAATCTGTAAATAAATCTTTGAAAGTGGCAGAGGAGGTTGAGTGAGCTGTTAACAAGCATCTGGGATCTGTGGCCTCATTAAGGGAGGAATCGCATACACAGAGCATGGAAGTGATGCTAAACCTTAAAAAAACACTGGTTAGACCCTGTTATAGGGTGGCTGAATTATACTACTAATGATAGAGTTGATCTGCAGACACTACTTGGCTGGAAACATTCAGTTTATTTACAATATACTCAGCAGCAACTACACGTGTGCTTTCAACTCCAACTCTATCTCTGCACTGACTGCAGAGGGAGCCCGTGCTACTCTCCTATTGGTTACTACAGATCATGTGATCTTCCTTAACAAATATTATTCTTAAAGGTACATTACACACTAAATAAAAACATAATTACTACATTCCTCCCCCTTTAACTCGGCTATACATATTATATTTACAAGTATATCTTTTTCAAGATGACATAATATTTACACTGGGTAAGGAACTTGCAAGTTCAGTCTTTCAGGTGGTTTCCTGATACGTGGGGAACTTCGCAGCTCCACAACCTCCGATTCATTGTCAGGAGCCTCCTTTTCCAGAGTTGCCTGAACACCAGGTGCTTCGGTGGGCACTTGCAGTTCTGTTTCCTCAACTCTTACAGGAACATCAGACATGTCTGTCCTGGGTTGAGTATCTTCAACAGGAAACGCAGACCCGGTCCTGATCACTGGTGGAACCAAATCTTGGCGATTTGTCTCTCTCTTTCTTAAATGGTCCACATGTTATGGATGATCCGGCCTTCCACCTCCACATGGTATGATAGGGGTCCAGTCACCGCACTTATTTCACCCGGTAACCGCTTTGGTCCTTCTCCAAAGTTCTTCAAAGTTCTTCACCGGCTCTCCCACAGTAAATTTCCTCTTGCGCCTATATCATTCATGTCTAGTTTTCTGGCTTCCCCAACTCCTTTCCATCTTCCCCTCTAAATTTGGCATCATTAAGCTCAATGTCATCCTGAGATGGTGCTTCAACAATAGCTCGGCAGGTGTGACACCTGTTGTTGTGCGAGGGGTAGTCCTATAAATGTGCTCGCTTAGTTGCCAAGGAGTCACCAGTTAGCTTTCTCATGTCTGTCTTGAATGTTTGAACCATCCTTTTGGCCAGTCCGTTTGAGGAAGGGTGGGTACAGTGCAGTTTTCACGAGTGATACCGATGAGGCTGATAAAATGTTGAAACTCAGCACTTGTAAATGCCGTGCAGTTATCGGAAATGACTACTTCTGGTAGTCCCTGAATGGCAAAACCCTGACGTAGTTTCTCAATTGTAGCAGCCAACATTGGTGACTTCACCTCATGCTCAACCATTTTGAATGGGCATTGACAATGAGCAGAAACATTGTTCCCAGGAAAGGTCCAATGTAGTCAATGTGTAACCGCACCCAGGGTCTACCTGGCCACTCCCAGGGGTGTAATGGAGCTGTCACTGGCAACTTTTACAGTTGATGACATTGCACACAATTCTTCACTAAACTCTCTATTTCACCATCCATCCCAGGCCACCATAGATAGCTGCGTGCTATGGTCTGCATTTGGGAAATTCCTAGATGTGTCGTTCAAGTAAAAGTGGCTCCCTTCCCTTTGGAGGAACTATCACTCGTGCTCCCCACAATAAGATACCCTCCTGGCTGGTTATTTCATGTCTTCTGTTGAAGTACAGTTTCATTTCATCAGATACGGGCTCCTGTAACCAACCATGTAGCACTTCTTCTCATACTTGAGATAGGACTGGGTCCCGACTTGTCCAGTCTCTGATCTGTCGAGCACTTACCGGCAAGGAATGTGAGGAATTTAACAGTAAAACAAGTTCCTGTGGAACTGGGACGTGTTCATCATTTTCTTGTAAAGGCAAATAACTAAAGGGCATCGGTGTTTGCAATTTGATTGCCCGGCCTTTGTACGAAAGTGTATTCGTTTGCTGCCAGAATTAAAGCCCAGTGTTGTATTCTTGCTGAGGCTGTGGGTGGTATAGCCTTGTCCTTGCTGAACAATCCTAGCAATGATTTGTGGTCCGAAACAATTGTAAAATGGCGGTTGTGTACGGACTGGTGAAATTTCTTGACACCAAAGATGATGGACAGGCCTTTTCCTATCTGTGAGTGTCCCTTTTCCGCTGTGGTGAGTGTTCTTCATTCGTAACCTATTGGCCGTTCTGTGCCGTCGTCCATCCGATGGGAGAGCACAGCTCCCACTCCATAGTGGGATGCGTCACAGGTCAGCACCAAGTTTTTCATCTGGCCATAATGCACTAATAGATTAGACAAGTGCACAACTGTTTCACCTTTATGAAAGCTTCTTTCTGGGACATCTCCTGAGACTAACGTTGGTTCTTTTTGAGTAGAGAATGCAGGGGGGCGAGCACTGTGGACAAATTGGGTAAGAACCGCCCATAATAGTTGATCATTCCTCCGAATGATTTGAGCTCTGAGGTTTCTTTGGCGCAGGTGCCTCTCTCATGGTTCTCAATCGGGTGGAGGCCCTGTGAATCTACCTGGTGATCCAAATAGATTACCTCCCTCGCTTGGAATGTGCACTTTGGAATGTTTGCCAAATGCTCTTTTTCAGTAAATCCTGTCACCAATACATTGTCTAAACAGACTACAGCCTGGGGCAGCCCCTGCTGTAAACTTTCCATTGTTCTCTGAAAGATGACACAAGCTGAAGAAACACCAAAAGGCAATCGAGTATATCGGTACAACCCTTTGTGGGTATTAATTGTGACAAATTCCTGGGAGGCATTATCTAATTCGAGCTGTAGATAAGCACGACCCACATCAAGCTTTGTGTAGTTGTCCCTCCTGCCAGCTGGACATGCAGGTCTTCCATTTTTGGAATGGGAGCCTGTCCAGCTTTTCTGCCTTAATAACTTGTCAGTTTTTAGTCTTCACAAATTCGGACACTTTGGTGGGGTTTAAGGATGGGGACTATGGGTGCCGCCCATTCTGAGAACTGAACAGGTTGTATAATGCGCAGTTTCTCTAGTTTGTTCAGTTCAATGTTGAGTTTTTCTCGCAGGGAGTATGGCACCGGTCTCGCCGTCATGTAGCGAGGGGTTGTTTCCAGATCCACATGAATCTTGGCCTGCAGACCCTGGACTTTCCCCAGTTCATCCTTGAAGACGGCGGTGTATTTTCTAAGTCGCTCTGGTAGCCCACTTTCTCTCAACTGGAAAATTTCAGCCCATTCTAATTTAAACTCCTTTAACCAATTTCACCCCGGGAGGCTTGGCTCTTCATCTGCTATCGCCAGTAAGGGCAGCTTTGCCTATTGGCTTCCACAATGGACAGTTACTCTGTTTATGCCTTTTACTTGAATGTCTTCACCCTTATGTTTTGAGCTTTGCGGCTGTTTCTTCTAAACTTAATTGATGTTCACAATTATTCAAATATCTGAAGGTATGTTCCCCAATTATTGTAGTGGAGGTTCCTGTGTCCATTTCCATTCTAACAGGTTTGCCATTTACTTTCACTGTGACAAATATTGGTTCTGTGTTTCCAACTTTCAGATTAAACAGCGAGTAAATGTCTGAATTTGTTGTTTCAGGGTCTTCAACATTGTAGATTTCATTGGGTTTCTTCTTCTGTTTACAATCCTGCCTGAATCTTTCCTTGCATTGTCTCATCGTATGTCCATTTCTGTGACAATAGTAGCATTCGATTTTTTTTAAACGCCAATCACTAAAAGGCTGATTGTTTCCACCTCTATTAAAATTATTCTCCCATTTCGCTCTGAAGTTATTTTTCTTTACTCTTCGGCTAGCGGGGGCTGTTTTCTGCTTCTCGGCAGAGTCTTGTTTACTGGCTGGGGTTTCCTTGCCGACGTGGAGGACGGCACCATTTTGCGCGCCCTGTATTGCTTTTGAATCTCTTAATGCGCTTTCCACGGCCAGCGCTGTCTCTAGCACCTTCTTGAAATACAGGTTCACTTCAGACAATAATCTTTTCTGAATAATGTCCTCTTTCACACCACACACTAAATGATCTCTGAGCATATCATTCAGAGTCATAACAAACTCACCATGTTCCGTTAGCTGCTTCAAATTTGCCATGTAGCATGCAATTGTCTCACCCGGGGGTCTATTTTGTGAATTAAACCTGAACCTCTGCATCGTGACTACGGGCTTGGGCTGAAAGTGACCCTTCACAAGGACCACCAATTCATCAAGATTTTTCGAATCTGGGGCATTGGGTGCTGTCAAACTTCAAATCAGACTGTAGCTTCTGCTCCCACAAGTGCTCAAGAGGATCGCTCGCCTCTTCTCTTCCCCTGTAATCTCGTTCAGTTGAAAAAAGAATGTGAGGTCTTCTATGTATTGAGACCAATCATATGTGGCTGGTTCAAAAGGATCAATTCTCCCAAATTGTGGCATTTTGAGAGAGAATAACTTCTTCAATTCTAATGGAGCTTTCTACTTACAATCACTGGGCGAGGTACAGTGCTGATTTATTTTTAACTTGATTCCTTCTGTTCAATCTTTATTTATCCTCGTTGCCGGTTTGTTGTAAGGTGGCCAAGTTATACTATTAATGATAGAATTGAACTGCAGACATTTCATGGGTGGAATCATTAAGTTTATTTACAACATATTCAGCAGCAACTACATGTGTGCTTTTAACTCCAACTCTATCTCTACGCTGACTGCTGAGGTAGCCCACGCTGCTCACCTATTGGTTACTACAGATCATGTGATCTTCCTTAACAAGTATTATTCTTAAAGGTACATTACACACTAAATAAAACCATAATTACTGCAGACCCCAGCTGGAGGGTTGTGTCCAATTCTGCGCTCCACACTTTAGGAAGGATGTTGAGGCCTTGGAGAGGACATGGAAGAGATTTACTAGAATGTTCCCAGGGATGAGGGACTTTAGTTAATGTGGAGAGACTGGGGAAGCTGGGATCGTTCTCCTTAGAGCAGAGAAGGTTAAGGGGAGACTTTGATAGAAATGTTGATAGAGTAAATAAGGAGAGGACAGGAGGGTCAGCAACCAGAGGGACACAGATTGAAGGTGATTGGCAAATCTTTCTACCTCCCTTTCTCCCCCACTCTCCTCCAGCAAACCTCCCCCCACCCACCCCCCGCCCCATGGCATTGATCCACTCACCACAGTTGTCAATGGTCTCATCAGACCGGTCCTGACAGTGAGGGATCCCATCACATAATTCCTGGTGTCGGATACACTGGGAGAAACTCTCACATTGGAACTCTCCAGCTCGACAGGTCCTGTTGCAATCTTTCTCATCACTTCCATCCGGACAGTCCAGTTCATCGTCACACACCCAACCTCGTGGTGTACATTCACCACTGGCGCACTGGAACTCGTAATGAAGACACTGAGACTGAACTGGAACAGAGCCAAGAATCATCAGTGAGAGGAAAAAGTGGTGAAAATGCTGAAAATCTCAAAGAGGAGATTTCCATGGATACAGATTATTCAAATGCAATGGTCAAGTACAAAAATAATCAAAAAGGTGAATTGAATATTCTTCTTACTAATGAACAGGGTAGAATACAATGGTTAGGAAGTTAGGCTGCAGGAATGGGAAACTCAGATAAAACTACATTTGGAGATTGTGTACAGTCCAGAGCACCATACTTTCCATTAGCCTTGGAAGGATATAGTGTAAACTTACCAGAATGTACCCAGGGTTCAAGGGTAAGATTATGAGGAATACTCCCCACTTGCCTGGATGAGTGCAGCTCCTACAACACTCAAGAAGCTCGACACCATCCACGACAAAGCAGCCCCGCTTGATTGGCACCACATCTACAAACATTCACTCCCTCCACCACTGATGCACAGTAGCAGCAGTGTGTACCATCTACAAGATGCACTGCAGGAATTCACCAAGGCTCCTTAGACAGCAACTTCCAAACCCACAACCACTACCATCTAGAAGGACAAGAGCAGCAGATTGATGGGAACACCACCACCTGGAAGTTCCCCTCCAAGCCACTCATCATCCTGACTTGGAAATATATCGCCGTTCCTTCACTGTCACTGGGTCAAAGTCCTGGAACTCCTTCCCCAACAGCACTGTGGGTGTACCTACACCACATGGACTGCAGCGGTGATCACCACCTTCTCAAGGGTAATTAGGGATGGGCAATAAATGCTGGCCCAGCCAGCGAAGCCCACATCCCATGAATAAATAATCAAATAAAATTCTTACTCTAAGTCTCTCTCTCTCTCCCAATCCTTTTTGGACCTGGTTGCTCCTTTCTAATGTTAGATCCCTTGTCCTTCTAGATGGTAGTGGTTGTGGGTTTGGAAGGTGCTGTCTAAGGAGCCTTGGTGAATTCCTGCAGTGCATCTTGTAGATGGTACACGCTGCTGCTACTGTGCGTCGGTGGTGGGGGGAGTGAATGTTTAAATTTTTCTTGTAATTAGCTCCCACAGGATTAATCCCTATTTGGAATCTGTGCTCTTACCTGATGCTGAAGTGAGGGTTTTTGTGGATAGACCTGTCGGGCTGACAGTAGAAGGTGTTTTCACACTGGGTCCTGGGCATTTGGCTGATATCTCATCCTCACCGTGTTCACAATCACTTTCTCCATTACACAATTGCTCTCTGGGAATGCAGGAACCATTTCTACAGGGGAACTGTCCTGGCCCACATGTCACAGCAACTGGAGAAAGATAAAAACAATAGTTAAATATAAAGAAAATGCTGCAGATCCTGGAATAAATCTGGAAAAACTCAGCAGGTCTGACAACATCTGAGGAGCGAGAAACAGAGTTAACGTTTCAAGTCCGGATGACTCTTCTTCAGAATAGAAATAATTTAACTGCTTCACGGAACACATCCGAAAACAGACAGACCCTCTCCTAACAGTTTGTCACTTCAGAATACAAGGTCAGACATCAGAGAAACATACAGACTTTGTTTAGAAACAGAAACGTAGAAACTAGGAGCAGGAGTAGGCCATTCGGCCCTTCGAGCCTGCTCCGCCATTCAAAATGATCATTGCTGATCCTCTATCTCAACGCCGTACTCCCTCTCTCTCCCCAAATCTCTTGATGCCTTTAGAGTCTAGAAACCTATCTATTTCTTTCTTAAATATATTCAGTGACTTGGCCTCCACAGCTTCTGTGGTAGAGAATTCCACAAGTTCACCACCCTCTGAGTGAAGAAGTTTCTCCCCATCTCAGTCCTAAATGGCCCACCCCGTATCCTGAGACTGTGACCCCTTGTTCTAGACCCCCCCAGCCAGAGGAAACATCATCCCTGCATCCAGTCTGTCCATCCCTGCCACGTATTTGCCCGCTCACTCAAACTGTCTAAATCGCCTCCTCATCACTCACATTCCCACCGAGCTTTGTGTCATCAGCAAACTTTATATGTTTCAATGAGATTCCCTCTCATTCTTCTAAACTCCAGTGAATACAGGGTCTAGTCGGCCCAATCTCTCCTCATACAACAATCCTGCCATCCCAGGAATCAGTCTGGTGAACCTTCGCTGCACTCCCTCTATAGCAAGTATATCCTTTCTTAGGTGAGGAAACCAAAACTGCACACAATACTCCAGGTGTGGTCTCACCAAGGCCCTGTACAGCTGCAGTAAGACATCCTTGCTCCTGTACTCAAGTCCTCTCGCAATGAAGGTCAACATACCATTTGCCACCCTAACTGCTTGCTGCACCTGCATGCTTGCTTTCAGTGATTGGTGTACAAGGGCACCCAGGTCCCTTTGTACATCAACATTTCCCAATCGATCACCATTTAAATAATACTCTGCCATTCTGTTTTTCCTACCAAAGTGGATAAATTCACCCTTATCCACATTACACTGCATCTGCCATGTATTTGCCCACTCACTCAACCTGTCTATATCACCTCCTCATCGCTCACATTCCCACCTAGTTTTCTGTCATCAGCAAACTTGGAAATATTATATTTGGTTCCCTCATCCAAATCATTGATATATATTGTGAATAGCTGGGGCCGAGCACTGATCCCTGTGGTACCCCACTAGTCACCACCTGTCACTCCGAAAAAGACCCATTTATTCCTACTCTCTGTTTCCTGTCTGCTAACCAATTCTCAATCCATGCCAATATATTACCCCCAATCCCATGTGTCATGAAACTATTAATGTATATAATATTTTGGGAAATATTTTTATTTTAAAATAGAGGTTAGTCTATGGGTATGTCTTAATTGGATTAAAGCCAGCTAGTCAGCTGTTCTGCTGAAGAGTCATTCGGACTCGAAACGTTAACTGTGTCCCTCTCCGCAGATGCTGCCAGACCTGCTGAGTTTTTCCAGGTATTTTTATTTTTGTTTTGGATTTCCAGCATCCGCAGTTTTTTGCTTTTAGCTAGTTTTTCACCCTGTTTTTTCTGCCTTCCACTTTTGCTTCTTACTTTTCTGTCTTTTGTTTCTATCCTCATTTCCCCCTCCTCTGTCTCTCTGCTCAGGTTCCCATTCCCCTGCCATTCTAGTTTAGTCTGCTAACTAATTCTCAATCGATGCCAATATATTACCCCAATCCCATGTGCTTTAATTTTACACACTAGCCTCTTATGTGGGACTTTATCAAAATCTTTCTGAAAATCCAAATACACCACATCCACTGGTTCTCCCTTATCTATTCTGCTAGTTATGTCCTCAAAAAACTCCAATAGGTTTGTCAAACATGATTTCCCTTCATAAATCCATGTTGACTTTGTCTAATTCTATTGATATTTTCTAAGTGTCCTGTTATCACATCCTTTATAATAGACTCAAGCGTTTTCCCTACTATTGATGTTAGGTCTGTAATTCCCTGTTTTCTCCCTACCTCCTTTTTTAAATAGTGGGGTTACATTTGCCACCCTCCAATCTGCTGGGACTGTTCCAGAATCTACAGAATTTTGGAAGATGACAACCAACACACCCACTATTTCCATGGTCACCTCCTTTAGTGCCCTGGGATGTAGATTATCGGGCCCTGGGGATTTATCGGCTTTCAGTCCCATTAATTTCTCCAGCACTATTGTTTTAGTAACACTAATTTTCTTCCATTCCTCCTTCTCACTCGACCCTTGGTTCCCTGGTATTTCAGGGAAGTTATCTGTGTCTTCCTCCGTGAAGACAGAACTAAAGTAGGTATTTAATTGCTTTGCCATTTCCTTGTTCTCTCTTAAAATTCTCTCGTTTCGGACTGTACGGGCCCTTATTTGTCTTCACTAATCTTTTTCTTTTTACATATTTACAGAAGCTTTTACACCCCACTTTTATGTTCCTTGCAAGCTTCCTCTCATACTCTATTTTTCCCCTCTTAAATCAATCTCTTGGTCCTCCTTTGCTGAATTCTAAACTGCTCCCAATCCTCAGGCTTGCTGTTTTTTCTACCAACTTTATATGACTCCTCTTTGGACCTAAATACTATCCTTAATTTCTTTTTTTAGCCATGCATGGGCTGCTTTTCCTGTTGTGTTATTGTGCCAGACAGGAATGTATAATAGTTGCAATGCATACATTCATTCCTTAAAAATCAGCCATTGCCTCTCCACCATCATGCCTCTTAATGAAGTTCCCCAATCTATCTTAGCCAATTTATGCCTCATTCTTTCATAGTTTCCTTTGTTTAGATTTAGGACCCTAGTTTCAGATCGGACTACTTCACTTTCCAACCTAATGAAGAATTCTATTATGTTATGGTCACTGTTCCCTAAAGGACCCCACACAACAAGATTATTAATTAAACCTTTCTCATTGCAGAATACCAAATCTAGGATAACCTGTTCCCTAGTCAGTTCCTCCACATACTGATCTAAAAAACCATCTCGTACACACTCCAGGAATTCATCCTCCACAGTATTATTGCTAATTTGGTTTGCCCAGTCTGTATGTAGATTAAAGGTCACCCATGATTACTGTAGCACCTTTGTTACATGCATCTCTAATTTCCTGTTTAATGCCGTCCCCTATCTTATCACCACTGTTTGGAGGCCTATAGACAACTCCCACTAACATTTTCTGCCCCTTGTTGCTTTTTAGCTCCACCCAGACTGACTCTACATCTGGATTTTCTGAGCCAATATCCTCTCTCACTATCGCACTGATTTCATCCTTAACAATGCCACCCACCTCCTTTTCCTTTCTACCTGACCGTCTTAGATATCGAGTACCCTTGGATATTCAGTTCCCAGCTTTGGCCACCCTGCAGCCATGTCTCCGTAATCACAATCATATCATACCCGTTTACATCTATTTGCACTGTTAATTTGTCAGCTTTTCTGTCTTTCATTCCTATCTTTGTTTCCCTCTCTTGTGTCTCCCTGCTCAGGTTTCCATCCCCCTGCCACTCTAGTTTAAACCCACCCCCACAGCACTAACGAGTACCCCTGCGAGGATATTGGTCCTGGTCCTGCTGGGGTGCAACCCGTCCAGTTTGTACAGATCCCATCTTCCCCAGAATCAGTCCCAATGCCTCAAGAATCTAAATCCCTCCCTCCGACACCATCTCTCTAGCCACACATTCATCTGGTCAACTCTCCTATTCCTGATCTCATTAGCACGTGGCACTTGGAGTAATCCTGAGATTACTACCTTTGAGGTCCTGCTTTTTAATTTATTTCCTAGCTCCCTATATTCGGCTTTCAGGACCTCATCCCTCTTTTTACCTGTGTTGTTGGTACCTATATGGACCAGAACCTCTGGCTGTTCACCCTCCCCCTTCAGAATGTCCTGCAGCTGCTCAGTGATATCCTTGACCCCGGCACCAAGGGGGCAACATACCATCCTGGTGTGACGTCTGCGGCCACAGGAATGTCTATCTGTTTCCCTCACAATAGAATCTCCTATCACTATTGCTCTCCCACTCTTCCCCCCTCCCCTCAAACCCCCCCATGCAGCGGAGCCACTGGTTGTTCCAGAGACTTGCTGCATTCCCCTGAGAAACAATCTCCCCCAGCAGTATCCAAAATGGAAAATTAGTTGGAGAGATAGATGGACCCAGGGGACTTCTGCACAACCTGCTTAATGCTTTTATTCTGCCTGGCGGCCACCCATTCCCATTCCCTTTCTGCCTGTGCACTCTTACCTCACTGTATATGCTGTCCATGAAGATCTCATCCTTGGGGATGCACCACAGTGACTACAGGCACAGCTCCAGCTTCGAAACACGGATTTTGAGTAGCTGCAGCTGGAGACACATCCTGCACACATGTTTGCCCTGGACACTGGAAGTGTTCCTGAATTCCCACATTGCACAGGAGGAGCATTCCACTTGGCCAAGCTGTCCTGCCGTGACTTACCCTTAAATTACTTCCTTTAATTTTACTTCCTCTGGTTTAGAGAATATTAAGGACAGTATTAATACTTCCAGGTCCTTCTTATACTACTCTTCTTACTCAGGAATGATAGAAAAGGAAAAGATCACCTCCTTCCCTCTTCAGCAAACTCCCTTTCTCACCAACCTCCAACTGAAGCATTCTAATGCAGCCCAAAGCAGAGCTCCGGTGCAGACAAAATTCAGTACAGTAGATGGCTTGCTTTTATGCTGTCTGAATCTAGCTTCTGAAAACCAGTTTAAGCCAGTTAACTAATTAACTAGCTGCAGCTGCAGGCAGAGCCTGTCTAACCCCTGTTTTAAAGCTGGACTAAAACTCACCTGCCCCCAACCCAAAGAGCAACTTTTAGTTGGTTGCTAAATTAAAGAAAGATTAGGCTTTCGATAGAAATTAACCCTTAAAAGTCCCTTTCTCACCAAACTCCAGCTGTAGCACTCTAATTCAGCCCAATGCACCACTCCAGTGCATGCTCATATCCAGTTTACACACATTGGACAGAATGTTACGTCCTGCGGGTGGGCGTGGTCGCACTCATGTGATATTTCACTCCACAGGCGCGCGCAAATATCGGAAGAGTGCCCGCCAACGATTAAGCTCATTAACGGCCCAATTTAAACTGGTTTCTCGTGGTCCATCCAACCTCACGGTTGGCAGATAGGCCAATTGGCCAGGTGAGCTTTACATTTTTGATGAAACCTCATCCAAGGGTGGGTTCAAATCTCTGTTAGGATTTAAAATAAAGAGAAATATCTGGGAACAGCATTTTTATGAGCTACGCCTTCATGTGCTTGATTGTGCTGCACGGACATTTTTTGCAGCATTTTTGGGCTTTCTTTTATTATTTGGAGGTCTGCAGTTCCCTGAGGCGTCTGTCTGCCTTCAGGGTGCTCAGTGGAAATGCTCAGCAGCACCCGCCCCCTTCCAGCCCCCACCGGCAGTGCTGAGCCTTTCTCAGGACACGTTTCACACTGGCCGTTAAGTGGGCAGTCAGTGTAAGATTGTGTTCACAGTCTGATCTCGGCCGGGAGCAGGTTTTATATCTGCCTCCGGCCACACTAACCTCCGGCACACCGAGGGTAAAATTCAGGCCATTGTCAACAGCTGCTAAACACGATTATCCTCATGACAGCTGAGAAAGGGACTGAGTGGGCACAAAAATAGACTGTTTCCAGGTCTGGTAGCATTGTGACGGTGATCCTGTGCTAGTGATCCAGTATGGTAGCATTGTGATAGTGTTTCTGCGCTAGTGATCCAGTATGGTAGCATTGTGACGGTGATCCTGTGCTAGTGATCCAGGATGGTAGCATTGTGATAGTGTTTCTGCGCTAGTGATCCAGTATGGTAGCATTGTGACGGTGATCCTGTGCTAGTGATCCAGTATGGTAGCATTGTGATAGTGTTTCTGCGCTAGTGATCCAGTATGGTAGCATTGTGATGGTGATCCTGTGCTAGTGATCCAGTATGGTAGCATTGTGATAGTGTTTCTGCGCTAGTGATCCAGTATGGTAGCATTGTGACGGTGATCCTGCGCTAGTGATCCAGTATGGTAGCATTGTGACGGTGATCCTGTGCTAGTGATCCAGTATGGTAGCATTGTGATGGTGATCCTGCACTAGTGATCCAGTATGGTAGCATTGTGATGGTCTTCCTGCACTAGTGATCCAGTATGGTAGCATTGTGATGGTGATCCTGCGCTAGTGATCCAGTATGGTAGCATTGTGACGGTGTTCCTGCACTAGTGATCCAGTATGGTAGCATTGTGATGGTGTTTCTGCACTAGTGATCCAGTATGGTAGCATTGTGATAGTGTTCCTGCGCTAGTGATCCAGTATGGTAGCATTGTGATGGTGATCTGCGCTAGTGATCCAGTATGGTAGCATTGTGACGGTGATCCTGTGCTAGTGATCCAGTATAGTAGCATTATGATAGTGTTCCTGCGCTAGTGATCCAGTATGGTAGCATTGTGATAGTGTTCCTGCGCTAGTGATCCAGTATGGTAGCATTGTGATGGTGATCTGCGCTAGTGATCCAGTATGGTAGCATTGTGACGGTGATCCTGTGCTAGTGATCCAGTATGGTAGCATTATGATAGTGTTCCTGCGCTAGTGATCCAGTATGGTAGCATTGTGATAGTGTTCCTGCGCTAGTGATCCAGTATGGTAGCATTGTGATGGTGATCTGCGCTAGTGATCCAGTATAGTAGCATTGTGATGGTCTTCCTGCACTAGTGATCCAGTATGGTAGCATTGTGATGGTGATCCTGTGCTAGTGATCCAGTATGGTAGCATTGTGATGGTGATCCTGTGCTAGTGATCCAGTATGGTAGCATTGTGATGGTGATCCTGTGCTAGTGATCCAGTATGGTAGCATTGTGATAGTGATCCTGTGCTAGTGATCCAGTAGGCCTAGGCTGATCATCAAGACACGGGTTCCAGTCCCATCATGGCAGCTTGTGGAATTTAAATTCAATTAATAAACTTGGAATATAAAGCTAATCTCAGTGATAGTGACCATGAAACCATTAAAAACCCATCTGGGTCACTAATGTCCTTTAGGGAAGGAAATCTGTCGTCCTTACCTGGTCTGGCCTACATGTGACTCCAGACCCACAGCAACATGGTTGACAATTAAATGTCCTCTGAAATGGCCGAGCCGGACACTCAGTGATGCTCATGAAGGCAGAAGCTGACCATCACCATACATACACTTCCCAACCATAAAATAACCAAGTATACACTGACTTCACAAGTGCACAACCACTCACTGTATACTCTATATGCAAAACCTACAGTACACAAGACATTTGTACACAGCATATACAAAAAGCTGCTGTACAGAATACCAACAACTTTCATTTATATAGCACTCATAAGGTAGTCAAGCATCCCGAGTAGAAACATCCCTGTGAATATGCACACAGACATGTATCCACTGTATATGGATTATCTGACTTTTCATCTACATTACAGTGGCCAAATCTCAAATCTATTTCATTGGTTCTGAATCTATTTCAGATACGCTCAAGACTATAGGAATGCAAACTCTCTCCTCTACTGTATACAGCACATATGCTTACTGTATACACACATGCACCCACTGCATACGACACATACCCTATTGTATACAGCATATATACACCTTCTGTATACAGAACATACACCTATTGTACAAAATATACATTTACTGTCAAAGATACTGACTGCACGTGAGTCCACCAGGTCAATGTGATGTGTTTACTGTACGGGTGAAGACAGTCTCTACACTTTCAGCTTTTGTCTGCTGGTTTGCTGCTCAGTTTCATCCCGCACCCGCTGGCTGGTAGCAATGTGAAAGAGAGAAACGAGTGTGTGAGTCTCTCCCTGTCAATACACAGCCTCTCCATCAGGGAGCGCTCAGCTGTACCTCCTCGAGGTAACACATGAAAAATGGGTCTTTCAGGGCCCCAGATTAAAGTTTCAGAGGAATGTGGAGCACTGGCTCCCGGACACGCAGTGTGCAGGCCCACTGGCTCCCGGACATGCAGTGTGCAGGCTCACTGGCACACGGACATGCAGTGTGCAGGCCCACTGACACACGGACACGCAGTGTGCAGGCCCACTGGCACACGGACACGCAGTGTGCAGGCCCACTGGCACACAGACACGCAGTGTGCAGGCCCACTAGCACACGGACATGCAGTGTGCAGGCCCACTGGCACACAGACACGCAGTGTGCAGGCCCACTGGCACACGGACACGCAGTGTGCAGGCCCACTGGCACACGGACACGCAGTGTGCAGGCCCACTGGCACACGGACACGCAGTGTGCAGGCCCACTAGCACACGGACATGCAGTGTGCAGGCCCACTGGCACACGGACACGCAGTGTGCAGGCCCACTGGCACACGGACATGCAGTGTGCAGGCCCACTGGCACACGGACATGCAGTGTGCAGGCCCACTGGCACACGGACATGCTCTGGCACTCGTGATCCAAACTCCCAGCCATGGACGAATAGTTCCACTGCCTTGAGGATGCCTCAGGAGAGGTATAGAACTCTGTAAACCCTGACAAAAAATCTGGAGTGGAGTCCAAAGGTGGACTGACGTCCAAATATATCATCTTCCTGGCAATTCCTGCAACTGAGTTGGTGCCAAACATTGTGCCTTGCAAAACAAAAACAGAAACAGAAATACCTGGAAAAACTCAGCAGGTCTGGCAGCATCGGCGGAGAAGAGCACAGTTGACGTTTCGAGTCCTCATGACCCTTCAACAGAGGTTCTGTTGATTGGCCATGGTGGGAGTGGCCATGGTGGGAGTGGCCATGGTGGGAGTGGCCATGGTGGGAATGGCCATGGTGGATGTGGCCATGGTGGGAGTGGCCATGGTGGGTGTGGCCATGGTGGGTGTGGCCATGGTGGGTGTGGCCATGGTGGGAGTGGCCATGGTGGGTGGGAGCGGCCATGGTGGGAGTGGCCATGGTGGGTGTGGCCATGGTGGGAGTGGCCATGGTGGGAGTGGCCATGGTGGGAGTGGCCATGGTGGGTGGGAGCGGCCATGGTGGGAGTGGCCATGGTGGGAGTGGTCATGGTGGGAGTGGCCATGGTGGGTGTGGCCATGGTGGGAGCGGTCATGGTGGGAACGGCCATGGTGGGTGTGGCCATGGTGGGAGCGGTCATGGTGGGAGTGGTCATGGTGGGAGCGGCCATGGTGGGAGTGGCCATGGTGGGAGTGGCCAAGGTGGGAATGGCCATGGTGGGTGTGGCCATGGTGGGAGCGGCCATGGTGGGAGCGGTCATGGTGGGAGCGGTCATGGTGGGAGTAGCCATGGTGGGTGTGGCCATGGTGGGTGGGAGCGGCCATGGTGGGTGGGAGTGGCCATGGTGGGTGGGAGTGGCCATGGTGGGTGTGGCCATGGTGGATGGGAGTGGCCATGGTGGGTGGGAGTGGCCATGGTGGGTGGGAGTGGCCATGGTGGGTGGGAGTGGCCATGGTGGGTGTGGCCATGGTGGGAGTGGCCATGGTGGGAGTGGCCATGGTGGGTGGGTGTGGCCATGGTGGGTGGGTGTGGCCATGGTGGGTGGGAGTGGCCATGGTGGATGGGTGTGGCCATGGTGGGTGGGTGTGGCCATGGTGGGTGGGAGCGGCCATGGTGGGTGGGAGCGGTCATGGTGGGTGGGAGCGGCCATGGTGGGTGGGAGTGGCCATGGTGGGAGTGGCCATGGTGGGTGGGTGTGGCCATGGTGGGTGTGGCCATGGTGGCCCTCGGGTCAGTCACATCCCACCTCAGGTCAGGCAGCTCCCAGGCAGTAAGGTGCTGAGCTGCTATGGTCCATCTGCTTCAACAGGTACCTGGAGCTCCCAGTCTCTGCTCAATAAGTGGATGGAATCCATCGCTCGGGGCAAACAACCCAAACAAACAGAAAGAATGAAGATGTCACTCTCTGATTGGCAGCTGGAACATCAGGACCATGTGCACAGGTTGACAGGCGACCTGCAGCTGGTCAATAACATGAGCAAGAAAGTCACAATTGACAGAGAACTTGATCGGCTGAACATTGAGATGGCTTCCCTCCCAGAGACCAGTCTCACTGAGAGTGGGATCACAAAGAAACACATCACACGTTCGTCTGGCAGGGGAAGTGCTTGGAGAAACCGTGAGCAAGGTGTAGCTGTAAGGAACTCGCTACTCTCGAAGATAGAACCCCCACAAATGGTTCAGAACATTTTTTCTCCATCTGCCTCTCAATTCAAACAGGGCCAGTTAACCTAATGTCTATACCCCGATGCTGTGCCCCATTACAGAGGTGAGAGAGCAGCATTATGAGAAGCTTGACACAGCTATCAGCTGAATCCCCAAGAGAGAACATCTTTACCTTCTGAGGGATTTCAGTGCAAGAGTGGGCAGAGACCACGAGGCATTGCTCTCCTAGCTGCCTCACCCTGGCCTGGGAAAGATAAAGGAGAACGGACAGAGACTACTTGAACTTTGCTGCTACCATGAGCTTTGTGTAACTAGAACATTCTTTCAGAACAAACTGTGCCACAAGGTGTCCTGGAGACATCCAAGATCAGGGCATTAGCACCAGCTGGATCTGACCATCACCAGACATGACTCTCTGAACCTGCAGTCTCAACACACACACCTACCACAGGGCTAACTGTGGACGCAGGTCACTCCCTGCTGTGCACCAGGGTTGGGATACAACCAAAGATATTACATTCCTCATCTCAACATCAGCCATACGGCCTAGGCAGGTAAAAACTAACCTTGACTCAATTGAACAGATTCTCTCCGGCAGTCCCACAGAGTCCAGAAACAAAACAGAACATACTTGGAGACCCCATCTATAATACTCCACTGTCAACCTATGGGAAGCTAGAATGGAAAATACTGACTGGTTTGAGGCTAAAATCTCTGTGATGGAAGCCGGTTATTGAAGGCAAACTGCCCACTCTCATTAATTAGAGGAGAGACCCGAGCGAGAAACTCTGAATCCACTAAGAACCACTCGAGGTAAAGTTCAACAGAATGTGCCAATGACATTGTTACAACTCTGCCAGAATATTCAGTTGTCCTTCGACATAGAAAATGTGAGGGGCGTGTATGAAGGGAACAAAAAAGCAGCAAAGGAAACAGCACCATTGAAAACAAAGGCAGAGGATGTTCTCACTGACTGCAATAAATACTTGTAGGCGGGGGTAACACTAACTCGAGTTGTTCTCTAGGGGAAACGTGGTCACCGAGGAAACTCTAGACACATTAGAAAGTCTGTCTGTCAGGGCAGAGTTTGATATCAAATCCACAGTGAAGGGAGGGGCTTAGCAAAGCTATTGACTCACTTGTCATGGGCAAAGCTGTAGGTGCTGATGTTATACCACCTGAACTCATCGAGTATGGGAACTGACATTCCCACAGCATCTGCACAAACTTCTCTGTCTCTGCTGGCAGAGAGGGCAGTGCCCCAGGGTATGAGTGGTACAAACATCGTGACCCTGTACGAGAACAAGGGCAACTGCAGCGATTGCAACAACTATTGAGGCACCTCCCGGCTGAGCATTGTGGGAAAAGTATTTGCCCCCGTTGCCCATGTCAGACTGCAGACCCCTGGCTGAACCCATCTCCCCCGAATCCCAGAACTGGACCTTCTACAATTGACAGAATCTTCTTAGTCCGGCAGCTGTAAGAAAGGTGCTGCAAAGAAAGGAGAGCACAGTATAACTGCCTTCAACATCTCACCAAGGCTTCCGACCATGTGAGCTGAGACGGTCTGTTTAAGCTGCTGAAGGATGTTGGATGCCCGAAGCTGCTCAAAGTGATCTCCTCTTTCGGTGACAACATGGTGGGTAAGCTCAGCTATACCGGGGCCACATCGAAACCCCACTGAGGGCAAACAGGGATGTGTTCCAGCACTGACCCTCTGACACAGTCTCCTCTTTGCTGCTGTCGTATTCCTGTCAGAACTGACGGAATGTTGTTCAGCCTTAAGATCCAAGACAAAGGTGTGTCACACTCTTAACATCAGACAGTTGCTCTACGCTGACAGTGATATACCAACGTTCCATACTGAGGAACACCTTCAGCAGCAAATGGACAGACTCTCTCACACCTGTAAAGACTTTGGTTTGACCTCAGCATCAGGAAGACAAATGTCATTGTCCAGGTTGTTACCACACTGCCATCTATCAGCATTGACAATGTGACGCCGGAGGTTGTTGATAGTTTCACATATCTCAGCTCCACAATCACCAGCAATCTGTCACTCGATGCTGTATTTAACACACACTTCACAAAAGCTGCAGTTGTTATGTCTAAGCTGAGTAAGAGAGTTTGGGACAACAGCAACCTGACTGAGATCACCAAACTGCGAGTCTACTGAGCCTGCGTCCTCAATGCACCCCTCACTGGGGTGAGACCTGAACAGCCTATGCTCAGCAGGAGAAGAGGCTGAACAGTTTCCACCCTCGCTGTCCCAGACGTATCCTCAGCATCTCTTGGCAGGACAAGGTCACGAACTCTGAGATCCTGGAGCGTGCCAATTCCATCAGCGTACACTCATTGCTAAACTAACAATGCCTGTGCTGGCTTGGCCATCTTCATCAGATGGATGATGGCCATATGTCCAAAGACCTCCTGTACGGTGAACTGGCCACAGGGTCATGACCTCCTGGGCGCCCATATCTCTCTTACACGGACACATACAAGTGAGATGTGAAGATGGCGGACATTCACACTGACAATTGGGAGATAGTCACTGGCAGCTGTGACCTCTGGAGTCTGACTGTTTGGAAGTGTTACAATCCCAGCTGAGATTACCCCTGGAAAAGTCAGATCCCAGGATAGAACCCAGCTTGATAGATCCTAACTTTTATCTGTTTGTTTATATATGTGGAGATTGGCTACTGAACAGAGTCACAGGAGTCAGCAAACAAACTTTTAACAAAAACATAAAACATATGTTAAACAAGAAAAGATGAACTATATTACAATACTCCTTCTCCCACAGCTATACCTTTATAGATATTATACAGATTTGTAAGGATAACTCAAGTTACAAAGCTACCTTATACTCTAATGTTCACAGTAAGTACACAGTCATTATTGTCGGAAAGGCAGATGAGCTTAGGGCGTGGATTGGCACGTGGGATTACGACATTATTGCTATTAGTGAGACTTGGTTGCAGGAGGGGCAGGACTGGCAGCTCAATGTTCCGGGGTTCCGTTGTTTCAGACGTGATAGAGGGGGAGGGATGAAAGGGGGAGGAGTGGCATTACTAGTCAGGGAAAATATCACAGCTGTGCATAAGCAGGACAGCCCGGAGGGATCGTCTACAGAGGCCATATGGGTGGAGCTGAGGAATGGGAAAGGTGTGACCACACTAATAGGGTTGTATTATAGACCGCCCAATAGTCAGAGAGAATTGGAGGAGCAAATCTGTAGAGAGATAGCAGACCGATGTAAGAAACAGAAAGTTGTGATAATAGGAGATTTTAACTTTCCACATATTGACTGGGACTCCCATACTGTAAAATGGCTGGATGGCTTGGAGTTTGTCAAATGTGTTCAGGAAAGTTTTCTAAATCAATATATAGAGGTACCAACGAGAGAGGATGCAATACTTGATCTCCTATTAGGGAACCAGACAGGTCAGGTGACAGAAGTATGTGTAGGCGAACATTTTGGGTCCAGTGACCACAATGTCATTAGTTTTAAGCTAATTATGGATAAGGATAGGTCTGGTCCTCGATTTGAGATACTAAATTGGAGAAAGGCCAATTTTGTGGAAATGAGAAAGGATCTAGGAAGAGTGGATTGGAATAAGTTGTTTTCTGGCAAGGATGTGTTCAGTAAGTGGAAGGCATTCAAAGGCGAAATTTTGAGAGTGCAGAGTTTGCATGTTCCTTTCAGGATTAAAGGCAAAGTTAACAGGCATAGGGAACCTTGGTTTTCAAGGGATATTGGCGATCTGGTTAAGAAGAAGAGAGAGGTGTATAGCAGGTATAGGCAACAAGAAACAAATGAGGTACTTGTAGAGTATAGAAAATGTAAGAAAATACTAAAAAAGGAAATCAGGAAGGCAAAAAGAAGACATGAGGTTGCTTTGGCAGATAATGTGGAGGTAAACCTGAAGGGTTTCTACAAGTATATTAAGAGTAAAAGGATAGTAAGGGACACAATTGGTCCCCTTGAAGATCAGAGTGGTCGTCTATGTGTGGAGCCTCACGAGATGGGGGAGATCTTAAACAGTTTTTTTGCATCAGTATTTACTCAGGAAACTGGCATAGTGTATAAGGAAGGAAGGGAAACAAGCAGTAGTTTCATGGAACATATAGAGATTAAAGAGGAGGAGGGGCTTGCTGCCTTACAGCGAATAAAGGTAGATAAATCCCCCGGGCCTGACATGATATTCCCTCGGACCTTGAGGGAGACTAGTGTAGAAATTTCAGGGGCCCTGGCAGAAATATTTAAAATGTCCTTAGCTACGGGTGAGGTGCCAGAGGATTGGAGGGTAGCTCATGTTGTTCCGTTGTTTAAAAAAGGCTCCAAAAGTAAACCAGGTAATTACAGGCCAGTGAGCCTGACGTCAGTCGTAGGTAAATTATTGGAAGGTGTTCTGAGAGATCGGATATACAATTATTTGGACAGCCAAGGGCTGATTAAGGATAGTCAGCATGGCTTTGTGCGTGGTAGGTCGTGTTTAACGAACCTTGTAGAGTTTTTCGAGGAGGTCACCAAGAAAGTAGATGAAGGAAAGGCTGTGGATGTTGTCTACATAGACTTTAGTAAGGCCTTTGACAAGGTCCCACATGGGAGGTTAGTTCAGAAGGTCCAGACACTTGGTATCCATGGAGAGGTTGTAAACTGGATTCGAAATTGGCTGTGTGGGAGAAGACAGAGAGTGGTAGTGGATGATTGCTTCTCAGACTGGAGGTCTGTGACTAGTGGTGTGCCTCAGGGATCTGTGCTGGGACCATTGTTGTTTGTTGTCTATATCAATGATTTGGATGATAATGTGGTGAATTGGATCAGCAAGTTTGCTGATGACACTAAGATTGGAGGCGTTGTGGACAGCGAGGAAGGCTTTCAAAGCTTGCAGAGAGATCTGGACCAACTGGAAAAATGGGCTAGAAAATGGCAGATGGAATTTAATGCGGAAAAGTGTGAGGTGTTACATTTTGGAAGGTCAAACCAAGGTAGGACATACACAGTAAATGGTAGGGCACTGAGGAGTGCGGAGGAACAAAGGGATCTGGGAGTTCAGATACATAATTCCCTGAAAGTGGCGTCACAGGTAGACAAGGTTGTAAAGAAAGCTTTTGGCATACTGGCCTTCATAAATCAAAGTATTGAGTATAGGAGTTGGGATGTTATGGTGAGGTTGTATAAGGCATTGGTGAGGCCAACTTTGGAGTATTGTGTGCAGTTCTGGTCGCCTAACTACAGGAAGGATATCAGTAAGATTGAGAGAGTGCAGAGAAGATTTACTAGGATGTTGCCGGGTCTTAAGGAGCTGAGTTACAGGGAAAGATTAAACAGGTTAGGACTTTATTCCTTGGAGCGTAGAAGAATGAGGGGAGATTTGATAGAAGTTTACAAAATTGTGAGGGGTATAGACAGAGTAAATGCGAGTAGGCTCTTTCCACTTAGATTAGGAGAAATAAACACGAGAGAACATGGCTTTAGGGTGAAAGGGGAAAGGTTTAGGGGGAACATTAGGGGGAACTTCTTCGCTCAGAGAGTGGTGAGAGTGTGGAACGAGCTTCCATCTGACGTGGTAAATGCGGGCTCACTCTTAAGTTTTAAGAATAAATTGGATAGATACATGGATGGGAGAGGTCTGGAGGGTTATGGACTGGGTGCAGGTCAATGGGACTAGCGGAATAATATTTCGGCACAGACTAGAAGGGCCGAATGGCCTGTTTTTCTGTGCTGTAGTGTTCTATGGTTCTATGGTTCTACAGTCCGTGTAAACCAGTGGCACCCTGTGGTCAGACACACCACACTCTGAAACTGAGTGAAAGATGCCACCTCAAACAGATGTTATGGATCTGTCATCAACTCCACCCCAGATGCTTGTCACACCATGAGCCAACCAGTCCCACTGAACTCCGCCTTTCACACGAGGGTTTCCAATCTCCATTCTCCAGGACCTCACCTTGGAATCTTCTCCCAAACTGATGTTTTCTCTCAGACGCCTTCCACAAGGGTTCACCTCCAGGGTTTCGAACTCTCCTTCTGACATTCCTCTTCCCTGGGTCACCACATGCACTCTCTGTCTCCCACACGCTCTCTCTCACCAACTCAGCTTTAACAGGACACCACTGCTTCACAAGCCCATAGCACAGAGTTACAGGCTTTTAATTGTCTCTTTGAAGCTCCTTGCTTCTTGCAAGCTGTTCTCACTTTAAATCTGAAGCTTGGAGCCTTTCTCTCTGCCCCTCACTCTTAACTTCACTTAATAGGACCTTTTCCCAGGTTCCTGTCCTTCCTTTGACTACAAGGTCTCCTTTGGACTTTCCCCTCTTCCACTTTCATGGATTTTTGGGGGTTTTCTTCGCTTGGGACCTTTTTGTTTTTTTGGGAAATCTGCAGTTCCCTCTCCCAGTGCTCAGTCTCTCTGGGGTCCTGTCTTCAACTCAACTTAAAACTGCAGTTTCTTCAGTTGTGTGTCTTTGGGAGGAACGTGTCTCTCTGGCCCCTTTGTTGCTAGGCAACAGCACTATTCTTTCCACTCTTGTGTATTTACTTTTACTTTATAAGGCTTGTAAGCTTCTCATTAGAAATGCAAGCAGCCTTTTAAAGTGAAACTAAAACTCCATTTGTCCTCTCTTAACGCACAGGCACAGAAATACAAATCAAACTTAAACAGTAAAGCTAAAACTCATTCCTAACACCCACAAATGCAAATATTACTCACTTAAACTATCTCTATTTCCTAACTGAAGGGCATTGGAGGAGGTGAACAGGAATGGAAAGCTCAGCTGGCCGGGCAGAGGGCTCAGAGAGGACAGAGGTCAGAGAATCATGAACCTTCTCAGCCACTGCCTTCCTCAGCAAAACAGCAGAGGCTGTGGTGACCGAGTGGGGCACCTGCATTAATCCCCATGGCGCAAACCATCGTCTTCCAGAAAGGGTTTCCATCACACACCCTGCTGTATATCTGTACACAATTTCCTGGAATTGCCTTGCTGTGGAGACACAGCAACCTATTGAATGTAACATGTGCTGATTGTATATGATACACGACACAATTAGGGGTAGCCATGATCGCCCACCTCTCTTACCACTGCACAAGGACCAATTCACTGCAAGCGTAAACCCAAAAAGATACTGAGGTCAATCCTCCCCAGTTACTCCATCTCACACATTCTTCCTCATCCCTCAAATGAAACCAGAATTGTTAAATTACACCAAGGGGGTGATCAGAGTTAATGTTGAAATGCCAGAGGGATCTTGTTTTTTTTATTTCACAGGATGTGGGTGTCGCTGGCAAGACCAGCATTTGTTGCCCATCCCTAATTGCCCTTGAACTGAGTGGCTTGCTAGGCCATTTCAGAGGCAGTTAAGAATCAACCACATTGCTGTGGGTCTGGAGTCACGTGTAGACCAGACCAGGTAAGGACGGCAGATTTCCTTCCCTAAAGGACATTAGTGACCCAGGTGGGTTTTTACAACAATCGATGATAGTTTCATGTCCAGCTTTATTTTCCAGATTTATTCATTGCATTTAAGTTCCGCTGGCTGCCATGGTGGGATTTGAACTCATGTGCCCAGAGCATTAGCCTGGACTCCTGGATTCCCAGCCCAGTGATACTCCCACTACACCACAAGAGGGACAGAGCAGTTTCAGGTGACACTTGGTTAAGGGTTAAATACAAGCAGACATGGGGGAGAATTTTCTCCCTGTTGGGTGGGCCGGTCGGGAATGGGCAAATTAAGGCCCACCCAGTGTGAACCTCAGCTCCCGAGGACAGCAGGACGGGGTGGGCGGTGGTGGGTCTGCAATGACTGCTGGGTCCAATGGCGACTGGGCTTCCTGCAGCATTCCATAGCAGAATGGCTCCCGAGAGAGCTGCTGGTGAGCAGGCCGGGCAGGAGGGCAGCTCGGCGGGACAATGTGCCCCTCACGTCTCAGACCAGTGCCTTGCTGCCCTCCTCGAGGAGGTGACAGCACAGTGTGAGATCCCCGTGCTGAGGGACAGGAGGAGGGAGTCCCCTGACTCAACCAAACATACCTGGGAAGAGGTGGCAGAAAGGGTCAGCGCACACGATCTGGTGCAACGCACCTGGGCTCAGTGCCACAAGCGCTTCAATGACCTGCTGCGATCGGGAAGGGTGAGTACCCTGTTGGCATGGGTAACAACACAGTAGGTAGGCTTTCCCCCCAGTGCCACCTCCCCACCCCCGAGAGCGGTTACAGCACTGAGTCATTCATGGCATGTTTCCCTCGCTGGGTGGGCCAGTGTTTATTGCCCAGGCCTGGTTCACCCTGAGAGGGTGGTGCTGAGCTGGGTCCTGCACCCGCATGTGGTGAACTGACACCCACATTACTGTTGCTCAAGGATCTGCACCTAGGCGCAGTGCAGGAACCCTGAAACATGTCTCCGTCAGGCTGCTGACTGACTGGGAGGGGCACCCAGGTGGCGGGGAACCCATCCATCCACTGCCCTGGGCATTCCTCGTGCTTGTGCCTCCTTGTTTTGGATGGTCACACCATGTGGGTGGCAAATGTGATGGAGGCAGCATCTGGGCAAGGGGGTGAGCCCTGGCTGCTTGGACTGAGTGTGCGGCTACTCCAGGGTCACCATTCACTGGAGCCCTGCAATGTTTCACTCAGGTGGGGGTGGCAGGGATGCGATGGGATTCCAGGGCGGAATCAACGCTCCTCTCTCCTGTTCGGGAGAAGACTGCGCACAATAACGCCGAGCGGATACGGACTGGGGGAGGCCAGGCCCAGTTGGCCATAATAACCAGACACGAGCAGGAGGCAATGGAGCTGGAGAGGAGCTAGACACCCAGGTCCAGCGGTAACGGTGAGGCTGGGGTGCCTGGGGTAGGTAAGAGTGCCGTGCACTGAGGTCACCATGTGTGTCCCAGCAGCCATTCTGCTGTTGAATGTTGAGTGATTGAAGCTTCCAACATGGGTTTCCCATTGATAATGGAAGGAGGACCACATCCTGATCCGGGGGCCAGGCATTGACAGTGTCTCAACTTCAACAAATCAAATGTCCTTGTTCTTCCTTTCAGCCTCAACAGAGCGTGGCCGGACCGAGGAGACAGAGGGGCCGCTGCTGACCCGAGGGCCAGGATGAATTACAAGCACCCGTGTCACACCCCCTCTGCCAGGCAGGTACCAGCACAGATACCAGCACCTCGGTGGGCATTAGATCATTGGCTAGTATCTCGGTGCACAGCGGTGAGGGCACCTCACACTCGCTTGAGGTGCAGGCGGAGGCAGAGAGTGCCCAGGGCACCGGCAGTCAGGGGGCTGCTGGGGACCAGGAACATGCTCAGTCGGTGGCTGATGATGAGCCTCTGGAGTCGTCCCTGAGAAAGCAGATGCTGGATGTCCAGTGGGATGTGTGGGAGGATCTGGCGGAGATACATGAGGGTCCGTGTGGCATGGTCTCCGTGTGGAGGAGTCCATGTGGAGCGTGGGCACTGTATAGACCCTCATGGCCGAGCGCACTGCCCCCTCCATGGAGAGAGTGGCGATTCTCATGGAGAGGCAGCTCCAGGGACAGAATCAGGGGTTCCTGGGGTTGTGCTCGGACCTGCAGCCCTCACACAGGCACTGAGCTCAGGTGGTCAGTGTCAGTGTGGGAGATGGATGAGGCACCCAGGATCCCAGCTCGGTGCCCGTCCATCAGTGGAAAGCAGGGAGGCCCAATGTGATCTCATGTTGGCACATGACCTGCCTGTTGTCTCTGTGGGCTCCTCTCCGGGTGCTCTGGATGATGACAGCAGCTCCTCTGCCCCTCTGCCAGTGGCTGTGCCATCTGATGAGGCTGCAGTGACTGGGGATATACCAGCCGTGCCACTGGCCGCTCCCTCCCAGGCAGGGCCAGCACAGGCTCCACTGGCCAGAGGACGCCCACCAAGGTCATCAAGACCAACAGGACAGCAGAGTCAGCAGCTGTCTCCAATCCCGGTGCCAGCGAGGAGGGGGCACCTAGACACAGCGCCCACAAACATCAACTTCAGGCACTGTGAGCACAACACGGGCTTCTCACTGGTGGTTTTATGTTGCCCTGGTATTAGTTGATTATAATTTGGTGTGCCGCTCAACACCTTTGTACAAGTTTCTTTTGTGTTTTATTTTGTGAATTCATTAAATGCTTCATATGTGAACAAGGCTCAGGGTGATTCCTCACTCCCGCAGGTGGACGGGAACCCGTGATGTTTGAGTGAGTTGTTGGACATTGAGCTTTATTGACAAGGCACAGAGTTAATGTTCCTAACCAAGCAGATGTTGCTCTCAGGTATCGAGTGTGGAGCCTGCAGCCCTGGCGTGTTTTGAAGGTCCATCTGTGCTGTGCTAGCTGAAGGTTCATTGGATTAAAGCCTCCCGGGTGTCCCTGCCTCCCTGGAGTATTCCCGGGTCAGCGTCTACCCCCTCAGCATTTCCCTGTGTGTGCTCATCCTCGGACTCACTGCTGGACTCACCGTGTGCAGCCACAGACACTGCGTCCACATCGTCTTCCTCCTCTGCATCCCCCCTTTCCAGCGCCAGATTGTGGAGAGCGCAGCATGTAACCACTATCACCGAGACACGGTCTGGGGGGTGCTGGAGTGAGCCCCCTGAACAGTCCAGGCATCGGAATCACATCTTGAGAAGACCGATGGCTCTCTCCACCACAGCCCTTGTGGTGCCGTGGCTCCTATTGTACCGCTGCTCAGCTTCTGTTCTTGGATGGCGGAGAGGCGTCATGAGCTACCTTCTGAGGGGATAGCCCTTGTCACCCAGCAGCCATCCATCCAGCCGGGCTGGAGCACTGAAGAGCCCCGGCACCTGGGAGTGTCTGAGGATGTAGGTGTCGTGGGAGCTGCCTGGGTACCTTGCACAGACTTGTAGAATCAGCATCCTGTGATCACACACTATCTGCACGTTCATGGAGTGGAAGCCCTTCCTGTTGATGAAGGCACCGGGCTCACCCGCTGGCGCTTTGATGGCCACATGTGTACAGTCTATAGTACCCTGGACACGGGGGAAGCCAGCAATGGCCGCGAAGCCTCTGGCTCACTGTGTCTGACTTGCCTGGTCGCAGCGGAAGTGGATGAATGTCAATTCCCGTCTGAACAGAGCGTCTGTAACCTGCTTGACATAAGTGTGGACAGTCGATTGGGAGACACCGCAAAGATCACCCACCGACCCTGGAAGGAGCCAGATGCATAGAAGTTAAGGGCAACCGTGACCTTCAGAGCCACTGGCATAGGGTGTCCACCCACACAGTTAGGGGAGGTTTCAGGGCCAATCATCTGACAGATAGAGGTCATGGTCTCCCTTGAGAGTCGGAGCCTCCTTCGGCACTGCACCTCAGTCATATTGAGGTAGCTGCTTTGCCGCCTGTGAACCCTGGCAGCAGGATAGTGGCATCTTCTGCAGCCCCTTCCACCTTGGGCAACCTCTTGGCCCAGCGCCCCTTGTGCCTGCGCCTGGCCTCCCAAAGGTGGCTCCCTGGAGGCTGATTGTCCACTCCTGGCCTCCTCCTTATTCTATCCCTCCCTTCCTCCTCAGGGGAGCTTCCTCCAGTGGAGATGTCAGAACCCATACCCAGGCTAAGGGGAGGCCTCCGGAAAGCTGTAGGGACCCAGAAGTGATGTTTACCCCAGAGTCCTGAGCTGAAGCCTGTTATTCCTATTGAAGCAGCTGTGAAGAGATTTGAAGTTTTTCTGCTCAAACAGGCAAGTATCAGTAAGTTTAAACATGAAATATCTGACAAATAACACTCGCGACCCCACTCAGCCTCCTTATCCTGCCCGTGGATGAGGTTTTTAAAGATGTGGCCGACCCGCCTGCCCATCGCGCCCGTGCGATGACCCGAAGGTCACACAGGCTCCGAGAAATCGGCGTCTATTACTGGCTCAAGGGCCTTAAGTGGCCCGTTAATTAATGGTGGGTGCGCATCGGAGATCACCCACCCACCGAAATATCGCGATGGCGCACGGTGACTACAGGACACACGCCCGACGTCACCGCGCGCCATTTTGTGCATTAGCGTGTAGGACCCGCCCCCCACACACCAACGGGAACATTCTCGCTGTGGAATAGCTCCACATTTACAGTAATTTCTGTTTCACATTTCCTGCCTCTTCACAGAATCACAGGATTTTAACAGCACAGAGGGTGGCCATTCGGCCCATCATGTCTGCACCAGCTCTCCAAATGAGCATTATGACCCAGTGCCATTGTCCTGCCTTTTCCCCGTCCCCCTGCACATTGTTTCTATTCAAATAATCATCTAATCCTCTCTTGAATGCCTCGATTGAACCTGCCTCCACCACACTTCCAGGCCGTGCATTCCAGACCCAAACCACTCGCTGTGTGAAAAAGTTTTTCTCACGTCACATTTGCTTCTTTTGCAAATCACTTGAAATCTGTGCCCTCTCGTTCTTGATCCTTTTACGAGCGGGAACAGCTTCTCCCTATCTACTCTGTCCAGTCCCCTCATGATTTTGAACATCTCTGTCAAATCCCCTCTCAGCTTCTTCTCTCCAAGGAGAACAGTCCCAACCTCTCCAATCTACCCTCATAGCTGAAGTTTCTCATCCCTGGAACCATTCTTGTAAACCTCTTCTGCACTCTCTCCCATGTGTTCACATCCTTCCTATAATGTGGTGCCCAGGACTGTATACAATATTCCAGCTGAGGTCTAATAAGTGTCTTATATAAATTCAGCATAACCTCCCTGCTCTTGTACTCTATGCCCCTATTAATAAAGCCCAGGATACTATAGGCTTTATTAACTGCTCTCTCCACCTGTCCTGCCATCTTCAATGATCTATGCACATATACACCCAGGTCTTTCTGCTCCTGCACCCCCTTCAAAATTTCACCCCTTATTTTATATTGTCTGTCCATGTTCTTCTTACCAAAATGCATCACCTCACACTTCTCCGCATTGAACTTCATCTGCCACCTATCTGCCCACCCCACCAACTTGTCTATGGCCTCTTGAAGTTCCACACCATCCTCCTCACAGTTTACAACACTCCCAAGCTTCGTATCATCCGCAAACTTTGAAATTGTCCCCTGCACACCAAGATCTAGATCATTAATATACATCAGGAAAAGCAAGGGTCCCAATACTGACCCCTGGGGAACTCCACTACAAACCTTCCTCCAGCCTGAAAAATATCCATTGACCATTACTCTCTGCTTCCTATTTTTCAGCCAATTTTGTATTCACATTGCTAATGTCCCTTTTATTCCATGAGCAATAACTTTTCTCACAAGTCTGTTGTGTGGCTCTGTATCAAATGCCTTTTGAAAGTCCATATACACCACATCAACAGCATTACCCTCATCGACCTTTTCTGTTACCTCTTCAAAAAACTCCAGCAAGTTAGTTAAACATGATTTCCCCTATAGAAATCTACACTGACTCTTCCTTATCAACCCACATTTTCCCATGTGACTACTAATTCTATCCCGAATAATTGTTTCTAGAATCTTGCCCACCACTGAAGTTAAACTGACTGGTCTGTAATTGCTGGGCTTATCCTTACAACCTTTTTTGAACAAGGGGGTAATGTTTGCAATTCTCCAGTTCTCTGGCACCTCCCCTGAGTCTAGGGAAGACTGAAAGATTATGGCCAGTGCCCCTGCAATTTCTACTCTCACTTCCTTCAATATCCTTGGATGCATCTCATCCAGTTCCGGTGCCTTGAAAACTTTAAGTACCGACAATCTGTTCAACACTTCCTCCTTATCAATTTTGAACCCTTCTAGTGACAGAGTTTCCTCGTCTGTCACCATGGCCTGGGTAGCATCTCCCTCCTTGGTAAAGACGGATGCAAAGTATTCATTTAATACCTCAACCATGGCCCCTTCGTCCATGTGTAAATTCCCTTTTAGGTCTCTAATCGGCCCTACCCCTCCTTTTACCCCCCTTTTACTATTTATATGTCTATAGAAGACTTTGGGATTCCCCTTTATGTTGGCTGCCAGTCTTTTCTCATAATCCCTCTTCGCTTCTCTAATATACATTTTCACTTTTCAAAAGGACACTTACCTTTAGTTTGACAGATGAGTTCATCCACTCCTGGGTTACAGTCTGACATCCCATCACAGACCTGGTCACGCCTCAAGCAGTGATTATCAGGACACTGGAACTCTCCTGAACCACACACACAGTTATATTCATCACTGAAATCTCCACAATCATCATGGCCATCACACCTCTGACTGTAGGGAACACACTGTTCCATCCAACACTGGAACTCGGCTTCTCCACACCGGGGCCAACAGCCTGTGCAAGGTTCAAAAGAAAATTGCAGCCTTTACAGATTAATCCTTACACACAACACTAATAATGTACTGAAGCCCCCTTCAACAGCAGCTCCCAGAAACAGAGCCTCCACCTCTTAGACAGACAGGGAATGAAGCTGGGCAAGTGGTAGAAGTGTCTGTGGGGGAGCATTTTGGGGATAGTGACCATAACTTTGTAAGGCTTAAGGTAGTTGTGGAAAAATACAAAGATGGACCGGAAATAAAGGTCCTGAATTGGGGGAAGGCCGATTTCAATATGATAAGGCAGGATCAGGCCAAAGTGGACTGGGAGCAGCTACTTGTAGGAAAGTCTACATCAGACCAGTGGGAGTCATTCAAAAAGGAAATAGTGAAAGTTCAGGGCCAACATGTTTCCGTAAAGGTGAAGGGGAGGACCAACAAATCCAGGGAACCCTGGATGTCAAGGGATATCGAGGATTGGTAAGGAAACAAAAGGAGGCTTATGGCAGATACAGGGAGCTGGAAACAGCGGAAGCCCTAGAGGAATATAGAAAGTGTAGGGGGGAACTTAAAAAGTAGAAAAAAAATAATTAGGAGAGCGAAGAGGGGGAATGAAAAACACTGGTGGGCAAGATGAAGGGAAATCCCAAGGCATCTTATAAATATATTAAGGGTAAGAGGATAACCAGGGAAAGAGTAGGACCCATTAGGGATCAAAGTGACATCTGTGTGTGGAGCCAGAGGATGTAGGTGAGGTTTTAAATGATTACTTTTCACCTGTGTTCACTATGGAGAAGGACGATGTAGGTGTAGAAATCAGGGAGGGGATTGTGATATACTTGAACAAACTAGCAGTGAAAGGGAAGAAGTATTAGCAGTTTTAGTGAACTTAAAAGTGAATAAATCCCCAGGCCCAGATGAGATGTATCCCAGGCTGCTGTGAGAGGCAAGGGAGGAGATTGCAGGGGCTCTGACACTAATTTTCAAATCCTCTCTGGGCACAGGAGAGGTGCCAGAGGACTGGAGGACAGCGAATGTGGTACCATTATTCAAGAAGGGCGGCAGGGATAAACCAGGTAATTACAGGCCAGTCAGTCTAACATCAGTGGTACGGAGACTATTGGAAAAAATTCTGAGGGACAGGATTAATCTCCACTTGGAGAGACAGGGATTAATCAGAGAGAGTCAGCATGGCTTTGTCAGGGGGAGGTCATGTCTAACAAATTTGATTGAATTTTTTGAGGAGGTGACTAGTTGTGTAGATGAGGGTAGTGCAGTTGATGTAGACTACATGGACTTCAGAAAGGCTTTTGACAAGGTCCCACATGGGAGAATGGTCAAGAAGATAAGAGCCCATGGAATCCAGGGCAATTTGGCAAATTGGATCCAAAATTGGCTTAGTGGCAGGAGGCAGAGGGTGATGGGATTACAGGTTGTTTTTGCGATTGGAAGCCTGTGATGAGTGGTGTACCACAGGGATCGGTGCTGGGGCCCTGACTGTTTGTAGTGTACATTAATGATTTAGAGGTGAATACAGGAGGTATGATCAGTAAGTTTGCAGATGACATGAAAATTGATGGTGTCATAAATAGTGAGGAGGAAAACCTTAGATTACAGGATGATATAGATGGGCTGGTAAGATGGGCAGAGCAGTGGCAAATGGAATTTAACCCTGAGAAGTGTAAGATGATGCATTTTGGGAGGACTAACACAGCATGGGAATACACAATGAATGGTAGGACCCTAGAACGTACAAAGGATCAGAGGGACCTTGGTGTGCATGTCCATAGATCCCTGAAGGGAGCAGCACAGGTAGACAAGGTGGTTAAGAAGGCATATGGGATACTTGCCTTAATTAGCCGAGGCGTAGAATATAAGAGCAGGGAGGTTATGCTGGAACTGTGTGCAGTTCTGGTCGCCACATTATAGGAAAGATGTGATTGCACTGGAGGGAGTGCAGAGGAGATTCACCAGGATGTGAAGCAAAAACAGAAAATGCTGGAAAAGCTCAGCAGGTCTGGCAGCATTGGTGGAGAGAGAAAACCAAAGTTAATGTTTCGAGTCCATCTGACTCTTCTTCAGAGCTGAAGAGAAGAGGAGATGTGATTAAATTTATACTGTTTAAGGGGGTGGGGCACATGGAGCTGGATAGAAGGGTCAGTGATAGGGGGGGACAAAGAGAGATTGACAAAGATATCATGAATAAAAGGACAAAGGGAGTGTTAATGGGAGTGGTTAGTGCTGAAAAAGGTGCTGATAGTGGCATAAAAGGTAATAAAGCAGAATGTGATAATAGAGAACAGGGGTAGCATTGTGTGAAAGAACAACATGGAACAAGGTGACAGACGGCCCTGTGGGGGATGGGGTGGGGGATGGGGTGGGGGAGGGGGCGGTGGTGGGGGAAAAAAGGTAGAAAATGGGATAAAAAAGGGGATAAAACTACAGATGAATGATTAAAAATAAAAATAAAATAACTGGATGAAAAATAAAAATGAATGTAGAAGAAAGGGGATAAAAAAGGGGGTGGGGATGGAGGAGAGAGTTCATGATCTAAAATTGTTGAACTCAATATTCAGTCTGGAAGGCTGTAAAGTGCCTAGTCGGAAGATGAGGTGCTGTTCCTCCAGTTTGCGTTGGGCTTCACTGGAACAATGCAGCAGGCCAAGGACGGACATGTGGACAAGAGAGCAGGGTGGAGTGTTAAAATGGCAAGCGACAGGGAGGTTTGGGTCATGCTTGTGGACAGACCGCAGGTGTTCCGCAAAGCGGTCACCCAGTCTGCGTTTGGTCTCTCCAATGTAGAGGAAACCGCATTGGGAGCAGCGAATGCAGTAGACTAAGTTGAGGCAAGTGCAAGTGAAATGCTGCTTCACTTGAAAGGAGTGTTTGGGCCCTTGGTCGATGAGGAGAGGGGAAGTAAAGGGGCAGGTGTTGCACCTTCTGTGTTTTTTTTCCTTTCTTTTATTCATTCACAGGATGTGGGTGTCGCTGGCTAGGCCAGCATTTATTGCCCATCCCTAATTGCCCTTGTTCAGAGGACATTTAAATGTCAACCACATTGCTGTGGGTCTGGAGTCACATGTAGACCAGACCAGGTAAGGACGGCAGATTTCCTTCCCTAAAGGACATTAGTGAACCAAATGAGTTTTTACAACAATCGACAATGGTTTCATTTTTTAAATCTATTCATTCATGGGATGTGGGTGTCGCTGGCTAGGCCAGCATTTATTGTCCATCCCTAATTGCCCTTGAGAAGGTGGTGGTGAGCTGCCTTCTTGAACCGCTGCAGTCCATGTGGTGTAGGTACACCCACAGTGCTGTTAGGGAGGGAGTTCCAGGATTTTGACCCAGTGACAGTGAAGGAACGGCCGATATATTTCCAAGTCAGGATGGTGAGTGACTTGGAGGGAAACTTCCAGGTGGTGGTGTTCCCATCTATCTGCTGTCCTTGTCCTTATAGGTGGTAGTGGTCATGGGCTTGGAAGGTGCTGTCGAAGGAGCCTTGGTGAGTTTCTGCAGTGCATCTTGTAGATGGTACACACTGCTGCTACTGTGCATCGGTGGTGGAGGGAGTGAATGTTTGTCGATGTGGTGCCAATCAAAGGGGCTGCTTTGTTCTGGATGGTGTCAATCTTCTTGAGTGTTGTGGGAGCTACACTCATTCAGGCAAATGGAGATTATTCCATCACACTCCTGACTTGTGCCTTGTAGATGTTGGACAGGCTTTGGGGAGTCAGGAGGTGAGTTACTTGTCACAGGATTCCTAACCTCTGACCTGCTCTTGTAGCCACAGTATGTATATGGCTAATCCAGTTCAGTTTCTGGTCAATGGTAACCCCCAGGATGTTGATAGTGGGGGATTCAGTGATGGTAATGCCATTGAACATCAAGGGGTGATAGTTGGATTCTCTCTTGTTGGAAATGGTCATTGCCTGACACTTGTGTGGTGCGAATGTTACTTGCCACTTGTCCGCCCAAGCCTGGATATTGTCCAGGTCTTGCTGCATTTGGACATGGACTGCTTCAGTATCTGAGGAATTGCAAATGGTGCTGAACATTGTGCAATCATCAGCGAACATCCCCACTTCCGACCTTATGATGGAAGGAAGGTCATTGATGAAGCAGCTGAAGATGGTTGGGCCGAGGACACTACCCTGAGGAACTCCTGCAGTGATGTCCTGGAGCTGAGATGAATGACCCCCAACAACTACAACCATCTTTCTTTGTGCTCGGTATGACTCCAACTTGCGGAGAGTTTTCCCCCTGATTTCCATTGACTCCAGTTTTGCTCGGGCTCCTTGATGCCACACTCGGTCAAGTGCTGCCTTGATGTCAAGGGCAGTCACTCTCACCTCACCTTGGGAAGTTCATCTCTTTTGTCTATGTTTGAACCAAGGCTGTAATGAGGTAAGGTGCTGAGTGGCCCTGACAGAACCCAAACTGGGCGTCAGTGAGCAGGTTATTGCTAAGCAAGTGCCACTTGATAGCACTTTTAATGACCCCTTCCATTACTTTACTGATGATGGAGAGTAGACTGATGGAGTGGTAATTGGCTGGGTTGGATTTGTCCTGCTTTTGTGTACAGGACATACCTGGGAAATTTTCCACATAGCTGGGTAGATGTCAGTGTTGTAGCTGTACTGGAACAGCTTGGCTAGGGGCGCGGCAAGTTCTGGAACAGAGATCATCAGTACTGTTGCCAGAATATTGTCAGGGCCCATAGCCTTTGCAGTATCCAATGCCTTCAGCTATTACTTGATATCATGTGGAGTGAACCGAATTGGCTGAAGACTGGCATCTGTGATGCTGGGGACCTCTGGAGGGAGTCGAGATGGATTATCCACTCGGCACTTCTGGCTGAAGATGGTTGCGAATGCTTCAGCTTTATCATATGGACTCAAAACGTCAACTGTGTTCCTCTCCGCAGATGCTGTCAGACTTGCTGAGTTTTTCCAGGTATTTTTGTTTTTATGTTTTGCACTGCTGTGCTGGGCTCCTCCATCATTGACGATTGGGATATTTGTGGAGCCTCCTCCTTCAGTGAGTTGTTTAATTGTCCACCACCATTCACGACTGGATGTGGCAGGACTGCAGAGCTTAGATCTGATCTGATGGTTGTGGGATCGCTTAGCTCTGTCTATCACTTGCTGCTTTTACTGTTTGGTACACAAGTAGTCCTGTGTTATAGCTTCACCAGGTTGACACCTCATTTTTTGGTATACCTGGTGTTGTTCCTGGCATGCCCTCCTGCACTCTTCATTGAACAATTGAAATTAATGCAATAGTGAGGAAAGATATTAGCTCCGACGATGTGGAATCTCTATGGGTAGAGCTGAGAAACACTAAGGGGCAAAAAACTTTAGTGGGGGTTGTATATAGACCCCCAAACTGTAGTGGTGATGTTGGGAAAGGCATTAAACAGGAAATTAGAGACACATGTAATAAAGGAACACCTGTAATTATGGGTGACTTTAATATGCATATAGATTGGGCAAATCAAATTAGTAACAATAGCGTACAGGAGGAATTCCTGGAGTGTATACGGGATGGTTTTCTGGACCAATACGTTGAGGAACCAACTAGAGAATAGGCCATCCTAGACTGGGTATTGTGTAATGAGAAAGGAATAATTGGCAATCTAGTTGTGCGAGGCCCCTTGGGGATGAGCGACCATAATATGATAGAATTCTGCATCAAGCTGGAGAGTGAAGTAGTTGATTCTGAGACTAGGGTCCTGAATCCTAATAAAGGAAACTACGATGGTATGAGGCGCGAGTTGGTTATGATGGATTGGGAAACGTTACTTAAAGGGATGACGGTGGATAGGCAATGGCAAACGTTCAAAGAGTGCATGGGTGAACTGCAACAATTGTTTATTCCTGTCTGGCACAAAAGTAAAACAGGAAAGGTGGCCAAGGCTTGAAAAAATAACTGACCTGAGGATTGGGAGCACTTTAGAATTCAGCAAAGCAGGACCAAGGGATTGATTAAGAAGGGGAAAAAGAGTACGAGAGTAATCTTGCAGGGAACATAAAAACTGACTGTAAAAGTTTCTATAGGTAAGTGAAGAAAAAAAGATTGGTGAAGACAAATGTAGGTCCTTTACAGTCAGAAACAGGGGAATTTATAATGGGGAACAAAGAAATGGCTGACCAGCTAAATACATTCTTTGGCTCTGTCTTCACAAAGGAGGACACAAATAACATACCAGAAATGTTGGGGAACACAGGGTTTAGTGAGAGGGAGGAACTGAAAGAAATCAGTATTAGTAGGGAAATGGTGCTGGAGAAATTGATGGGATTGAAGGCCGATTAATCCCCGGGGCCTGATAATCTACATCCCAGATTACTTAAGTAAGCGGCCCTAGAAATAGTGGATGCATTGGTGGTCATCTTCCGAGATTCTATAGACTCTGGAACAGTTCCTACAGATTAGAGGATAGCTAATGTAGCCCCACTATTTAAAAAGGGAGATAGAGAGAAAACAGGGAATTATAGACCAGTCAGCCTGACGTCTGTAGAGGGGAAAATTCTAGCATCCATTAGAAAAGATTTAATAGCTGAGCACATGGAAAACAGTGGCAGAATCGGACAGAGTCAGCATGGATTTACGAAAGGGAAATCATGCTTGACAAATCTACTGGAATTTTTCGAGGATGTAACTAGTAGAGTTGATGAGGGGGAGCCAGTGGATGTGGTTTATTTGGACTTTCAGAAGGCTTTCGACAAAGTCCCACATAAGAGATTGGTGCGTAAAATTAAAGCGCATGGGATCGGGGGTAGTGTATTGAGATGGATAGAAAACTGGTTGGCAGACAGGAAACAAAGAGTAGGAATAAACGGGTCTTTTTCCGAATGGTAGGCAGTTACTAGTGGGGTACCGCAGGGATCGGTGCTGGGACCCCAGTTCTTCACAACATATATTAATGATTTAGATGAGGGAACTAAATGTAATATCTCCAAATTTGCAGATGACACAAAGCTGGGTGGGAGGGTGAGCTGTGAGGAGGATGCAGAGATGCTTCAGTGTGATTTGGACAAGCTGAGTGAGTGGGCAAATGCATGGCAGATGCAGTATAATGTGGATAAATGTGAGGTTATCCACTTGGTAGCAAAAACAGGAAGGCAAATTATTATCTGATTGGCTATAAATTGAGAGAGGGGAATGTGCAATGAGACCTGGGTGTCCTTGTACACCAGTCGCTGAAGGTAAGCATGCAGGTGCAGCAGGCGGTAAAGAAGGCAAATGGTATGTTGGCCTTCATAGCCAGAGGATTCGAGTACAGGAGCAGGGATGTCTTGCTGCAATTGTACAGGGCCTTGGTGAGACCACACCTGGAATATTGTGTGCAGTTTTGGTCTCCTTATCTGAGGAAGGATGTTCTTGCTATAGAGGGAGTGCAGCGAAGGTTTACCAGACTGATTCCTGGGATGGCAGGACTGACATATGAGGAGAGATTGAGTCGGTTAGGATTATATTCGCTGGAGTTCAGAAGAATGAGGGTGGATCTCATAGAAACCTATAAAATTCTAACAGAACTAGACAGGGTAGATGTAGGAAGGATGTTCCCGATGGTGGGGGAGTCCAGAACCAGGGGTCACAGTCTGAGGATATGGGGTAGACCATTTAGGACTGAGATGAGGAGAAATTTCTTCACCCAGAGAATGGTGAGCCTGTGGAATTCATTACCATAGAAAGTAGTTGAGGCCAAGTCATTGTATGTTTTCAAGGAGTTAGATATAGCTCTTGAGGCGAAAGGGATCAAAGGATATGGGGAGAAAGCGGGAGCAGGCTATTGAGTTGGATGATCAGCCATGATCATAATGAATGACGGAGCAGGCTCGAAGGGCCGAATGGCCTACTCCTGCTCCTAGTTTCTATGTTTCTATGAACCAGGGTTGATCCCCTGGCTTGATGGTAATGGTAGAGTGGGGGGTATGTCAGGCCATGAGGTTACAGATTGTGTTCGAGTACAATTCTGCTTCTGCTGATGGCCCACAGCGCCTCGTGGATGCCTAGTCTTGGGTTGCTCGATCTAGTCAAAATCTATCCCATTTAGCACAGTGGTAGTGCCACACAACACGAAGGAGGGTATCCTCCAGTGAAGGTGGGACTTCATCTCCACAGCTACTGTGCAGTGGTCACTCCTACAGATACTGTCATGGACAGATGCATCTGCAGCAGGCAGGTTGGTGAGGATGAGGTCAAGTATGTTTTTCCCTCTTGTTGGTTCCCTCACCACCTGCCGCAGACTCAGTCTAGCAGCTATGTCCTTCAGGACTCGGCCAGCTCGGTCAGTAGTGGTGCTACCGAGCTACTCTTGGTGATGGACATTGAAGTCCCCACCCAGAGTACATTCTGCACCCTTGTCACCCTCAGGGGACAAATTAAAAGGCTGCCCCTTAAAGGGAACTGCAAAGACAACACAAAATTAAAAGGAAACTTGAAAACATTAAACCAAAATGTGATCAAAGGGATTGGTTTATAGACCCACTAACAGTAGCTACACTGTAGGAAGGGCTGGTTTATAGGCCCAGTAACAGTAACTACACTGCATAGGAAATGGTATTTTGGAAGAAGTAATGGGGTCTAATGCGAAAGGTATAGTGATCATCCTGGGTGGTTTTACTCTGCATATATTTTCAACAAATCAGGTTGGCCAATGTAGCTTGGGAGATAAACATCGAGTGTTTTTGAGAGAATTTCTTAGATCAGCATGTTCTAAAACCAACCAGGGAGCAGGTTATACTAAATCTGGTAATGTGCAATGAGACAGGTTAATTAATGGCCTCATATTGAAGGCATCCCTTAATAGCAGCAACATAACGTGATTGAATTTCATGTTCAGTTTGAAGGAGAGAAGAGTGGATCTAAGATTCGTGTTAAAAACTTAAGTAAAGGCAATTTCAAGTAGGTCGGTCAGTGGAGGTGCAGTGGAAGACATTTCAGGAGATTGCTGAAGAAAGAGACTTTTTTTGTGGAAGCTTTTTGTCTTAAACTCATCAGGCCATTTCACAAGAAAACAAAATATAAAGGGAACGACAATATTTCCAATATGGGAAGAGAGTGCTGATGTTGGCAGGTGGACTCTGATTGGTAGAGGTGTTGCCATGGAGCATGCACTGGGTGATGGTGACTGACATTTAATTGACAAGCATTTCCCCAAGGAATGAGCCAGTGAATGGCTGTCACTTATTTTGTTTATTGAAACAGGCTCAATTTGTGTACATGTTCATTTCTGTTTTCAAAGAATAGTGCCCTGTGTGACTGGCAGAACATCTCATATTCACCACTAACAGGGTTCTGCAGTCAATCCAAAATGATGTTCTGCCTATCATACAAATGAGTAATGTGGTGTATGAATTTCAGTGCCAGTGTGATGCCAGGTATGTCGGCCGTATGTCCCAAAGACTGGCGGATCGTATCAAACAGCATGTCCCAGTCACTGTTCGCAATGGGCAGGGTACAGACCCTGCCCTACTCGCCCATGCTTGCAAAACTCAAAACACAGTGTCTAATATTAGATGTGATTCCGCGATTGGACAACATTTGCTAAATAACACTGAGTGTGCTAAGAACTGACAACCAGTTTAAGATTGTCAGCCGGGCTTGCAGTCTGGTGCATTTGCATGTGCTGGAAGTTGCATATATTAATACACAGGGCCCTGTTCTTTGCAGACAGAAAGAACATGTGCACACATTGCGCCTGTTTCAGCCAAACAAAACAAGTGACAACCATTTGCTAATTCATTCCTCAGGGTGATGCCTTGACCAGAGTCAAGCTGCCTAGTTTAAATTTCAAACAATGCTCGGCAGTTAACTGCCAGTCACTGGTGCATTATTGCCATGGCAACGCCTCTACCAATCAGAGTCCACTTGCTAACCAATCAGCACTCTCTTCTCATACATTATAAATTGTTGTCCCCTTTACATTTGGTTTTCTTGTGAATTGTCCTGATGAGTGCAGGACAAAAACTTTGATGAAAAAAGTCTCTTTTTTCAGCAATAGTCAAGTTCTGTACCAAACGGCTATTTAAGGAGATAGTTCATAACACTCAGCTAAGATGCATTCCAGTGAGAAGGAAAGGCTCAGGGAGATGAAGCGCCACCTGTGGCTAACTGAGGAAGTTAAAGGTTGAAAGAAAAAGGTGAAGAGTTTGGGGAAGAGCAGTGGTACATCAGACAATTGGACCAAACTTAAAAACCAGCAAAGAATGACTAAAAATAATGAGGAGGGAGAAATTACAGTATGAGAGAAAGCTAGCTAGAAATACAAAAACAGATAGTGAGGGTTTCTACAGGTGTTTAAAAAGGAAAAGAGTAAGTGAGTGAGTGTTGGTCCTCTACAGAGTGAGAATGAGGAATTGATGGAAAATAAGGAAATGGTGGATGAATTGAACTGATATTTTTCATCTGTCTTCACTGTAAAGGATACAAATAACATCCCAGAAATAATTGTGAATCAGGAGGTGAAAGGGAGGGAAGAGCTTGGAATAATGACAATCACCAGGGAAAAGGGATCGAGAAAATTATTAAAACTAAAAGCTGCCAAATCCCCAGGTCCTGATGGACTTCATCCCAGGGCCTTAAAAGAAGGGGCTGCTGAGATAGTAGATGCATTGGTTTTAATTTTCCAAAATTCCTGAGATTATGGAAAGATCCCATCAGATTGGAAAATAGCGAATGTGACTCCTCTAATTAAGAAAGGAGGGAGACAGAAAGCAGGAAACTACTGGCCAGTTAGCTTAACATCTGTTATGGGGAAAATGCCAGAATCTATTGTTAAGGAGGTTATAGTGGGGCACTTAGAAACTCTCAAAACAATCAGGCAGAATCAAAATGATTTTGTGAAAGGGAAATAATGTTTGTCTAATTCATTGGAGTTTTTTTGAGGGAATAACAAGCAACATGGATAAAGGGGAATAAAAACAGGAAATTCTGGAGAAAAACTGCAGGTCAGGCATCATCTGTGGAGGGAAACAGTTAATTAACGTTTCATCAGAGCGAGGGAAAGATGGAGATGTGATAGGTTTTAAGCAAGGGGTGGGTGGGGCAAGGACAAAAGGAAGGTCTGTGATTGGGTGAGAGGCAGAAGAGATCGAATGACAGAACAGTTTGTCTTCCAGGGCCAAAGGGAATGGTGAATGGGGCAAGAAAAGAAACAGGAATAAAAGATGTACCTCGATGTGCTGCTCTCTGAAAGCATCAACAATGGGAAAGTCTGAAATAAGCTTAGAAAACAAAACAAAATAGAGACCTGAGTTTACATTTTGAAAATGTTAAGCTTGCTTAAAAAAAGCCATGGCCCTGAGCTTCCGATGGCTCAGTCATTCTCCACCTTGATCTCACACTGACATCTCTGTCCACAGCCTGTTGCACTATCCCATTGAGGCTCATTGTGAGCTTCAGGAACAGTATCTCATCTTTCAATTCGGCTCTTTATAACCTTTTGAGCCCAACATTGTCGACTGGAATTTTCTTGGATTATAAGAAACCCCAGTCCATGTGGCCTGGTGACCTTTGAACTGGAAGCAGCACCAACAGTAAGGAAATTAAGCCCAGAAGCCCTGTGACTAGCAGGCACAAAGGAGAGCTACAGGCAGATGAGCTGGAGGATGAAGGGACAGATGGAGAGAGAAACAGAAAGCAGATATTGGGAGAAAGAGGAACAGAGAATTCTTGTGAAGAGAAGATGCAAAACTCTCTCAGAAAGAGGTCATTTATCCTGTTTGGCAGAAAAGGAGACAGGAACTCTTCAAGGTTCTATTCAAACTGGTTAAAAAGGTTGAAAACCTGAAAATCTGTGTGAATAACTAGGAGACACTGCTCTGTGTTTTTCCTGAAGTGGCCAAACCATGAACCAGAGTATTACTGGTTGTTCAATTAAACATGACTTCTGGAAAGCTACACTATCAGGACTGTCGTGATCCAATGCAAGGAGTGTTCACAGAAGTATGTCTTGCTGATGGTAATCTTAACTCATGAAACTCAAAGGTGAAAGCTGTTGTCAGATAAGACTCCTGACTACTCTGCATGAATAAAGAACAGCTTATTGTAGAACTGTGTAGCTATGTAGTGCCACATTTATGTGGGAAGTGATGCAGGTGCTTGTGGTTGTATAAGTCGCATCTTTGTTGTACCGACTGTTTCAAGTGAAATTAACCTTTTTATTTGTAACATTATTTGCTTGTTAATTCATGTTTAGTTTACGTTGGCTTTGATTCATGATAAAGTTACCAAAAGTGAAACTTTATTGGTAATTTCCTCGTTGAGGGTAATTTGGTAAATTTGGCTTATGACTCCCCCACAGGAATCCTAACTGTGACTCTAAAAGAGTGTTGTCGATGAGGGGAGTGAAATGTGGGGGTCTTGTGGTGCAGTGGGCAGTGCCACTGTCTCTGTGCAAGAAGCTAAGGTGTGGGGAAGATGTTTCCATTAGTAGGAGAGACTAGGACCCGAGGGCACAGTCTCAGAGTAAAGGGAAGACCTTTTAGAACAGAGATGAGGAGAAACTTCTTTAGCCAGAGAGTGGTGAATCTATGGAATTCATTGCCACAGAAGGCTGTGGAGGCCAGGTCATTGAGTGTATTTAAGACGGAGATAGATAGGTTCTTGATTGGTAAGGGGATCAAAGGTTACGGGGAGAAGGCAGGAGAATGGGGTTGAGAAACTTATCAGCTATGATTGAATAGCAGAGCAGACTCAATGGGCTGAATGGCCTAATTTCTGCTCCTATGTCTTATGGTCTTATGGTCCCAAAAGCTGCCAAACAAGTTGAGTATCAACCTGCAAATCCTTCCAACATACGCCAACAGCAGGCGTTAAGAGATTCTTGGTCAGCCATGTGATAGAAAAATCCTTGGAGCCACACCATCACTGTTCATAGCTCCAGGCTACAGCATGCATGTCAAAGTGTATGTCACCACAGCAACTCAAGACTTCTTGGGGGGCCAGTTGGCTCAAAGACAGTGTGGATCAGATGGGTGCCAATAGCATGGGTTCGATCCCTGTTCTGGCTGGGGTGGATCCTGGACCTGCCTCCTTGCCCTACCCATGGTGGAGGTCACGGTGAGTCAGACCAGCCTTCGGGCAAAGCAATCAAGGAGGACATCAAGGGTTACATAACCAAGCTGAGGAGATGGAGATAGGATACAGGTCAGCTATGATCAAATTGAATATTGGAACAGGCTGGAGAGGCAGTGTGGTCTGCTCATGCTCATATGTTCTGTATTTCTGCAGACAGGCTCCCTCCCTCTCTCTCTTTTACACTCTATGCATGCACACTATACAATTTCTCCCCTTACCTGATTCATCGGAGTGATCTGCAAAACCACAGTCTAGCTTTCCATCACAGACTTGTTCAATAAGAATACATCGCCCATTCTCACAACGAAACTCTTCCTTCATACATGCAGGAACTGGGCAATCCTTCTCATCGGAACGGTCAGTGCAATCCGGACGGCCATTACAGCGGTCAATCTGAGCCACACACTGACCATTGGCACATTGGAACTGCTGTGGGTCACATGTTGACACACAGAATTCATCAGACCCGTCTCCACAATCATCTTCGTTGTCACAGACCCACATCTTCGGGATACAACGACCACTGTGACAGGGAAACTCTGAGTCCAGACACTGGGGGGACTCCTCACAGGACTGACCAGTGCAAACCCAATCTCCTTGATGGCAAGTGCTGTGGGCGAGAGCAAATCAGAATCAAATCATGGATTGGCTACAAAACAGAAGGTCATTCAACCCATCATGTCTGTGCTAGCCCTCTGGGGGGGCAATTGACTGAATGCCTCTCCCTGCAGCCCTACATATTCTTCCTTTACAGATAGTGGTCCAAATATTGTCTGAAAGCATCAGCTGCACCTGACTCTATGGCACACTCAGGCAGAGTGTTCGAGTTTTTAACCAATCGCTGCATAAAAAAGATTTTCCTCATGACACAGAATTACAGAATCTTTACACCCATAGACGTTTACAGCACAGAAAGAGGCCACTCAGCCCAGTGTGTCCACGCTGGTCAACAAAGATCTGACTACACTAATCCCATTATCCAGCACTTGGCCCATCGCCCTGGAGGCTATGGCAAGACAAGTGAATATCTAAATACTTCTTAAATGTTAGGAGAGTTTCTGTCTCTACCACCCTTTCAGGCAGTGAGTTCCAGACTCCCACCACCCTCTGGGTGAAAAAATTTCTCCTCAATTCCCCTCTTAGCTTTCTACCTCTTACCTTAAATCTATGCCCCCTGGTTATTGACCCCTCTACTAATGGAAAAAGTGCCTTCCTATCCACCCTATCTATGCCCCTCATAATCTTATACACCTCTATCAGGTCCCCTCTCAACCTTCGCTGCTCCAAGGAAAACAACCCCGGCCTATCCAATCTTTTCTCATAGCTCAGACCCTCCAGCCCAGGCAGCATCCTGGTGAATCTCCTCACACCCTCTCCAGTGCAATCACATCCTTCCTATAATGTGGCGACCAGAACTGCACACAGTACTCCAGTTGTGGCCTAACCAGCGTTTTGTACAGTTCCAGCATAACCTCCCTGCTCTTGTATTCTATGCCTTGGCTAATAAAGGCAAGTATCCCATATGCCTTCTTAACTACCTTATCTACCTGCCCTGCTACCTTCAGGGATCTGTGGATATGCACACCAAGGTCCCTCTGATCTTCAGTACTTTCCAGGGTCCTACCATTTGGAGTGTAATCCCTTGTCTTGTTAGCCCTCCCCAAGTGCATTACCTCACACTTTTCTGGGTTGAATTCCATTTGCCACTGCTCTGCCCACCTGACCAGCCCATTGATATCCTCCTGCAGTTTACGGCTATCCTCCTCACTATTTACCACCCACCAATTTTTGTGTCACCCACGAACTTCTTGATCATACCCCCTACATTTAAGCCCAAATCATTTATCTACATCACAAACAGCAAGGGCCCCAGCACCGAGCACTGCGGAACCCACTGGAAACAGATTTCCAGTCACAGAAACATCCCTCTACCATCACCCTCTGCTTCCTGTCTCTCAGTCAATTTTGGACTCATTGTGCCACTTTGCCTTGGATCCCATGGGCTCTTATTTTCTTGGCCATTCTGCCATGAGGGACCTTATCAAAAGCCTTGCTAAAGACCATGTTGACCACATCAAATGCATTACCCTCATCAACACTCCTGGTTACCTCCTCAAAAAATTCAATCAAACTCGTCAAACACGACCTTCCCTTAACAAATCCATGGTGACTATCCCTGATTAATCTGTGCAGATATATTCTGTCCCCCAGAATTCTTTCCAGTAACTTCCCCACCACCGAGGTTAGACAAACTGGCCTGTAATTTCCTGATCTATCCCTTCCTCACTTTTTTAATAATGGGACAACGTTAGCAGTTTCCAGTCCTCTGGCACCTCACCTGTGGCCACAGAGGATTTGAAAATTACTGCCAGGGCCCCTGATATCTCTTCCCTTGCCTCCCTCAACAGCCTGGGATACATCTCATCCGGGCCTGTGGATTTATCCACTTTTAAGGCCACTAAACCCGCTAGTACCTCCTCTCTCTCTATGTTAATTTCCTTTAATATTTCACAGTCCTCCACCCTGATGTCTATACCTGCATCGTCCTTTTCCATTGTGAAGACTGACGCAAAGTATTCATTGAGGACTGTACCCACATCTTCCGGGTCCACACACACATTACCTCTATGGTCCCTAATTGGCCCTACTCGTTCCCTAGTTATTCTCTTGGTCTTTATATATTTAAAAAACCCTTTGGGTTTTCCTTTATTCTGCCCACCAATGCTTTCTCATGCACTCTCTTAGCTTTCCTAATTTCCTTTTTAAGTTCCTCTCTGCACTGTTTACACTCCTCTAGGGACTCTGCCGTATTGAGCCCTCGGTCTCTCGGTATCTGCTATAAGCCTGTGCGGCGAGTGCAAAATCACAGGCATTGAAAAAAATCACCATCAACTGACTTTTTAATTGCCTTAACTGGCCTTTTAATTACTGAGGGGTGAGGTTCTGTCACCAGCATGTGTCCGCAGAGTGAAATATCGCGCGAGTGCACGATGATGTCAGGACGTTTGACCGACATCTTTGCACATTATTTTACACTCGAGCGTGTCTGGCACCCCCCCACAACATGCCAAACGAAAAATTCTGCCCGATGAAAAGATTTATATTACGAGAAAGGTAAGGTTCCAAAGACATATTGGAACAATGGAATTTGCATTAAAAAGGGAGAAACATGTATAAAGGAGATGAGACTATGTGTAAGGGGAGAAGGCATTCTAAGATCTAAGTGTGAAAATCCTCCAGCCTCTGTGCATCAAGTTGCTGTCTACAGGAACCCAAGCTGAGGAAACTAATTTTGAATTCCACTGCCCAGGGTATTGTGTGGCTTTGCCTGGGTCTGTTTAAATCTATTTGTTTTTACTGTTGCCTTAACGGAGGTGTAATGGAAGCCAGGTTAATTAGGGATTTTAAGAGTTATTATATTGGTAATTTGTAGACCTATGTATGTGCTTGAAATCTTTTCTTTTGTAATAAATGTTTAAATTAGTTTTCTAAAAACTCTTAAGTCGTGGTAGTCTTATTACTGAATTCAGGGCATGCATCTCGAAATAAAATACAAATTTCAAAACAGTTGTGACCACACGATCAAGTTTCCCTTGTGGATTTCCTGCCTGGCACCATCATCTGCCACATCAGAACACCCATTAATAATGAACACAGAGCCCACCCCTCAACAATAATGAACACAAACCTGATCCCCCCACCAATAGTGAACAGAGAGCCCATTCCCCACCAATAGTGAACAGAGAGCCCATTCCCCACCAACAGTGAATACAGAACCTGCCCCCCCCACACACATAGTGAACAGAGAGCCCACCATGTGCCAATACTGAACACAGAGGCCTTCTGCACCCAAAAAGAGGGAACACCAACCCCACTCACCACCAATAGTGAACACAGGGCCCATACCCCACCAATAATGAACAGAAGGTCCACCCCCACGAATAGTGAACACAGAGCCCACCCCCGAACAATAGTGAATATAGACCCCATCCCCCACCTATAGTGACCACAGAGCCCATCCCCCACTAATAGTGACCACAGAGCCCATCCCCCACCAATAGTGACCACAAAGCCCATCCCCCACCAATAGTGACCACAGAGTCCATCCCTCACCAATAGTGCCCACAGAGACTTTCTCCCACCAACAGAACATAGGGCCTGTTCCCCACCAATAGTGAACATAGTGCCCATCCCCCAGCAATAGTGAACACAGAGCACACCCCCCACCATTAGTGAACACATAGCCCCTCCCCCACCAACAGTGAACACAAGGCCCACTCCCCAAAAATAGTGAACACAGAGCCCATCTCCACTAACAGTGAACACAGGGCGCATTGCCCACCAATAGTGAACACGTAGCATACCGCCAACAATAGTGACCACAGAACCCATCCTCCACCAGTAGTGAGCAGAGGACCCATCCCTTACCAATAGTGAACACAGAGCCCACCCCCCACCAATAGTGAACACAGAGCCCAGTCCCCACCAATAGTGAACACAGAGCCCAGTCTCCACCAATAGTGAACACAGAGCCCACCCTCCGCCAATAGTGAACACAGAGCCCACCCCCCACCAATAGTGAACAGAGTCCATCCCCCACCAATAGTGAACACAGAGCCCACCCCCCCACCAAAAATGAACACAGAGCCCACGCCCACTAATAGTGAACACAGAGCCCACCCCACCAATAATGCTTCATTTTGTATCTGATCCCTCCTCACAGCTGTAATTGATTCTCTAACCGATAATGCTACACCCCCACCTTCTTTATCCCCCTCTCTATCATGCCTGAAAACTCTATATCCAGGGATGTTGAGCTGCCGTTTTTTGTCCCTGTTTAAGCCAAGTTTCTGTTATAGTGATGATATCGTGTGGCCGTGTGTCTATCTGTGCCCTGAGCTCACCGGCTTTATTTACTACTCTCCTTGTATTTACATATATACCTTCTAACACTGTCAAATTCCTGTGCTGTACACTTTTTAACCTGTGCTGCTTTTGTCTTTCAGAATCACTCACTAATTCTCCATCTCCTGTTCCTTGCTCTGACTTTGTCCTATCTGAAGCCACCCTCCAACAGTACAGCAGCACTCCCTCAGTACTGATCCTCTGACAGTGTGGCACTCCCTCAGTACTGATCCTCTGACAGTGCAGAAATAAAAAAGGGGCAGCCACACTGCTCGGAGTTTACTATAGACCCCCAAATAGTGGGAGGGAGTTAGAGCGAATGTGTAGGCAGATTTCTGAGTGTAAGAACAATAGGGCAGTAAACGTCTGGGACTTCAACTACCCGAATATCAATTGTGCCCTTCACACTGTTCATATCCCAGTGGGTGCAAAATTCTTGAACTGCTTTCAAGAGAACTTTTTTAGCCAAAACGTAACAAGCCCAACGAGAGAGGGCACAATTCCAGATTTAGTCTTAGGAAATGAAGCTGGGCAAGTGGATGGAGTAGCAGAGGGGACCATTTTGGAAATTGTGACAATAATACAGTTAGATTTAGCATCATTATGGAAAATGACAAAGATAGAACAGGAGTAAAAGTTCTGAATTGGGGGGGAAGTCAATTTTTTACAAAGCTGAGAGGTGAACTGGCGAGAATGGACTGGATACAGCTATTAGAAGGGAAAATTGTGTCAAATCAGTGGCTGGCATTCAAAGGCAAGATTCTGCGGGCACAATGTAGACATGTCTCCACAAAGAAAAGGGGTGGTACTGCCAAATCTTGAGACCTCTAGTTATCCAGAAGCATATACAGTAAGATAAAGCAGTAAAAGAAAGCTTATGACAGACACAAAAGACTGTAAAAAGCCTAGAGGAGTATAGAAAGTAGAGGGGTGAAGTAAAAATGGAAATTAGGAAAGCAAAGAGGATATGAAAAAATACTGGCAGGTAAGATCAAAGAAAATCCTAAGATGATTTACCAGTACATTAAGAGCAAGAGAATAATCAAGGAAAAGGGTCGGACCTGTCAGAGATGCACATGGTAACTTGTGATTTGATGCTGAAGATGTGGGCAGGGTTCTCAATGAGTACTTTGTCTCTGTCTTCACTAAGGAGAGGGATGATACAGACTTTCTAATTCAAGAGGAGTGTGAAATATAGATACAATAAGCATTGTGAGAGAGGAAGTACTGGAGGGACTGGCATCCTTGAAGGTGGATAAATCACCAGGGCAGATGGATTGTACCCCAGGCTGTTGAAGGAAGCCAGGGAAGAAACAGCAGATGCTCCGAGGATCATTTTCCAATCTTCACTAGATACAGGCGAGGTCCCAGAGGATCAGAGGTCTGCGGATGGTGTACCATTATTTAAAAAGGATGTAAGGGATAGGCCAGAAAATTATCAGCCTGACTTTGGTGGTGGGCAAATGATCAGAGTCAATTCTGAGAGACAGGATAAACTGTCACTCGGGGATTGTCCGGCCCCACTGTCTGCGCCTCCTTCCATGGCTATGTTCATGGCCGGGTGTCCCTGGAGAGGGAGCACGTGGTGTCCACCAGCACCACTGAGTCCTCCTGTGCTCAGTGGGCACTCTGGGGACTGGGGTGCTTTATAGACCACTCAAATTACATTTTAATCTGATGTTTGTAAGTTTCCTTTAGGATTATTCTTTCTGTTTGCAGTATCCTTTTAAAGGACTGCTCTTTAAATTTGTCCCCCATTTTCTTTAATTGGTTAACTCAAAGAAGTAAAACTGCCACCTGGAGAGGGAGCGACAGATCAGGGACAGTCAGGAGAGGCAGCGACAGATCAGGGACAGTCAGGAGAGGCAGTGAGTGATCAGGGACAGTCAGGAGAGGCAGTGAGTGATCAGGGACAGTCAGGAGAGGCAGTGACAGATCAGGGACAGTCAGGAGAGGCAGCGAGTGATCAGGGACAGTCAGGAGAGGCAGTGACTGATCGGGGACAGTCAGGAGAAGCAGTGACAGATCAGGGACAGTCAGGAGAGGCAGTGACTGATCGGGGACAGTCAGGAGAGGCAGTGACTGATCGGGGACAGTCAGGAGAGGCAGTGACTGATCGGGGACAGTCAGGAGAGGCAGTGACTGATCGGGGACAGTCAGGAGAGGCAGTGACTGATCGGGGACAGTCAGGAGAAGCAGCGAGTGATCGGGGACAGTCAGGAGAGGCAGTGACTGATCGGGGACAGTCAGGAGAGGCAGTGACTGATCGGGGACAGTCAGGAGAAGCAGCGAGTGATCGGGGACAGTCAGGAGAGGCAGTGACTGATCGGGGACAGTCAGGAGAAGCAGCGAGTGATCAGGGACAGTCAGGAGAGGCAGCGAGTGATCAGGGACAGTCAGGAGAGGCAGCGAGTGATCAGGGACAGTCAGGAGAGGCAGTGACTGATCAGGGACAGTCAGGAGAGGCAGCGACAGATCAGGGACAGTCAGGAGAGGCAGCGAGTGATCAGGGACAGTCAGGAGAGGCAGCGACTGATCAGGGACAGTCAGGAGAGGCAGTGACTGATCAGGGACAGTCAGGAGAGGCAGTGACTGATCGGGGACAGTCAGGAGGGGCAGTGACAGATCAGGGACAGTCAGGAGAGGCAGCGAGTGATCAGGGACAGTCAGGAGAGGCAGTGACAGATCAGGGACAGTCAGGAGAGGCAGTGACAGATCAGGGACAGTCAGGAGAGGCAGTGACAGATCAGGGACAGTCAGGAGAGGCAGTGACTGATCAGGGACAGTCAGGAGAGGCAGCGAGTGATCAGGGACAGTCAGGAGAGGCAGTGACTGATCAGGGACAGTCAGGAGAGGCAGTGACTGATCGGGGACAGTCAGGAGGGGCAGTGACAGATCAGGGACAGTCAGGAGAGGCAGTGACTGATCAGGGACAGTCAGGAGAGGCAGTGACTGATCGGGGACAGTCAGGAGAGGCAGTGACTGATCAGGGACAGTCAGGAGAGGCAGTGACTGATCAGGGACAGTCAGGAGAGGCAGCGAGTGATCAGGGACAGTCAGGGGAGGCAGCGACTGATCAGGGACAGTCAGGAGAGGCAGTGACTGATCAGGGACAGTCAGGAGAGGCAGTGACAGATCAGGGACAGTCAGGAGAGGCAGTGACTGATCAGGGACAGTCAGGAGAGGCAGTGAGTGATCAGGGACAGTCAGGAGAGGCAGTGACAGATCAGGGACAGTCAGGAGAGGCAGCGAGTGATCAGGGACAGTCAGGAGAGGCAGCGAGTGATCAGGGACAGTCAGGAGAGGCAGTGACTGATCAGGGACAGTCAGGAGAGGCAGTGACTGATCGGGGACAGTCAGGAGAGGCAGTGACAGATCAGGGACAGTCAGGAGAGGCAGTGACTGATCAGGGACAGTCAGGAGAGGCAGTGACTGATCGGGGACAGTCAGGAGAGGCAGTGACTGATCAGGGACAGTCAGGAGAGGCAGTGACTGATCAGGGACAGTCAGGAGAGGCAGCGAGTGATCAGGGACAGTCAGGGGAGGCAGCGACTGATCAGGGACAGTCAGGAGAGGCAGTGACTGATCAGGGACAGTCAGGAGAGGCAGTGACAGATCAGGGACAGTCAGGAGAGGCAGTGACTGATCAGGGACAGTCAGGAGAGGCAGCGAGTGATCAGGGACAGTCAGGAGAGGCAGTGACTGATCAGGGACAGTCAGGAGAGGCAGTGACTGATCGGGGACAGTCAGGAGAGGCAGTGACTGATCAGGGACAGTCAGAAGAGGCAGTGACTGATCAGGGACAGTCAGGAGAGGCAGTGACAGATCAGGGACAGTCAGGAGAGACAGTGACAGATCAGGGACAGTCAGGAGAGACAGTGACTGATCAGGGACAGTCAGGAGAGGCAGCGAGTGATCAGGGACAGTCAGGAGAGACAGTGACTGATCAGGGACAGTCAGGAGAGGCAGCGAGTGATCAGGGACAGTCAGGAGAGGCAGCGAGTGATCAGGGACAGTCAGAAGAGGCAGTGACTGATCGGGGACAGTCAGGAGAGGCAGTGACTGATCAGGGACAGTCAGAAGAGGCAGTGACTGATCAGGGACAGTCAGGAGAGGCAGTGACAGATCAGGGACAGTCAGGAGAGACAGTGACAGATCAGGGACAGTCAGGAGAGACAGTGACTGATCAGGGACAGTCAGGAGAGGCAGCGAGTGATCAGGGACAGTCAGGAGAGGCAGTGACTGATCAGGGACAGTCAGGAGAGGCAGCGAGTGATCAGGGACAGTCAGGAGAGGCAGTGACTGATCAGGGACAGTCAGGAGAGGCAGTGAGTGATCAGGGACAGTCAGGAGAGGCAGTGAGTGATCAGACAGTCAGCGTGGTTTTGTTAGGGGAAGATCGTGTCTTACTAACTTAATAGAATGTTTTGAGGAAGTGAGAAGGAGGATTGATGAGGGTAGTGTAGTGGATGTTGTCTACATGGATTTGACAAGGTCCCACATGGCTGACTGGTCAGCAGGTCTCGTGAGATACAGGGGTAGGTGTCAGGTTGGATCCAAACTCGGCTCAGTGACAGGAAACAAAGGGTAATGGTCGATGGTGTTTTTGCGAATGGAAAACAGTTTCCAGTGGAGTTCCACAGGGCTCAGTGTTGGGACCCTCACTGTTTGTTGTATATATTTAGACTTAAATGTGGGAGGTATGATTGGGAAATTTGCAGATGACACAAAAATTGGCCGTGTAGTTGGTAGTGAAGACGATAGCTGTCGACACCAGAATGATATCAATGGTTTGGTTGAGTGGGCAGAGAATTGGCAAATGGAATTCAATCCGGAAAAGTGGGAGGTAATGAATTTGGGGAGGCCAAACAAAGTCAGGGAATACTGAATAAATGGGAAATTATTGAGAGGATTGAGAAAGTGAGAGACTTTGGAGTGCAAGTCCACAGGTCCCTGAAAGTGGCAGGACAGATGGATTAGGTGGTAAAGAAAGCATATGGAATGCTTCCCTTTATTGGACTTGGTATTGAATACAAAACAAGGGATGTACTCAAGGAGCTGTATAAAATGCCGGTTAGGCTATAGAGATGGTCAATGGCAATCAGTCTCCCGTCACCTCGGGAGTTCAGCTCTTCTGTCCATGTTTGAACCAAGGCTGTAATGAGGTCAGGAGCTGAGTGGCCCTGGCGGAACCCAAACTGGACGTCAGTGAGCAGGTTATTGCTAAGCAAGTGCCGCTTGATAACACTGTTGATGACCCCTTCCAGTACTTTACTGATGATTGAGAGTAGACTGATGGGGCAGTAATTGGCCGGGTTGGATTTGTCCTGCTTTTTGTGTACAGGACATACCTGGGCAATTTTCAACATGGACAATAGTCAGCAGGAGATTTCCTTGCCCATGTTTGACCTGATGCCATGAGAATTTATGGGGTCTGGATTCGATGTTGAGAACTCCCAGGGCAACTCCCTCCCAACTGTATACCCCCGTGCCTCCACCTCTGCTGGGTCTGTCCTGCCGGTGGGACAGGACATACCCAGGGATGGTGATGGTGGTGTCTGGGACATTATCTGTAAGGTATGATTCTGTGAGGATGACTATGTCAGGCTGTTGCCTGTCTAGTCAGTGAGACGGCTCCCCCAATTTTGGTACTAGCCCCCAGATGTTAGCACGGAGGGTCGACAGGGCTGCGATTGCCATTGTCATTTCCGGTGCCAAGATCATAGAAACATAGAAACTAGGAGCAGGAGTAGGCCATTCGGCCCTTCGAGCCTGCTCCGCCATTCAATATGATCATGGCTGATCTATCACAACGTCATACTCCCGCTCTCTCCCCATATCCCTTGATGCCTTTAGAGTCCAGAAATCTATCTATTTCCTGCTTAAATATATTCAGTGACTTGGCCTCCACAGCCTCTGTGGTAGAGAATTCCACAGGTTCACCACCCTCTGAGTGAAGAGGTTTCTCCTCATCTCAGTCCTTAATGGCCTACCCCGTATCCTGAGACTGTGACCCCTTGTTCTAAATCCCCCAGCCAGAGGAAACATCATCCCTGCATCCAGTCTGTCCATCCCTGTCAGAATTTTATATGTTTCAGTGAGATCACCCCTCATTCTGTCTAAGTGAATACAGGGCCTAGTCGGCCCAATCTCTCCTCATACGACAATCCTGCCATCCCAGGAATCAGTCTGGTGAACCTTCGCTGCACTCCCTCTATGGCAAGTATATCCTTTCTTGGGTAAGGAGACCAAAACTGCACACAATACTCCAGGTGTGGTCTCACCAAGGCCCTGTACAGCTGCAGTAAGACATCCTTGCTCCTGTACTCAAGTCCTCTCGCAATGAAGGCCAACATACCATTTGCTGCCTTAACTGTTTGCTGCACCTGCATGCTTGCTTTCAGTGATTGGTGTACAAGGACACCCAGGTCCCTTTGTACATCCACATTTCCCAATCTATCACCATTTAAATAATATTCTGCTATTCTATTTTTCCTACCAAAGTGGATAACTTCACTTATCCACGTTATACTGCATCTGTCCACTCACTCAACCTGTCTAAATTGCCTTGAAGCCTCCTAACATCCTCCTCATCGCTCACATTCCTACCAAGTTTTGTGTCATCAGCAAACTTGGAAATATTACATTTGGTTCCCTCATCCAAATCATTGATATATATTGTGAATAGCTGGGGCCCGAGCACTGATCCCTATCGTACCCCACTAGCCACCACCTGTCACTCCGAAACATACCCATTTATTCCTACTCTCTGCTTCCTGTCTGTTAACTAATTCTCAGTCGATGCCAATATATTCCCCCCAATCCCATGTGCTTTAATTTTACACACTAACCTCTTATGTGGGACTTTATCAAAGGCTTTCTGAAAATCCAAATACACCACATCCACTGGTTCCCCCTTATCTATTCTGCTAGTTACATCCTCAAAAACACTCCAATAGGTTTGTCAAACATGATTTCACTTTCATAAATCCATGCTGACTTTGTCTCATCCCACTGATACTTTCTAAGTGTCCTGTTATCACATCATTTATCTAGCATTTTCCCTACTACTGATGTTAGTCTAACTGGTCTGTAATTCCCTGTTTCCTTCCTCCCTCCTTTTTTAAATAGTGGGGTTACATTTGCCACCCTCCAATCTGCTGGGACTGTTCCGGAATCTACAGAATTTTGGAAGATGACAACCAACACACCCACTATTTCCATGGTCACCTCCTTTAGTGCCCTGGGATGTAGATTATCAGGCCCTGGGGATTTATCGGCTTTCAGTCCCATTAATTTCTCCAGCGCTATTGTTTCAGTAACACTAATTTCCTTCAATTCCTCCTCTTCACTAGACCCTTGTTTCCCTCGTATTTCTGGGGAGTTATTTGTGTCTTCCTCCATGAAGACAGAACTAAAGTAGTTGTTTAATTGTTCTGCCATTTCCTTATTCTCCATTTTCCTGCTTTTCCTGTTGTGTTTTTGCACCAGAAGGGAATATAACTGTTGGAAAGCATCCGTTCGTCAACACCAGCTGGGTCCTGTTTCATTCCTTTGAGGCTTTATGTGGTTTTGATGCTCAGACATTTCAGAGGGTATTTAAGAGTCAACCACATTGCTGTGGGTCTGGAGTCACATGCAGACCAGACCAGGTAAGGACAGCAGATTTCCTTCCCTAAAGGACATTAGTGACCCAGATGAGTTTTTATGACAATTGGTGAGAGTTTCATTTTTTTTAATTCCAGATTTATGAATTGAATTTAAACTCCATCAGCTGCTGTGCTGGGATTTGAACCCATGTCTCCAGGGCAATAGCCTGGGCTTTGGGATTACTAGCCCAGTGACATTACCACTACGCCACCAACCCCCCCCTAAATCCTCTTGGACCCTCTTTGCATCTTCCTCACTACTCACATTCCCACCTAGTTTTGTGTCGTCAGCAAACTTGGAAATATTATATTTGGTTCCCTCATCCAAATCATTGATATATATTGTGAATAGCTGGGGCCCGAGCACTGATCCCTGCAGAACCCCACTAGTCACCACCTGCCAACCTGAAAATGACCCATTTATTCCTACTCTCTGTTTTCTGTCCATTAACCAATTCTCTATCCATGCCAGTTTATTATCCCCAATCCCATGTGCTCCAATTTTGTCTCCTAACCTCCTGTGTGGGACCTTATCAAAAGCTTTCTGAAAATCCAAATACACCACATCCACTCCGTTTATCTATTCTGCTAGTTACATCTTCACCAAACGCCGACAGGTTTGCCAAACATTATTACCCCTTCATGAATCCATGCTGACTGTGCCCCATTAGACCATGACTATCCAAGTACCCATTTATCACATCCTTTATAATAAATTCCAGCATTTTCCCTACTATTAATGTTAGGCTAACCGGTCTGTAATTCACCATTTTCTCTCTCCCTCCTTTCTTAAACAGTGGGGGTTATATTTGCTACCTTCCAATCTGCAGGATCCATTCCAGGATCTATAGAATTTTGGAAGATGATCACCAACGCCTCTACTATTGCTACAGCCAGCTCTTTCAACACCCCTGGATGAAGATCAAATCCCGGGGATTTATCAGTCTTTCACTTGCATTGCCATAGCCCCCAGGGCGAGGGGTGAAGCACTGGAAAATGGGATTAGTGCAGTCAGGTCTTTGTTGACTGGTGTAGGCACAATGGGCCGAATGGCCTCCTTCTGTGATGTAAACGTCTATGAATCTATTAGCAACATTCAGTTGCATTAATTTCTGCAGTGTCACCTTTTTTTTTACTCATACGAATTTCTTTCAGTTCTCCACTCTCGCTAGGCCCTTGGTTCCCTAGTATTTCTGCAGATTTTTTTGTATCTTCCTCCATAAAAACAGACACAAAGTATTTGTTTAGTTTCTCGGCCACTTCCTTATTCCCCATTATAAATGTTCCTGTCTCTGCCTGTAATGGGCCCACGTTTGTTTTTACTAAGCTTTGCCTTTTCACATACCTATTGAAGCTTTTTCCTGGTGACCATTCTCATGTTTCTCGTGCGTTGACTCTCACATTCTATCTTCTCTTCCTTTATCACTTTCTTGGTCCCTGTTGAATTCTAAAAAGCTCCCAATCCTCAAGCTTACTATTATTTGGTAACTTTATAAGTCTCTTCCTTTGATCTAATGCAATCTTTGACTTCTCTTGTTAGCCAAAGTTGGATCATCTTTCCTACTGGGTTTCTGTGACTCAAAGGAATGTAAATTTGTTGTAAACCATGTATTAATTATTTAATTCTGGCTATTGCCTGTCTACTGTCATAGCTTTTGATGTAGTTCCCCAATATACACAATATCCCAATATACCCTTCTTACCTTTGTAGATTCCTTGCTTTAGGTTTAAGGCACTAGTTTCTTATTGAACTACATTACCTCCCAACTTCATGCAAAATTCTATAATAGTATGGTCGCTCTTCCCTTTACAACATGATTATTGACTAGCTCGTTCTCATTTCACAATACTACATCTAAAAATGCCAATTCTCTAGTTGGTTCTTCAACATAGTGTTCCAGAAAACCATCTCATATTCATGGAGGGGATGGACTCTGTGTTCACTGTTGGTGGGGGGTGAGCTCTTTGTTCACTATTGGTGGGGGTAGGCTCAGTGTCCACTATTGGTGAGGCAGTGGTGGGGGGGGAGAGCTCTGTGTTCACTATTGCTGGAGGTTGTGATCTGTGTTCACTATTGGTGGGGAGTGGGACTTGTGTTCACTAGTGGTATGGGATGGGCTCTGGGTTCACTATTGGTGGGGGATGGGCTCTGGGTTCACTATTGGCGGGGGATGGGCTCTGTTCACTATTGGTGGGGGGTGGGCTCTGTTCACTATTGGTGAGGGGTGGGCTCTGTTCACTGTTGTTGGGGGTTGGACTTTATGTTCACTATTGGTGGGGGTTGGACTTTATGTTCACTATTGGTGGGGGTTGGACCTTATGTTCACTATTGGTGGGGGTTGGACCTTATGTTCACTATTGGTGGGGGTTGGACCTTATGTTCACTATTGGTGGGGGTTGGACTTTACTTTCACTATTGGTGGGGGATGGGCTCTGTTCACTATTGGTGGGGGTTGGACTTTACTTTCACTATTGGTGGGGGATGGGCTCTGTTCACTATTGGTGGGGGTTGGACTTTATGGTCACTATTGTTGGGGAATAGGCTCAGTGGTCATGATTGGTGGGGGGTGGAATCTGTGGTCACTATTGGTGGAGATAGGCTCATTGTTCACTATTGGTGGGGATGAGCACTATGCTCATTATTGCTGGGAGATGGTCTCGGTGTTCACCGTTGGTGATTGGTGGGCACTGTGTTCACTATTTATGGGAGTTGGGCTCACTGTTCACTATTGCTGGGAGGTGGGCTCTGTGGTCACTGTCGGTGGGGGTGGGCCCTGTGTTCACTATTAGTGGGTTATGGGCCCTGTGTTCACTATTGGTTGGGGGTGGGCTGTGTTCACTGTTGGTGGAGGTTGTGACCTGTGATCGCTATTTATGTGGAATGGGATCTGTGGTCACTTTTGGTGGGGTCTGGGCTCTGTGGTCAGTATTGATGGGGTCTGGGCTCTGTGGTCAGTATTGATGGGGCCTGGGCTCTGTGGTCAGTATTGATGGGGCCTGGGCTCTGTGGTCAGTATTGATGGGGCCTGGACTCTGTGGTCAGTATTGATGGGGCCTGGGCTCTGTGGTCAGTATTGATGGGGCCTGGGCTCTGTGGTCAGTATTGATGGGGCCTGGGCTCTGTGGTCAGTATTGATGGGGTCTGGGCTCTGTGGTCAGTATTGATGGGGCCTGGGCTCTGTGGTCAGTAATGATGGGGCCTGGGCTCTGTGGTCAGTAATGATGGGGCCTGGGCTCTGTGGTCAGTAATGATGGGGGGGTGGGTTCTCCAATTTACTCACCAGTTTTGGCAATCCTGAGCGATTATGGTTCCGACAGGAAACTCGGCTTCTCCCCAGTAACAGGAACATTCCGAGGGCTCAATACATCCGGAATCTGTCCGGGAATAAGACCAGGAATTACATCCATGGCATCAGCTTTTGGGGCAGGGGTGTGAAGATTGTCAGTACCCTCTGGGGTCGGAGTAGGGATGGTCAGTACCCTGGGGGAGGGGGTGGGGATGGTCAGTGTCCTGCGGGGAGGGGGTGGGGATGGTCAGTGTCCTGGGGGGAGGCAGGACACTGACCATTCCCACCCCCTCCCCCAGGACACTGACCATCCCCACACCCACATCCTTCCTTAAATAAGGAGACCAAAACTGCACACAGTATTCGAGGTGCGGTCTCACCAGTGCCCTGTATAACTGAAGCATAACATCTTCACTCTTATGTTCAATCCCTCTCTTCACTCAGCAATCTTCACTAAACAACCTGAGCAGTGGTTTGTGATCTGACACTCTGGCAAAGTGTTTACCGTGTACATATCGATGGAACTTCCTTACTCCAAAGACAATAGATAAGCCTCTTCTTCAATTTGTGAGTAACCTTTCTCAGCTGCAGAGAGGGTTCTAGATACATCTCGGACTGGCTTTTCAGGTTTGATTTCTGTGTTTTGTGTTTGCCGCAGGGTTTGTCACATCCTTTCTGATTTCACATTGGGCCACATTTCTCTTTGCTGAAATCTCAGCTCGGGTCAGTTCAGGGGCTGAGTTAAGTTCCATGACTTTTCATTCTGATGCCTCTTCTGTCCACATCAACTGATCCTTCAGTTCTCCTGTCCCTCTTCTGCATCTTTTGGTTTCCACTTGGAACATTGAACATTGTTGGTTTTTACCTTCCAGCTGTTCCATCAGTTCATTCAGGGTGGACCTGCTTTGGTTCAGTGTGGGGTTCAGGGTGGTCCTGTGTTGGTTCCGAGTGGGGATCAGGGTGGTCCTGTGTTGGTTCAGGGTGGGATCAGGGTGGTCCTGTGTTGGTTCCGAGTGGGATTCAGGGTGGTCCTGTGTTGGTTCAGAGTGGGGTTCAGAGTGGTCCTGTGTTGGTTCCGAGTGGTCCTGTGTTGGTTCTGAGTGGTCCTGTGTTGGTTCAGAGTGGGGTTCAGAGTGGTCCTGTGTTGGTTCCGAGTGGTCCTGTGTTGGTTCCGAGTGGTCCTGTGTTGGTTCAGAGTGGTCCTGTGTTGGTTCCGAGTGGTCCTGTGTTGGTTCCGAGTGGTCCTGTGTTGGTTCCGAGTGGTCCTGTGTTGGTTCCGAGTGGTCCTGTGTTGGTTCCGAGTGGTCCTGTGTTGGTTCCGAGTGGTCCTGTGTTGGTTCCGAGTGATCCTGTGTTGGTTCCGAGTGGTCCTGTGTTGGTTCCGAGTGGTCCTGTGTTGGTTCCGAGTGGTCCTGTGTTGGTTCCGAGTGGTCCTGTGTTGGTTCAGAGTGGTCCTGTGTTGGTTCCGAGTGGTCCTGTGTTGGTTCCGAGTGGTCCTGTGTTGGTTCAGAGTGGTCCTGTGTTGGTTCCGAGTGGTCCTGTGTTGGTTCCGAGTGGTCCTGTGTTGGTTCCGAGTGGTCCTGTGTTGGTTCCGAGTGGTCCTGTGTTGGTTCCGAGTGGTCCTGTGTTGGTTCCGAGTGGTCCTGTGTTGGTTCAGAGTGGTCCTGTGTTGGTTCCGAGTGGTCCTGTGTTGGTTCCGAGTGGTCCTGTGTTGGTTCCGAGTGGTCCTGTGTTGGTTCCGAGTGGTCCTGTGTTGGTTCCGAGTGGTCCTGTGTTGGTTCCGAGTGGTCCTGTGTTGGTTCCGAGTGGTCCTGTGTTGGTTCAGAGTGGCACATTATTCATTTAGCCTCTTTTCATGATTTTCCCATGGAGCCAACTCTGACCTGCGGGATCTGTGCTTCCTATGAAAATGTTTCTGTTCTTCTATCTCATTCCAAAAATCTCCATTATATTCCCTTTTCAACTCCGGGTTTCTTCCTGTTCAGATGTGAAAAATTTCTGACCAGTTTAATCTGATTTCCTTCAACTAATCACAGCCTAGAAGGCTAGGTCCTTCTCCAGGTACAACAGTCACTAGTAGCTGGGCTGTCTGTTGTCTGTGTGATACAGGTACAGAGGTGATGCCTTTCACCTGTATGGCTTCTCCTGTGTATGTTCCTAACTGAGCAGCAGCTTTCTCCAAACTCAATGGCTGGGTACCTTCTCTGAGGTAATTAAAGATGTTTTCTCCCACCACTGTGGTCGATGTTCCTGTGTCAACCTCCATGAGCAGAGGCTTTCCATTTACTTGAAGGGTAACAGTGATTGGTTCAGTTTTCCTGACCTCCAGATTGTGTAGGGAATAAACGTCAGCCTCAGTCACTTCTGGCTCATCTATATTGTGCACTTCATTTAATTTGACCTGCTTTCTGAATACTGCCTTAATCTAGTCCCGCACCGTTTAACAACATGCCCTTTCTTTGTGACAGTAGTGGCATTCTGCCTCTTTAAATCTGCAGGTTTCAGGTACATGATTTCCCCAACAATGATAACACTTTAACTTCTGGGTTACTGGTGAGCTGCTTCCTGTATTTCTGTTTGTTTTTCTAGCAGTAGAGACCATGTCCTGCTTTGCGATAGCCTCCCTGGTCTTTGTGTCACAGCCAGCGGCAGGTTCCTGCCCTAACTACAGAACAGCCCCATGTTGCACACTCTGCAGAGCCTGTGAATCCCTCTCAGTGCTCCCCATTGCCAGCGCTATCTCTGTGGCGTGCTTCAGGTCTACGTCACCTTCTCCAAGAAAACAATGCTGTATGGCGTCATCGTTTAACATCATCGAGGGTTTAGACTGAAAATGTCCCTTGATGAGGTCGACTAGCTCGGTGAAGGATCTGGAATTTGGTGCGTTTGGAGCCATCAAGCTTCGGATTAAAGTTACACATTTTGCTCCCACAGACACTTTGGAGAATTTCCTTCTGCTTCTCCTCCCCTGGGATTTCGTTAGCTACAAAGTAGAAACCTAATCGCTCAATGTATTGACTCCAGTCCTCGACAGACAAGTCACACGGGTCAATCCTGCCGAAGGGAGGCAGTGCTGGTGGGTAAATGTCTTTACTTCCTTCCCTTAAAATATGGGAATACTCGTAGTCGCGAGGTGAGCTGCTGCGTTGGTGCCATTTATCCTCATCACCAGGGGTAATAAACTTGGAAAGCAGGAGTAGGTTTTTGTAAGAAACAGTAAACTTCATTTACAGGGTCCTGGTGAGGCTAAATACTTGTTCCAGGAACAAGGTTAAAAAGCTCCGCCCCTTAGATTCCCTGTGCTTAGGGCTGATTCGTCTGTACAGTCACATGATCCGCATAACCGTAAGAAATGGTTTAGCTAACAATTACTCCAATGGGGATGGTCAGTGTCCTGTGGGGTGGGGGTGGGGATGGTCAGTGTCCTGGGGGAGGGATTGGGGCTGGTCAGTGTCCTGGGGGAAGGGGAGGGGGAGGGGGTGGGGATGGTCAGTGTCCTGGGGGAGGGGTTGGGGATGGTCAGTGTCCTGGGGGAGGGGGAGGGGTTGGGGATGGTCAGTGTCCTGGTGGAGGGGGAGGGGGTAGGGATGGTCAGTGTCCTGGGGGAGGGGTTGGGGATGGTCAGTGTTCTGGGGGAGGGGGAGGGGGTGGGGATGGTCAGTGTTCTGGGGGAGGGGGAGGGGGTGGGGATGGTCAGTGTTCTGGGGGAGGGGGAGGGGGTGGGGATGGTCAGTGACCTGGGGGAGGGGGAGGGGTGGGGATGGTCAGTGTCCTGGGGGAGGGGGTGGGGATGGTCAGTGACCTGGGGGAGGGGGAGGGGGTGGGGATGGTCAGTGTCCTGGGGGAGGGGGAGGGGGTGGGGATGGTCAGTGTTCTGGGGGAGGGGGAGGGGGTGGGGATGGTCAGTGTCCCGGGGGAGGGGGAGGGGGTGGGGATGGTCAGTGTCCCGGGGGAGGGGGAGGGGGTGGGGATGGTCAGTGTCCTGGGGGAGGGGGTGGGGATGGTCAGTGTCCTGGGGGAGGGGGTGGGGATGGTCAGTGACCTGGGGGAGGGGGAGGGGGTGGGGATGGTCAGTGTCCTGGGGGAGGGGGAGGGGGTGGGGATGGTCAGTGTCCTGGGGGAGGGGGTGGGGATGGTCAGTGTCCTGGGGGAGGGGGTGGGGATGGTCAGTGACCTGGGGGAGGGGGAGGGGGTGGGGATGGTCAGTGTCCTGGGGGAGGGGGAGGGGGTGGGGATGGTCAGTGTCCTGGGGGAGGGGGTGGGGATGGTCAGTGTCCTGGGGGAGGGGGAGGGGGTGGGGATGGTCAGTGTCCTGGGGGAGGGGGAGGGGGTGGGGATGGTCAGTGTCCTGGGGGAGGGGGAGAGGGTGGGGATGGTCAGTGTCCTGGGGGAGGGGGAGGGGGTGGGGATGGTCAGTGTCCTGGGGGAGGGGGAGGGGGTGGGGATGGTCAGTGTCCTGGGGGAGGGATTGGGGCTGGTCAGTGTCCTGGGGGAAGGGGAGGGGGAGGGGGTGGGGATGGTCAGTGTCCTGGGGGAGGGGGAGGGGGTGGGGATGGTCAGTGTCCTAGGGGAGGGGGTGGGGATGGTCAGTGTCCTTGGGGAGGGGGTGGGGATGGTCAGTGTCCTGGGGGAGGGGATGGGGATGGTCAGTGTCCTGGGGGAGGGGGTCGGGATGGTCAGTGTCCTGGGGGAGGGGGTGGGGATGGTCAGTGTCCTGGGGGAGGGGGTGGTTCTCTCTATTTGTTGCATTTCTCACCGTGACAGAAGGTTCCCTCGGGGCAGAAACAACCCTCGACACACGAGATGGGGGGGCAGTGAGTTTTCAGCACCCCCCTGAGGTCAGCACATGTCTGGGGGCAGGTGGAGCCACAGGCCTCATACACCTCCCCCTTCTCACACTGTATCGCTGTCCGACAGAGAGAGAGAGAGAGAGACCGTTAGCTCATCACAATCCAGCTGATTGTCCTCCGACACTCACCCATCTCCCCCCGTATCAAACTCCGCAAAACCCCCCCAAATCCAGGAAATCCCCCAAAAACCAACCCCACCCCCGAACCGGAGACAGAGAGACCATCAGATCATCGCATTCTGGATACAGGTTAACTTCCACACCCAGTAAATCCCAATCCCAAAAACCACCCCAAGACCAACCCCAATCCCAGAAACTCACCCGAGACCGACCCCAATCCCAAAAACTCACCCGGCTCCGACACCAATCCCAGAAACTCTCCCGAGACTGACCCCAATCCCAAAAACTCACCCGGCTCCGACCCCAATCCCAGAAACCCACCCGAGACCGACCCCAATCCCAGAAACCCACCCGGCTCCGACCCCAATCCCAGAAACCCACCCGAGACTGACCCCAATCCCAAAAACTCACCCGGCTCCGACACCAATCCCAGAAACTCACCCGAGACTGACCCCAATCCCAGAAACTCATCCGAGACCGACCCCAATTCCAGAAACTCACCCGAGACTGACCCCAATCCCAGAAACCCATCCGGCTCTGACCCCAATCCCAGAAACCCACCCGAGACCGACCCCAATCCCAGAAACTCACCCGAGACCGACCCCAATCCCAGAAACTCACCCGAGACTGACCCTAATCCCAGAAACTCACCCGAGACTGACCCCAATCCCAGAAACTCACCCGAGACCGACCCCAATCCCATAAACTCACCCAGCTCCGACCCCAATCCCAGAAACTCACCCGAGACTGACCCCAATCCCAGAAACTCACCCGAGACCGACCCCAATCCCAGAAACCCACCAGAGACTGACCCCAATCCCAGAAACTCACCCGGCTCCGACCACAATCCCAGAAACTCACCCGAGACCGACCCAAATCCCAGGAACTCACCCGAGACTGACCCCAATCCCAGAAACCCACCCGAGACCGACCCCAATCCCAGAAACTCACCCGGCTCCGACCCCAATCCCAGAAACTCACCCGAGACTGACCCCAATCCCAAAAACTCACCCGGCTCCGACCCCAATCCCAGAAACCCACCCGAGACCGACCCCAATCCCAAAAACTCACCCGGCTCCGACCCCAATCCCAGAAACTCACCCGAGACCGACCCCAATTCCAGAAACTCACCCGAGACCGACCCCAATCCCAGAAACTCACCCGAGACTGACCACAATCCCAGAAACCCACCCGGCTCTGACCCCAATCCCAGAAACTCACCCGAGACTGACCCCAATCCCAGAAACTCACCCGAGACCGACCCCAATCCCAGAAACTCACCTGAGACTGACCCTAATCCCAGAACCTCACCCGAGACCGACCCCAATCCCAGAAACTCACCCGAGACTGACCCCAATCCCAGAAACTCAGCCGAGACCGACCCCAATCCCATAAACTCACCCGGCTCCGACCCCAATCCCAGAAACTCACCCGAGACTGACCCCAATCCCAGAAACTCACCCAGCTCCGACCACAATCCCAGAAACTCACCCGAGACTGACCCCAATCCCAGAAACCCACTTGGCTCCGACCCCAATCCCAGAAACTCAGCCGAGACTGACCCCAATCCCAGAAACTCACCCGAGACTGACCCCAATCCCAGAAACCCACCCGGCTCCGACCCCAATCCCGGTTAAACTGAAGATTCCTGATGAAGAATCACATTCGATTGGAAATGTTAAATCTTTCTCCAGTTTCTTGTTTTCCCTTGAGTTGAGGATTTGGGGCTGATGTAATATTTTGATGTAAGATTTTGATGTAATATTGACGCTGATTAATTTAGCTAATCGGTTAGGAAATGAGAAACTGTTTCCTTTGCTGGGAACCAGGAGCAGAGTAAGAGTCAGGCCGTTCAGGGGTGATGTCAGGGAGAACTCCACACAAGGATGAGTGGGACTCTGGAAGCCCCTCACCCAGAGGCTTTGGAATGTGTGGGTCAATGGGACTGTGAATAAGTGAACAGAAATGGACAGATGTTGAAGTACAGATCAGCTGTGATTGACTGGAATGAAAGGGATGGACCAGCCTCCTGGGCTGATTCCTGGGATGAAGGGGTTGACTTATCAAGAACGGCTAAACAAGTTAGGCCTTTATTCATTAGAGTTTAGAAGAATGAGGGGTGATCTTATTGAAACATACAAGATTCTGAGGGGGCTTGACAGGGTAGATGTTGAGAAGATGTTTTCACTAGTGGGGGAACCTCGAACGAGGGGACATAGTTACAGAATAAGGGGGCACTCATTTAATACTGAGATGCGACGGAATTTCTTCTCTCAGAGTGTAGTGAATGTCTGGAATTCTCTACCACAGAGAGTTGTGGAGGCGATAACACTGGAAGTATTTAAAGAGGAGGGAGGTAGATTTTTGAAATATCGGGGAGTTGAGGGCTATGAGGAACTGGCAGGAAAGAGGAGTTGAGGCCTGGGGCAGATCAGCCATGATCTTATTGAATGATGGGGTAGGTTTGAGGGGCAGAATGGCCGACTTCTGCTCCTAATTTTTATGTTCTTATGTTCCTCTGTTCCTACATTTCTAGAGAGACAAGCACCCCCCTCCTGTCATCAGCCGAGATCTATCGATATGAGAGAAGATTTGTGGAGCTGTGCTGGGTACATACGGCAGAGGTCCTGAGATCTCCAGCGGATGTAGACTCCCCTCTTGTTACATTCTTCAGTGTAAGTAGCAATGGCTGTACATAGACACTCGCAGTCTCCTCCAGTGTCACACCTGCACACATCCAGAGAAAAACAGTAAGATCCCAACAGTGACCTCACATCCATATCTAACAGCAGAGGCTGCCTGAACCCAGCCAACATTCTCAAAGTAAACAAAAATACAAAATACTGGAAAAACTCAGCCGGACTGACAGCATCTGTGGAGAGAAACAGAGTTAACGTTTCGAGTACTGATGACTCTTCTTCTGCTCTGAAGAGTCATTCGAAACGTTAACTCTGTCTTTCTCTCCACAGACGCTGTCAGACCTGCTGAGTTTTTCCAGTATTTTGTGTTTTTGTTTCAGATTTCCAGCATCCGCAGTATTTTGCCTTTATACTCAAAGTACAATTCATTTATCCACCGTCTAGAGTCCCAGGGACTGAGGGAGTCCAGGAACCTGGAACTCCCAGGAGTTTGGAGACTCTGGGGCCTGAGACTCAAGGGAACAATGAGACTGGAGGGTCCCATCGCCTGAATGTTTTACTCACCCACAAGCATCAAAGACACACCACTCATAGAAGGGCTGGTATGGAACCTCCTGGTGACAGGGCTGGAACAGAGTCTGGCTGATGGTGCTGCAGCGCTTCCGAGCCCACATTACACGGTGAGGATTTTCCTGGGGGTTTGAAGAGGGACAGAATGTTGGAGGTCATGACTCTGGATTTAGCACAGCGAGAGGAGCACGATCCACGGCAACTTCTCAGTATATACACACCCCACAGGCTCAGACACACCCAGTGGGCACACACCCAGTGCATTCACACACACACACACACACACACTCCAGAGGCTCAGACACACCCAGTGGGCACACACCCAGTGCATTCACACACACACACACACACACACTCCAGAGGCTCAGACACACCCAGTGGGCACACACCCAGTGCATTCACACACACACACACACACCCAGTGCATTCACACACACACACCCAGCAGGCACACACCCAGTGCATTCACACACACACACACACACACACACACACACACACACACACACTCCAGAGGCTCAGACACACCCAGCAGGCACACACCCAGTGCACACACACACACACACAACCAATGCCCACACACCCACATCCAGTGCACACAGAAACTCACACCCAGCACTCTTTCCAGAGTGCTTGCCCTTGTCCTGCTATCATGACATTCTGCTTTCTGACCTAAACACCACCATCAGCGCCTCCATTAGCCCGTACCACTATCATTAACACCCCTTTGTCCTTTTGTCCATGACATCTCTGGCAATCTCTCCTTTGCCTCCGCCTATTGCTGGCCCTCTATCCAACTACACCTGCCCCATCCCCCTTAAACAGTAGGAATTTCTTCACATTTCTATTTCTCTTTAGCTCTGAAGAGTCATACGGACTCGAAACGTTAACTCTGTTTCTCCCTCCACAGATGCTGTCAGACCTGCTGAATTTTTCCAGCATTTTGTGTTTTTGTTTTGGGCTGGTATTCATATTGCTACTCTCCTTTTTTAATCCATGTTCTGCCCTTTTGCTGTTATGTGATCCTGTATCAATTAACACTGTTATCTCCAGCAAAGAGGAGTCCAGACGGCTGTGTTGCCTGCCCAGTGCCAGGGTTCAGGACATCTGCTCAGGGCTGAAGAGGAACTTGTGAGAGGGGGAGGGTCCAGTTGTCATGGTCCATGTAGGTACCAACAACATAGGTAGAACTAGGAAAGAGGTTCTGCAAAGTCAGTATGAGGAGCTAGGTACCAAATTAAGAAGCCAAACCTCAAAGGTAATAATCTCTGGATTATTACCTGAGCCATGTGCAAATTGGCAAAGGGTAAATAAGATTAGGGGGATGAGTGTGTGGCTCAAAGACTGGGTGTGGGAGAAGTGGGTTCCAGTTCATGGGGCACTGACACCAGTACTGGGGAAAGTGGGATCTGTATCGTTGGAACAGTCTACACCTGAACCATGCTGGGACTGGTGTTCTTGCTTAGATAGGGAGGTAGAGAGGGTTTTAAACTGAATGGTGGGGATCAAATTTGGGAAGATGTGGTAAACCAAAGAGTAGAGACAAGGCAAGAGAGACAGGTATTAATTCGGGAAATGATGAAGAGACCATGACAGGAAAGGTCATAGAATACAAATCAAAGAGTAAATCAGCAGATAAGGCTAGATGCTACAAAAATAATAAAAGGACAAAACTAAAGGCTCTGTATCTAAACGCACATAGCATTCGAAACAAAACAGATGAACTGATTGCACAAATAGAAATGAATAAATACGATTTGATAGCCATAACAGACATGGCGACAGGATGACATACATTGGGACTTGAATATTGAAGGATATGTGACATTTAGGAAGGACAGGAAGTTTGGAAAAGGTGGAGAGGTGGATCTGTAAGTTAATGATGGTATTAGCACGTTAGAGAGGGATGAAATAACTGCAGGGAATCACATTGAGGATACCCTCCATCGTGTTGTGTGGCACTACCACCATGCTAAATAGGGTAGATTTCGAACAGATCTAGCAACTCAAGACTGGGCATCCAAGAGGTGCTGTGGACCATCAGCAGCAGCAGAATTGTACTCAAACAGAATCTGTAACCTCATGGCCCGGCATATCCCCCACTCTACCATTACCATCAAGCCAGGGGATCAACCCTGGTTCAATGAAGAGTGCAGGAGGGCATGCCAGGAGCAGCACCAGGCATACCTAAAAATGAGGTGTCAACCTGGTGAAGCTATAACACAGGACTACTTGCATGCCAAACAGCTTAAGCAGCAAGTGATAGACAGAGCTAAGCAATCCCACAACCAACGGATCAGATCTAAGCTCTGCAGTCCTGCCACATCCAGTCGTGAATGGTGGTGGACAATTAAACAACTCACTGGAGGAAGAGGCTCCACAAATATCCCCATCCTTAACAATGGAGGAGCCCAGCACATCAGTGCAAAAGATAAGGCTGAAGCATTTGCTACAATCCTCAGCCAGAAGATGGACTGCAGCAGTTCAAGAAAGAAGCTCACCACAGCCTTCTCAAGGGCAATTAGGGATGGGCAGTACATGCTCTCCTATCAGCAAAGCCCACATGCTGTGAATACATTTTTAAAAAGAAAGGTTAAGTGAGTGGGCAAAAATCTACAAATGGAGCATAATGTGGGCAAATGTGAAATTGTTCATGTTGGCAGGGAGAATAAAAAAGAAGCTTATTATCGAAATGGTGGGAGATTGCAGAGCTCTGAGATTCAGAGGGATCTGGGTGTCCTAGTGCATGAATCACAAAAGGTTAGTATGCAGGTACAGCAGGTAATTAGGAAAACTAATAGAATGTTATCATTTATTGTGAGGGGAATTGAATATAAAAGTAGGGAGGTTATGCTTCAGTTATACAGGGCATTGGTGAGACCACATCTGGGGTATTGTGTACAGTAGGGTAGGTTTACTAGACTAATACCTGGAATGGGTGGGTTCTTTTATGAGGAAAGGTTGGACAGGTTAGATTTCTATCCACTGGAGTTTAGAAGAGTAAGAGGCAACTTGATTGAAACATATAAAATCCTGAGGGGTCTTGACAGGGTGGATGTAGAGAGGGTGTTTCCTTTTGTGGGGGAATCTGGAACTAGGGGGTCACTGTTTAAAAATAAGGGGTCACTCATTTAAAACAGAGATGAGGAGAATTTTTTTCTCTAGAGGGTTATGGGTCTTTGGAACTCTCTTCCTGAAATGGCGGTGGAAGCAGAGTCTTTGAATATTTTTAAGGCAGAGCTGGATAGATTCTTGATTAATAAACATAGAAACCTAGAAACTAGGAGCAGGAGTAGGCCATTCAGCCCTCCGAGCCTGCTCCGCCATTCATTATGATCATGGCTGATCATCCAACTCAATAACCTGCTCCCGCTTTCTCCCAATATCCATTGATCCCTTTCACCCCAAGAACTATATCTAACTCCTTCTTGAAAACATACAACATTTTGGCCTCAACTCCTTTCTGTGGTAGCGAATTCCACAGGTTCACCACTCTCTGGGTGAAGAAATTTCTCCTCATCTCAGTCCTAAATTGTCTACCCCGTATCCTCAGACTGTGAGCCCTGGTTCTGGACTCCCCCACCATCAGGAACATCCTTCCTGCATCTAACCTGTCTAGTCCTGTTAGAATTTTATAGGTTTCTATGAGATCCTCCCTCATTCTTCTGAACTCCAGCGAATATAATCCTAATCAATTCAATCTCTCCTCATATGTCAGTCCCGCCATCCCAGGAATCAGTCGGGTAAACCTTCGCTGCACTCCCTCTATAGCAAGAACATCCTTCCTCAGATAAGGAGACCAAAACTGCACACAATATTCCAGGTGTGGTCTCACCAAGGCCCTGTACAATTGCAGCAAGACATCCCTGTTCCTGTACTCAAATCCTCTGGCTATGAAGGCCAACATACCATTTGCCTTCTTTACTGCCTGCTGCACCTGCATGCTTAACAAGGGGGTGAAAGATTATTGGGGGTAGGTGGGAATGTGGAGTTGAGGTTACAATCAGATCAGCCATGATCCTATTGAATGGTGGAGCAGACTCGAGGGGCCGATTGGCCTCCTCCTGCTCCTAGTTAATCTGTTTGTATGTTTGTTCGTATGCTTCTTGGAAGTCCATGTACACCACATCAACAGCAACAACCCTCTCTGCTAGATCAAAAATTTCAATCAAAACAGTTTAACACAATTTATCATCTCTCCAGCCTTGCATTCACCTGTCCCATCCCCCTATTTACATGTGAACATACAAATCTTTTGGTCATTTAATGAATCTCATTGCTCAATACCAGGTCTGGTATAGTCCACTCTTGGGTTTGCTCCAGAACATGATGTCCTAAGAAACTATCCTGAAAACATTCTATGATCTCCTCATCTATGCTACCTCTGCCCATCTGACTTTTAAAAATTCATTCACGGGATGTGGGCTTCACTGGCTGGACTAGCATTTATTGCCCACCCCTAATTGCCCCTTGAGAAGGTGGTGATGAGCTGCCTTGTCGAAGCACTGCGGTCCATGTGGTGTAGGTACACCCACTGTACTGTTAGTCTACATGCAGTTTGAATTCCCTGTGATTGTCGCTGTACCTCTGACAAGCTCCCATTTTCTCTCCCTTTATATTCCATCCTACCACGTGGTTATTGTTCGGGGGCCTATACACTACTCCCACAAGTCACATCTTCACTTTATCATTTCTCATCTCTACCCAAGCCATATCTACATCGTGGTTCCCTGATCTTAGGTCATCCCTCTCTAATATGCTAATAATATCATTAATTACCAGAGGTAACCCCCCACCTTTTCCTAACTTCCTGTCCTTCTTAAATGTCACGTACCCTTCAATATTCAGGTCACAGTCTATGTCATCCTGTAGCCATGTCTGTCATGAAGCTATTAATGTATATAATATTTTGGAAAATATTTCTGTTTTAAAATAGAGGGTTAGTCTCTAACTGTATTAAAGCCAGTTAGTCTGGGTTCTTTGTTGGGTATTAGTGTTGATATGTAAGGGAGATAGCTGCATTTGCATTTTTGAATAGAGCATTCAAGAAGTGGGGTGAAAACTTGACACCTTTCTAGCAGATACCAAGTGATATGTTTATATTACTAATAAAATTGGTACAATGAATGTGGTTTGATTGTTAAAAGGTAAAGTTCAAAGAGGCTGGTGACAATGAGAATTTGAATTCAATCAGTGGTGGTAGGTATAACTTCAGTAGTTTTCGGGTGTGCAGGGCAGAGGCAATGTGAGATCAAAAGGCAGCTGCAAACCTCCAACTGGCTCCACAGTGAAAAGAACCTCATTCTGAATTTATAAGATGAAAATTCTTTGCCTGGTGTTTGGTTAAGTCTATGGGTTGTTGTTGTCTTAATGGAGATTAGTTTGGGAATTTGTTAAAAGCTATGATAGTAGTAATTTGTAACCATGTGTATATACATTTTAACCTGTGTAAATTAATAAAAGGTTTCACTTAGTTTAATGTAAAACTCCGAGAACTGGTGGTCTGATTCCTGAGTTTAGTGTCACATCTCATATAGTACGCTTAAAATTATAGGTTATGACAGTTGTTTAAAGTTTCTTTCTGGGATTTTTAAATAACTCCGCTTTACCAACTGCTTCAGTTATAACAATTGGGGGCTGTGCCAGGATAAATTATATTTCTAATTCCTCGATTGGTTAGGAATTGGTGAATCTTAAGCTTACGAGTACGAGAGGCACTTTGGATTCAGGAGTTGGTGAGGTATTTTAGAAGGGGTGAACTGGCAAGATGGATTTGGCAATTGCTAAGACTTGTCTGGGAGTAGAAGGGATAACTCTGATTGGGTTGGATAAAATAACAAAAAGTAAGTTAACAGAGTTGGCAGTTAAGTTGCAATTGGGTTTACCTGCAGGAGCTAGGAAATCAGATATAGTTAAAAATAAAGCACAGCATCTACAGTTGGAAGTGAAACCTGACACTAGTGAGCCACAGCTGGAGGGAGTGAGACTTCAGTTACAAATGAAGAGGCTTGAATTTGAACAAGCAAAGGACAGAGAAATGGCTTTTTAAAGGGAATTAAAAATTGTGAAGATAGAGATGGAGGGAAGAGGAAAAGAAAGAGAGAGAGAATTCCAACTGCAAATGTTGGTAGTTAGAAAAGAGATGCCAGTGGGTGAGGAAGGATTTATCTCTAGAGCAGATCCCCGTGGGGATATGTTTAAATTTGTACAACCTCTTCCAAAGTTTGAGGAAACAGATATTGAAGCATTCTTTATTTCATTTGAGAAGCGAGCTAAACAGATGAAATGACCATTCTGTAGGACAAGCAGCAGAGAGAGCTGATGATTATGAGCTCGTTCATAGAGCTAAACCTTTTCTCGTCACCCTTTCAAATTGGAAAAGGATAAAAAGTGGGAAGGTGTAAGGAAGATGGGTAGTCAGGGAAGAGAAGGCATAGCTGGAAGTTCCCAGAGAATTTTTTCCCAGAACAAAAAGGAAGGTGCTGAAGGTAGAAGTGACATTCGAAAATTGAGGTGTTTTCATTGTAATAAAGTGGGGCATATGAAGTCAGTGTGTTGGAGATTGCAGGGAAAATCTGTAGGAATTACTGGGGTACAGAAAAGCTCTGGAAGTAAAAGTATTGTGGGTTCTGAGGTTCAGGTACAGGAGAAACCTATGGTTTGTGTACAGGTGAAACAGGGAGAATGAATGATAGGTAAAGAAGTGGGAATGTGTTCACAATTTACTCAAGAATTCTGAGGGGCAGGTTGCAGAAATGTTTAAAGATTTTGTATGTGAAGGGAAAGTCTTTCCATGTGTACAGGTGGAGTGGGTAAAGATTTTAAAATTTTAAGAGACACAAGGGCTAGTCAATCCTTACTGTTGTGGAATAGTGATATTTGCTGTTCAGAGGGAGTGTTGCAGGAGAAAGTAATAATAAGTGGGGTTCATGGAGTTGCTAAATCTATTCTGTTGTGGAAGGTAAATTTAAAGAACAGATGGAAGACAGGTGAAGTTATAGTTGGAGCGGCGGAGAAATTGCCAATTATAGGGGTTCAATTTATTCTGGGTAATGATATAGCTGGATCGCAAATGTGGGTGATGCCTGTGGCAGTTGAGCAGCCTGTAGAAGTGTTTCCAACAGAAGTTCTCCAGAAGGAACATCCTGGATTGTTTCCTGATTGTGTTATAATGAGATCAAAGGCCCATTGGGAAGAATTAAATAAACAAGATAAGCAGGCAGTTCAAAGGCAAGAAGAAGGTGTTGAAATCCAATTAGCTGGCACTGTGTTTGATAACATTGTTCAGGAGGAGGGAATTCAGGTCAGTTCAGTTGAAGTGTTTAACTCAAAGAAGTTATTGGAGTTACAGGAAAATGATTCACAATTAAAACAGTTATATCAGAAAGCTTATTCAGAAACTGAAGCAAAATGTATTCCAGTGTATTATTATCTTTGAGGGAAAGTATTAATGAGAATTGATGATCGGATTATGTCTCAGCAAATGAAAGCTGGAGGGAGGTGCATCAGATTGTTCTCCCATTAGGGTATAGAAATGAGATTCTGAGGATTGCTCATGAAATTCCAATGGGGGGACATTTAGGAATTAGGAAAACACGGGAAAAGATACAGGGGTTTTTTTTTGGCCAGGATTGCATAGGGATGTAGTCAAATTCTGTACAGTCTGTCATATGTGTCAAATAACAGGAAAACCACAAGCAGTGATTAAGCCGATGCCTTTAATTCAAACACCAGCATTTGAAGAACCTTTTACCAGGGTCATGATTGATTGTCTAGGACCCCTCCCTAAGACCAAAAGCGGAAATCAGTGTTTATTGACAATAATGGATGTGTCTACCAGGTTTCCTGAAGTGACACCTTTAAGAAATATTACAACTAAGAAGGTTGTGGAGGTGTTAATTAAATTTTTTACAAGATATGGTTTACCTAAGGAAATACAATCAGATCAGGGGTTAAATACGATGTCATAGCTGTTTAAGGAAGTAATGAACAGTTTGGGAATAAAACAGTTTAAGTCAACAGTTTATCATCCAGAGTCACAAGGAGCTTTGGAAAGATGGCATCAAACTTTAAAAACTGTGATAACAGCACACTGTCAGGATTATGCACAGGATTGGGATACGGGAATTCCATTTTTGTTATTTGCTATTTGAGATGCTCCTAATACATCGACTGGTTTCATCCCTTTTGAACTAGTTTATGATCATGAGGTAAGGGGACCACTGAAACTGATTCATGAGAAACTGGTGGGTCAAAATTCAGAAACTACTCTCCTGGACTACGTATCAAATTTCAGGGAAAGATTGGACAGAGCATGTGAGTTAGCTAGGGAACATTTAAAGATGTCACAGCAAGTGATAAAATTGAAAGCAGCTAACAAGGCTAACATTCATAGTTATGTTTCTGGAGAGAAAGTCTTGTTACCAGTGCGAGGGGATTCCTTAAATGCAAAATTTAGTGGTCCTTACAGGATTGCAAAGAAATTGAGTGAAGTAAATTATTTAATAAATACTCCAGATAGAAGAAAGAAGTAGAGAGTGTGTCATGTAAATACTCTTAAAAAGTACTTTGACAGGGAAGAGGAACAAAAAGAGATGTTAGTGATGGTGGATGATGAGAAAGCGGTAGAAGTGCAGGATTCTGAAATTGATTTTCCTCTAATCACATTGGATAATGAGGGGGTGCTTTAAAATTTAAATGAAATATTGAGTTACAGTCCAAGCAAGTGTCAAAGTGATTTGGAAAAGCTATTGCAGTCACACAAACCTATTTGTGTAAATAAGTTGGGAAAGACACATTTAGCTTTACATGATGTATGTATTGAAATATCATCTTCAATAAGGCAACAACCTTATAGATTAAATCCAATAAAGTTATCACAAGTACAAAAAGAAATTGATTTCATGCTTCAAAATGATATCATTGAGTCTGATTGCAGTAACTGGAATTCACCTATTGTACTGGTACCGAAACCAGACTATGGGCAGAATTTTCTGCCTGTCGGGCGGGTGGGCCCGACCCAATCTCCAGTGGGCAGGGAGATGATCCTCGCTGGAGAAGTGGGCCCTGCCACCATTTTACATGGATGGTCCAATTAAGGCCCACCCAGTGTGACGTCCGGCGGGAAGTGCAATGCGCTCCCTGTGCGGGGTGGGGGGGATTCCCCAAAAGCGAGAGTGCGCTCTGAACGCATGCGCACGGAAGAGTGCACACCTCCCTGAGGCTAAGTACTGCCTCAGGGAGATCACTTACAGTTTTAAAATGTTAAAAATAGAAAACAAAAACCCTTAACATGTCCCACTCATGTGACAATGTCACACGAGATGGGACGTGTTCATAAATTACACTAAAACTTTATTGAACTTTTTAAATCCCTACATGAAGCCTCATCCCGCCGCTGGATGAGGTTTCGTGTTTTTTCTATTTGCCGCCGGGGCTCCTGGCCAACCCACCAACCTTAAGGTTGGACGGGCAGGTCCTTTACTTGGTTAAATGATCCTGTCAATGGCGTCAAGTGGCCATTGACAGGTCAGAGGGCCCGCAGCTGATTTTGCTGTGCTCCTGCCTTCCTGAAAATTTAAATGGGGCGGGATGACATCGGGGGTTCCGCCCAACATCATCCCGCGTCATTTTACACATTGGCGAGCGGGCCCCACCCCCCTGCTCACCGATGGCAAAATTCAGCCATGTGGACTATCGAAGGGTGAATGTGGTGACAAAAGCGGATTTATATCCCATACCGCGGTTGGAGGATTGTATTGAGAAAGTAGGAGAATCAAAATTTATCACAGAGATTGACTTGCTAAAAGGATATTGGCTGGAACCATTGTTGGAGAGGGCAAAGGAGATATCAGCTTTCGTAACACCAAGTAGACTCTATCAATTTAAAGTCATGCCATGTGGTATGAAGGATGCACCTGCGACATTTCAAAGACTGACAAACAAAGTAATTGTGGGTCTAAGTAACTGTGCTGTTTATATTGATGGTCTAATAGTTTTCAGTCAGATGTGGGAGGAGCATTTACAGCATCTGGAAGAATTATTTACTCGACTACAAGAAGCTAATTTGATGATGAACTTGGCTAAAAGTGAATTTGCAAAAGCATAAGTTACGTATCTAGGCCACACCATTGGACATGGTGAGGTGGCTCCGAGAGATGTGAAAGTCAAGGCTATCGTGGATTTCCCAGTGTCTATAACAAAATGAGAAGCTTTGAGATTTTGGGGCATGAGTGGGTTTTACTGGAAATTTGTATTAAATTTTAGCCAAGTGGTTGTTCCACTGACTGAACTATTAAAAAGGAACAATAAGTTTCAATGGACACAGGAGTGTCAGAAATCATTCGATAGTTTGAAAACTGTATTAACTATGACACCAGTGTTGGCAGTACCCAATTATGCCAAGCAATTCAAGTTGGCCATTGACGCAAGTGATATAGACATTGGGGCTGTTACAGAAAGATGACACTGGAATTGAAAAACCGATAGGGCATTTTTCACAGAAGCTGAACGTACAACAGAGAAGATATTCAACAATCGATAGAGAGTGTCTGAGTTTGGTGTTAGCATTGCAGCATTTTGAAATTTACATTGCAAGTTTTTGGGCAAATTTTGTAACAAAAGTGCAAGGCTTTTCAGATGGAGTCTATTATTACAACCATTTCATTTATGGATTATACATATTGCTGGAAGAGAAAATCTGTTCACAGGTGCATTATCAATTGTTTAAAGCTTAAAGGAAAATGGGACATTTAAAAAAAAACTTGGACACTGAACTGGAGTGATTTCTGTTGATACCAAGGAGTTGTATATATATAGTTATGTAAATGCATACATCTGGTAATGTAATAGTGTAATAAGTATAGGAGATGGTATGAGATGGGTTATTAAAATGAAGCCATCTTTTAGAATTATGACCGTTCATTTTTCAATAAGGAGGGGGATGTCATGAAGCTATTAATGCATATAATATTTTGGGAAATATTTTTCTTTTAGAGGTTTAGTCTTAACTGTATTAAAGCCAGTTAGTCTGGGTGCTTTGATGGGTATTAGTTTTGATATGTAAGAGAGTTGGCTGCATTTGCATTTTTTGAATGGAGCATTCAAGAAGTGGGGTGACAACTTGATGCCTTTCTAGCAGCTACCAAGCAATATGTTTATATTACTAATAAAATTGGTACAATGAATGAGGTTTCATTGTTAAAAGGTAAAGTTCGAAGAGGCTGTTGAGACAATGGGAATTTGAATTCAATCAGTGGCGGTGGGTATAATTTCAGTAGTTTTCGGGTGTGCAGGGTAGAGGCAATGTGAGATCAAAAGGCAGCTGGAAGCCTCCAACTGACTCCACAGTGAAAAGAACCTCATTCTGAATTTGTAAGGTGCAAATGCTTTGCCTGGTGTCTGGTTAAGTCTATGGGTTGTTGTTGCCTTAATGGAGATTAGTTTGGGAATTTGTTAAAAAGTTATGATAGTAGTAATTTGTAGCCATGTGTATATATATTTTAACCTGTGTAAATTAATAAAATGTTTCATTTAGTTTAATGTAAAACCTCGAGAGCTAATGGTCTGATTCCTGAGTTTAGAGTCGCATCTCAAACACAACACTTAAAATTATAGGTTATGACAGTTGTTTAAAGTTTCCCTCTGGGATTTTTAAATAACTCCGATTTACCAACTGCATCTGTCATAGCATGTCTCTGTTATAGCTATCAGATCGTACTTATTTATTTCTATTTGTGCTATAAGTTCATCTGTCTTGTTTCGAATGCTATGTGCATTTGAATACAGAGCCTTTAGTTATGTCCTTTTATTATCTTTGTAGCATCTGGCCTTATCTGCTGATTTACCCTTACATTTTTCCTCTGTGTCACGTTCTGTTTATCATTTCCCATATCAATACCTTTCTCTCTTGCCTTGTCTCTACACTTTGGTTTACCACATCTTCCCAAATTTGATCTCTTGCCCCCACTATTCAGTTTAAAACTCTCTCTACTTCCCTCGTTCTACAGCTCACCTGAACACTGGTCCCAGCACGGTTCAGGTGTAGACTGTCCCAATGGTACAGCCCCCACTTTCCCCAGTACTGGTGCCAGTATCCCATGAACAGGAACCCACTTCGCCCACATCAATCTCTGAGCCACACATTCATCTCGCTCAGTTTTTTTTACCCTTTGCCAATTTGCTCAAGTAATAATCCGGAGGTTATTATCTTTGAGGTTCTGCTTTTGAATTTGGTACCTAACTCCTCATACTCTCTGCAGAACCTCTTTCCTAATTATATCTCTGTCGTTGGTACCTACATGGACCATGACAACTGGATCCTCCCCCTCCCACTGCAAGTTCGTCTCCAGCCCTGAGCAGATGTCCCAAACCCTGGCACTGGGCAGGCAACACAGCCGTCTGGATTCTGGCTCTTTGCTGCAGAGAACAATGTTAATCCCCCTCACTACGCTGTCCCCTACCACAGCTACATTCCTTTTTGCTCCCCCAAGTTGAATGGTTTCCTGTACCATGGTGCCATGGTCAGTTTGTTCATCCACCCTGCAGCCCCCACCCACATCCAAACAAACTGAGAGAGCTTCAAACCTGTCTGACAATTGCAGGGGCTCACACTCCTACACTCCTGCTCTCTTATCCACTTACCTGCCTCACTCGCAGTCAGACCCACCTGTCCCTGACCACTGACCAAATCAGAAGACCCAATCCTAAGTGCTGTGACTGTCTCCTGGTGTAAAGCATCCAGGTAACTTTGCCCCTCCCTGATATGTCACAGTGTCTGGAGCTCAGCCTCCTAACCATTCTAACTTGGAAATATATCACCGTTCCTTCACTGTCACTGGGTCAAGATCCTGGAACTCCCTCCCTAACAGCGCTGTGGGTGTGCCGACACCACATGGGCTGCAACGGTTCAAGAGGGCAGCTCATCATCATCTTCTGAAGGGGAGTCAGCAGGTGAGTTAACTCATTGCAGGATTCCCAGGCTCTGACCTGCTCTTGTAGCCACAGTATTTATATGGCTGGTCCAGTTCAGTTTCCGATCAATGGTAACCCCCAGGATGTTGATAGTGGGGGATGTAGTGATGGTGATGCCATTGAACACCAAGGGGCAATGGTTGGATTCTCTCTTGTTGGAGATGGTCATTGCCTGACATTTGTGTGGTGTGAATGTTACTTGCGACTTGTCAGCCCAAGCCTGGATATTGTCCAGGTCTTGCTGCATTTGGACAGGGACTGCTTCAGTATCTGAGGAGTTGCGAATGGTGCTGAACATTGTGCAATCATCAGCGAACATCCCCACTTCTGACCTTATGATGGAAGGAAGGTCATTGCTAAAGCAGCTGAAGATGGTTGGGCCGAGGACACTACCCTGAGGAACTCCTGCAGTGATGTCCTGGGACTGAGATGACTGACCTCCAACAACCACAACCATCTTCCTTTGTGCTAGGTATGACCCAACCAGTAGAGAGTTTTCCCCCGACTCCCATTGACTCCAGTTTTGCCCGGGTTCCTTGATGCCACATCTGGACATTACTACCTATCAGGTCCAGCTTGCTGGTTTCCTTTCTTGCTCCCTAAATTCTGACCACATCCCTCTTTCTACCTATGTCACTGGAACTGAATTAGACCACGACTGTTGGATGCCCCGTCCCCTTGGAGGGCTCTGCAGCTTCTCAGTGACGTCCTTGACCCTGACACCAGGGAGGTGACACTCCATCCTGGAGTCACAGAAACACCTACCTCTCCCCCTAACTATCAAATTACCTATCACTATTGTACTTCCAGTGTTCCTCCTAGACTACTCCACATCAGAGCCACCTGTGGTGCCATGGACTTGCCTCTGGCTGCACCCCCCAGATGAACCATCACATACATCAATATTCAAACTGAACACAGGTTGGAGAGTGAGATGCACTCTGGGAACTCCTGCGCTATCTGCCTGGGCATTCTTGGCAGTCAGCCATTCCCTCTCTCTCTGCATAACCTTAAACTGTGTGGTGATTACCTCAACAAACATATCATCCACAAAACATCAGCCCCACAATGCGCCACGGTGATACCAGTTACTGCTCAAGCTCCGAAACCGAGACCTTGAGCTCCTCCAGCTGGTGAGAATTCCTGCACTTGTGGTTGCCGAGGATCTGAGAAGCAACCTGGCATTCCCAAATTGAACAGGATGCGCATTCCAAGAGACTGAGACTCCTTGCCATGCCTCCAGTCATTAGACTATTCGACTTTACTGGGCTAATTATTAACCAAGGTAATTTTAGGCTCCCACCACAGGACTGCAGTGAGTTCATGATTCCCACAAGTTTTCCTGGTTAATGATTTCCCACCAGAAAACCATTTCCCTTTTCTGATTTAGACTCTAAACAGTTTTAGTTAAACCTTTCCCACTTTTTACTCAATTTTATCAACAATATCTCCTCATTGAGAGAGAGTTGCTCCTCAGCACCAGAAATATGTTTCACATTAAGTAAAACAAAAATAATAAGTTACATGTAATTATATCAATACCTTTTACACAGGAAAATTATTTGTGCTGTGTTACACGATGGAGGGGGCAACGGCATCTTTAGGACACGGGAGTGGGGTATCAGAAGGTAAGAGGTTGAGGAGACCTGACCAACATCATATGTTTCCACTGCCCTCTGAACTCTTTGAATAGCCAATGAGAGCTGCCTGGACTCACCGAGCATGGGTGTGGAAGGTCTTCATTGTAAACCTCAGGACAGGTCTGGCTGACTCTCCAGGAATTCCCAAAACGATCAGATGTGGCTTCTACAATCCCTTGTCGGGTCATGAAGTCATTCTCTGCGTCTCCATCAAAATTACCACATAATCCACTCACTAGACCCTGGTACTGAGATTCCAGCTGCACATATACACGGGTACCTGCAAAGAGGAGAGAAATCGCTGAAAAACTACATTCTCCAGGATGCACTCAGTCTCTCACACTCTGTCACCATACTCTCGCACACACAGACAGGCGTGAACATATAATCACAATCACACACGTATGTTCACTTTCATTCAAATGGATTGGAAAACCACAATTTAACACCTCTATTCCAGAAAAGAGGGAGACAGAAAACAGGAAACTCTAGGCCAGTTAGTCTAACATCCGTCATTGGGAAAATGCTAGAATCCATTATTAAAGCGCAAATAGCAGGACATTTAGAAAATCATAATACAATCAGGCAGAGTCACCATGGTTTTGTGAAAGGAAAATCACATTTGATAAATGTATTAGAATGCTTTGATGATGTAACAAGCAGGGTGGATAAAGGGGAACCAGTAGATGTAGTATATCTGGATTCCCAAAACGCATTTGATAAAGTGTCAAGTAAAAGCTTCCTGCACAAGGTAAGAGCTCGAGGTTTTAGCAGTCATATGCTAGCATGGATAGAGGATTAGCTAACAAACAGGAACCAGAAAGTCAGGATAAATTAGTCATTTTCAGGTTGGCAAACTGTGACAAGTGGAGCGCCACAGGGATCAGTGCCGGGTCCTCAACTATTTACAATTTATATCGATGATTTGAATAAAGGGACAGACTGTGTTGTGGCCAAATTTCTGATGATGCAAAGATAGATAACGCTTCAGATTCTGGATGAACAGTCTGGGATCAACAGTGTTTGGGATTCCGGATGAACAGTCCTGGGATTGACAATGTTTGGGATTTTGGATGAACAGTCTGGGATCAACAGTGTTTGGGATTCTGGATGAACAGTCTGGGATTGACAATGTCTGGGATTCCGGATGAACAGTCTGGGATTGACAATGTCTGGGATTTTGGATGAACAGTCTGGGATTGACAATGTCTGGGATTCCGGATGAACAGTCTGGGATTGACAATGTCTGGGATTTTGGATGAACAGTCTGGGATTGACAATGTCTGGGATTTTGGATGAACAGTCTGGGATTGACAATGTCTGGGATTCCGGATGAACAGTCTGGGATTGGCAGTATTTGGGATTGCGGATGAACAGTCTGGGATTGACAGTATTTGGGAGTCTGGATGAATAATCTGGGATTGACAGTGTTTGGGATTCTGGATGAACAATCTGGGATTGACAGTATTTGGGATTCCGGATGAACAGTCTGGGATTGATAATGTCTGGGATTCCGGATGAGTTGAGTCCAGGATTGGTGGTCATTCCCACTGAACAGCATCCATCTGATTTCGCTATCTCTCTTCACACATATTCTGAGCTGAGAGTTCGATCAGTGTGGGACAGAATTGAGTCTGGGAAGAGTGTCCTGCAGTCAGCATCGCGGTGAAGCAGTCTGGGAAGAATGTCCTGCAGTCAGCATCACAGTGAAGCAGTCTGGAAAGAGTGTCCTGCAGTCAGCATCACGGTGAAGCAGTCTGGAAAGAGTGTCCTGCAGTCAGCATCACGGTGAAGCAGTCTGGGAAGAGTGTCCTGCAGTCAGCATCGCAGTGAAGCAGTCTGGGAAGAGTGTCCTGCAGTCAGCATCGCAGTGAAGCAGTCTGGGAAGAGTGTCCTGCAGTCAGCATCGCGGTGAAGCAGTCTGGGAAGAGTGTCCTGCAGTCAATTCTTGTTGAATATAATAAGAGTGACATCACAAAACAGCGTGAGAGAGCGATGGAGATCAGAACCAGCGCGAGTGCGGGGAAGCTTCAAAAAGTGACGTCAGCACAAAGGTGAGAGCTGATTGGTGAGTAATGTGTAAGTGTTTTTCTCCAGTTTAAAATAGATTAAGCTAAGGAAAGGTAAGAGTTCTAGTTTTAATTTAAAGTACATAAATAATTTGATGTTTTTTTTACTGTATTTAACTTAAAGTAAGGGTTTTTTTTCAACTAGAGGCATGACAGGGCAGCTCAGTCCCGTGTTATGTACCGCCTGCAACATGTGGGAAGTCCTAGACGCTCCTTGTGCTCTGACCGACCACGTGTGCAGGAAGTGCCGTCAACTGAAGCGACATGATCTCCGAGTTTCAGAGCTGGAGCGGCAGCTGGAGGCACTGAGGTGCATCCGTGAGGCTGAGAGTTTCGGGGGTAGCACATTTTTAGACGTGGTCACCCCACAGCTTATGGAAGTGCAGACAGAGAGGGAATGGGTGACCATCAGTCAGAAGAAAGGTGTCAGGCAGGTAGTCAGGAAATCCCCAGGGTGCATCTCGCTCGAGAACCGTTTTTCTGTGTTGGAAAATGGTGAGAGTGACGGTTCCTCTGGGGGGCGCAGCCACGCTCATGGCACTGGGAGTGGCTCAGCTGCACAGGGAGTGGGGGAGGAAAAAGAGGGGAAGAGCAATAGTGGTTGGAGACTCGGTAGTAAGGGGAACAGACAGACATTTCTGCGGCCGTAGACGTGACTCCAGGATGGTATGTTGGTTCCCTGGTGCCAGAGTCAAGATGTCACTGGATAAGTGGCAGAGGGTGAAGGGGGGACATGAGGAAGAACTTTTTTACGCAGAGGGTAGTGGGTGTCTGGAATTCGCTGCCCAAGTTGGTGGTAGAGGCAGAAACTCTAAACTCTTTTAAAAAGTGCCTGGATCTGCACCTTAAGTGCTGTAAGCTGCAGGGCTATGGGCCGGGTGCAGGAAGGTGGGATTAGAAAGGGCAACTGGGTGTCCTCGGGCTGGCATGGACAAGATGGGCCAAATGGCCTCCTTCTGTGCTGTAACTTTTCTATGGTTCTATGTCACTGAACGGCTGCAGGGCATTCTAATGGGGGAGGGCAAACAGACAGAGGTCGTGGTACATATTGGTACCAACGACATAGGTAGAAAGAGGGATGAGGTCCTGTAAGCAGAAATTAGGGAGCTAGGAAGCAGATTAAAAAACAGGACCTCAAAGGTAGTAACCTCTGGATTACTTTTGGTGCCAAGTGCTAGTGAGTATAGAAATAGGAGGTTAGTCCAGATGAATGCATGGCTGGAGAGATGGTGCAGGAGAGAGGGCTTTAGATTTCTGGGACATTGGGGTCGTTTCTGGGGGCGGTGGGACCTGTACAAGGCGGACGGGTTGTATCTGAACCGGAATGGGACCAAAATCCTTGCGGGGATGTTTGCTAGCGCTGTTGGGAAGGGTTTAAACTAACTTGGCAGGGAGATGGGATCCTGAGAGGAGGTTCAGCAGGGGGAGATGCACAGCCAAAATTAGAAGAGAGAGCAAGTGAGTCTGGAAGGCATAGAAATTATAGGCCAGTTAAGGCACAAGGGGGTTTGGCAAGGTTGGATGGTATTTATTTTAATGCAAGGAGTCTGACGAATAAGGCGGATGAGTTGAGGGCACAAATTAACACATGGAATTTTGATGTCATTGCTGTCACAGAGACATGGTTGAGAGAGGGGCAGGATTGGCAGCTCAATATTCCAGGATATAGTGTCTTCAGGTGGGACAGAAGGAAATAGGGAGAGTACAGGGCCAACATATTCCAGTAAAGACAAAGGGTGGGACCAACAAACCCAGGGAACCCTGGATGTCGAGGGATATACAGGATTGGATAAAGAGAAAAAGGGAGGCTTATGGCAGATACCAAGGGCTTAAAACAGTGGAAGCCCTAGAGGAGTATAGAATGTGCAGGGGGAACTTAAAAAGGAAATTAGGAGAGCAAAAAGGGGGCATGAAAAAACATTAGCAGGTAAAATAAAGGAAAATCCAAAGTTATTTTTCAAGCACATTAAGAGTAAGAGGATAACTAGGGAAAGAGTAGAGCCCATTAAGGACCATAGTGGTAATTTGTGTGTGGAGCCGGAAGACGTAGGTAGGGTTCTAAATGAATACTTTGTGTTGGTGTTCACAAGTGAGAGGGACGACGTGGGTATGGAAATCAGGCAGAAGGACTGTGATATAATGAAAGAAATAGAAAGGGAGGAGGTTCTAAGTGGTCTGGCAGGCTTAAAAGTAGATAAATCTCCAGGCCCGGATGAAATGTATCCCAGGCTGTTGAGTGAGGCAAGGGAGGAGATAGCAGGGGCGCTGGCAATAATTTTCAATACCTCTCTGGCCACAGGAGAGGTGCCTGAGGACTGCAGGACAACCAATGTGGTACCGTTATTCAAGAAGGGAGGGAGGGATAAACCAGGGAACTACAGGCCAGTCAGTCTAACCTCAGTGGTGGAGAAACTATTGGAAGCAATTCTGAGGGACAGAATTAATCTACACTTGGAGAGGCAGGGATTAATCAAGGACAGTCAGCATGGTTTTGTTAAGGGGAGGTCATGTCTGACCAATTTGATTGAATTTTTCGAAGAGGTGACCAGGTGTGTAGATGAGGGCAATGCATTTGACGTAGTCTACTTGGACTTCATCAAAGCTTTTGATAAGGTCCCACATGGGAGACTGATAACGAAGGTAAGAGCCCACGGGATCTAAGGCAATTTGGCAAATTGGATCCAGAATTGGCTGAGTGACAGGAAGCAGAGGGTGATGGTCGAGGGGTATTTTTGTGACTGGATGCCTGTGACCAGTGGGGTTCCACAGGGATCAGTGTTGGGTCCCTTGCTGTTTGTGGTATATATAAACAATTTAGAATTGAATGTAGGAGGGTTGATCCCTGAGTTTGCAGATGACACAAAAATTGGTTGGGTGGTAAATAGTGAGGAGGATAGCCTTAGATTACAGGAGGATATAGATGGGCTGGTCAGATGGGCTGATCAGTGGCAAATGGAATTTAATCCAGATAAGTGTGAGGTGATGCACTTGGGCAGGACAAACAAGGCACAGGAATACATGATGAATGGTAGGACCCTGGGAGGTACCGAGGATCAGAGGGACCTTGGTGTGCATGTCCACCGGTCCCTTAAGGTAGCGGGACAGGTAGATAAGGTGGTTAAGAAGGCATATGGGATACTTGCCTTTATTAGCTGAGGCATAGAATATAAGAGCAGGGAGGTTATGCTGGAACTGTACAAAACGCTGGTTAGGCCACAGCTAGAGTATTGCGTGCAGTTCTGGAATCCACATTATAGGAAGGATGTGATTGCACTAGAGAAAGTGCAGAGGAGATTTACCAGGATGTTGCCTGGGCTGGAGAGTTTTAGTTATGAGGAGAGATTGGATAGACTGGGTTTATTTTCCCTGGAGCAGAGGAGATTGAGGGGGGACATGATTGAGGTGTATAAAATTATGAGGGGCATAGATAGGGTAGATAGGAAGGAACTTTTCCCCTTGGTGGAGGGATCAATAACCAGGGGGCATAGATTTAAAGTCAGGGGCAGGAGGTTTAGAGGGGGTGTGAGGAAGAATGTTTTCACCCAGAGGGTGGTGGGAATCTGGAACTCACTGCCTGAAAGGGTGGTAGAGGCAGAAACCCTCATAACATTTAAGAAGTATTTGGATGTGCACTTGCGATGCCATGGCAGACAAGGCTATGGGCCTAGTGCTGGAAAATGGGATTAGAATAGTTAGGTACTTGTTTGACCAGCACAGGCTCAATGGGCCAAAGGGCCTTTTTCTGTTCTGTAGACCTCTATGACTCTAGGACTCTAATTCCAGGCAGTTTGTGCCGCTTCTGGACATGGGCATTTGTATTTTCAGGGAGTACGGAGCGGAAGGAAATTGACTGAGCTGAGATTCCGGTTAGCTTTTGTTGTACTCAGTGTGATTGGGTGGAATTTCTGTAAGAGCCTTCAATCAGGCTCAATATGACCTGAGATTCTTCACAGTCATAAAGCTTCAGCTCAAATACTACTCACCTCCATCCCAGAGGACTGTCAATCCCAAATTTGTGACGACAGATACAAAGAGGCCTGCTTGATGGAGAGAGAGTCCACTCCCACTATACAGCTTGGGCAGCTTCACTCCAACACCATTGACCATGACATCCTTCCCTATGCAGAGCAGAGTCACCAAATTACAATACACACTGAGTGATAGCTTTTCCTTTATTCATTCACAGAATCACAGAATCACACAGTGCAGAAGAGGCCCTTCGGCCCATTGAGTCTGCACCGACACGTGAGAAACACTTGACCTACCAACCTAATCCCATTTACCAGCACTTGGCCCATAGCCTTGAATGTTGTGACGTGCCAAGTGCTCATCCAGGTACTTTTTAAAGGATGTGAGGCAACCCACCTCCACCACCCTCCCAGGCAGTGCATTCCAGACCGTCACCACCCTCTGGGTAAAAAGGTTTTTCCTCACATCCCCCCTAAACCTCCTGCCCCTCACCTTGAACTTATGTCCCCTTGTGACTGACCCTTCAACTAAGGGGAACAGCTGCTCCCTATCCACCCTGTCCATGCCCCTCATAATCTTGTACACCTCGATCAGGTCGCCCCTCAGTCTTCTCTGCTCCAACAAAAACAACCCAAGTCTATCCAACCTCTCTTCATAACTTAAATGTTTCATCCCAGGCAACATCCTGGTGAATCTCCTCTGCACCCCCTCCAGTGCAATCACATCCTTCCTATAATGTGGCGACCAGAACTGCACACAGTACTCCAGCTGTGGCCTCACCAAGGTTCTATACAACTCCAACATGACCTCCCAACTTTTGTAATCTATGCTTCGATTGATAAAGGCAAGTGTCCCATATGCCTTTTTCACCATCCCACTAACATGCCCCTCTGCTTTCAGAGATCTATGGACACACATGCCAAGATCCCTTTGTTCCTCAGAACTTCCTAGTGTCATGCCGTTCATTGAATACCTCCTTGTCAAATTACTCCTTTTAAAGTGTATCACCTCACACTTTTCAGGGTTAAATTCCATCTGCCACTCATCTGCCCATTTGACCATCCCGTCTATATTTTCCTGTAGCCCAAGGCACTCAACCTCACTGTTAACTACCTGGCCAATCTTTGTGTCATCCGCAAACTTACTAATCCTACCCCCCACATAGTCATCTATGTTGTTTATATAAATAACAAATAATAGGGGACCCACCACAGATCCCTGTGGTGCGCCACTGGACACTGGCTTCCAGTTACTGAAGCATCCTTCTGTCATCACCCTCTGTCTCCTACAACTAAGCCAATTTTGAATCCACCTTATCTAATTACCCTGCATCCTATGTGTATTTACCTTCTTTATAAGTCTCCCATGTGGGTCCTTGTCAAAGGTTTTGCTGAAATCCATATAAACTGCATCATCTACACACCTGGTCACCCCCTCAAAAAATTCAATCAAAATTGATAGGCATGACCTCCTTCTGACAAAGCCATGCTGAATATCCCTGATCAAACCTTGCCTCACCAAGTGGAGATAGACTCATTCACGGGATGTGAGCTTCACTGGCTGGGCCAGCATTTATTAACAATCCCTAGTTGCCCTTGAGAAGGTATTGGTGAGCTGCCTTCTTGAACCGCTGCAGTCCATGTGGTGTAGGTACACCTACAATGCAGTTAGGGAGGGGGTTCCAGAATTTTGACCCAGTGACAGTGAAGGAACGGTGATATATTTCCAAGTCAGGATGGTGAGTGACTTGGAGGTGAACTTCCAGATGGTGGTGTTCCCAATGATCTGCTCCTCTTGTCCTTCTAAATGGTAGTGGTGGGTTTGGAAGGTGCTGTCTAAGGAGCCTTGTTGAATTCCTGTAGTGGATCTAGTAGATGGTACACACTGCTGCTACTGTGTGTTGTTGGTGGAGGGAGTGAATGTTTGTGGATGTGGTGCCAATCAAGCGGGCTGCTTTGTCCTGGACAGTGTCAAGCTTCTTGAGTGTTGTGGGAGCTACACTCATCCAGGCAAGTGGGGAGTATTCCATCACACTCCTGACTTGTGCCTTGAGGAGAGGTTTTATGGAGTCAGGAGATGAGTTACTCTCCGCAGGATTCCCAGTCTTTGACCTGCTCTTATAGCCACAGTATTATTATGTTTGTCCAGTTCAGCTTCTGGTCAATTGTAACCCCAGGAAGTTGATAATGGCAGATTCAGTGATGTTAATGCCATTGAATGTCAAGGGGAGATGGTTAGATTCTCTGTTTATGGGGTTGGTCATTGCCTGGCACTTGCCACTTGTCAGCCCAAGCCTGGATATTGCCCAGGTCTTGCTGCATTTGGACATGGACTGCTTCAGTATCCGAGGAGTCGCAAATGGTGCTGAACTTTGTGCAATCATCAGTGAACATCCCCACTTCTGACTTTATGATGGAAGGAAAGTCATTGATGAATCAGCTGAAGATGGTTGGGCCAAGGACACTACCCTGAGGAACTCCTGCAGTGATGTCCTGGAGCTGAGAGAATTGACCTCCAACAACCACAATCATCTTCCTTTGTGTTAGGTATGACTCCAACCAGTGGAGAGTTTTCCCCCTGATTCCCATTGACTCCAGTTTTGCTAGGGCTCCTTGATGCCACACTCGGTCAAATGCTGCCTTGATGTCAAGGGCAGTCACTCTCACCTCACCTCGGAAGTTCAGCTCTTTTGTCCATATTTGAACCAAGGCTGTAATGAGGTCAGGAGCTGAGTGACCCTGGCGGAACCCAAACAGAAGAGATTATTGCTAAGCAAGTGCCGCATAGTACTGTTAATGACCCTTTCCATTACCTTACTGATGTGGTGGTAATTGGCTGGCTTGGATTTGTCCTGTTTTGTGTGTACAGGACATACCTGGGCAATTTTCCACATAGATGGGTAGATGCCAGTGTTGTAGCTGTACTGGAACAGCTTGGCTAGGGGCACGGCAAGTTCTGGAGCACAAGTCTTCAGTACTATTGCCGCAATATTGTCAGGGCCCATAGCCTTTGCAGTATCCAGTGTCTTCAGCCATTTCTTGATATTACGTGGAGTGAATCGAATTGGCTGAAGACTGGCATCTGTGATGCTGGGGACCTCCGGAGGAGGCTGAGATGGATCATCCACTCGGCATTTCTGCCTGAAGATTGTAGCAAATGCTTCAGCCTTATCTTTTACACTGATGTGCTGGGCTCCCCCATCATTGAGGATGGAGATATTTGTGGAGCCTCCTCCTCCAGTGAGTTGTTTAACTGTCCACCACCATTCACGACTGGATGTGGCAGGACTGCAGGGTTTAGATCTGACCCATTGGTTGTTGAATCACTTAGCTGTGTCTATCATTTGCTGCCTTTGCTGTTTGGCACACAAGTATCCCTGTGTTATAGCTTCATCAGGTTAACACCTCATTTTTAGGTATGCCTGGTGTTGCTCCTGGCATGCCCTCCTGCACTCTTCATTGAACCAGGGTTAATCCCTCAGTTTGATGGTAATGGTAGAGTGGGGGATATGCTGGGCCATGATTGTGTTCGAGTACAATTCTGCTGCTGCTGATGGCCCACAGCACCTCATGGATGCCCAGTCTTGAGTTGCTATATCTGTTTGAAATCTATCCCATTTAGCACGGTGGTAGTGTCACACAACACGATGGAGGGTATCCTCAATGTGAAGGCGGGATTTCGTCTCCACAATGACTGTGTGGTGGTCACTCCTACCGATACTGTCATGGACAGATGCATCTGCGGCAGGCAGGTTGGTGAGGATGAGTTCAAGTATGTTTTTCCCTCTTGTTGGTTCCCTCACCACCTGCCGCAGACCCAGTCTAGCAGCTGTGTCCTTAGGACTCAGCCAGCTCGGTCAGTAGTGGAGCTACCGAGCCACTCTTGGTGATGGACATTGAAGTCCCCCACCCAGAGTACATTCTGCACCCTTGCCACCCTCAGTGCTTCCTCCAAGTGGTGTTCAACATGGAGAAGCACTGATTCATCAGCTGAGGGAGGGCGGTACATGGTAATCAGCAGGAGGTTTCCTTGCCCACGTTTGACCTGATGCCATAAGACTTCATGAGGTCTGGAGTCGATGTTGAGGAATCTCAGGGCTACTCCCTCCTGACTGTATCCCACTGTCCCGCCACCTCTGCTGGGTCTGTCCTGCCAGTGGGACAGGACATACCCAGGGATGGTAATGGTTGTGTTTGGGACATCATCTGTGAGATCTGATTCCCTGAGTCGATTTCTGTCTTGAACATGCTCAATGATTGAGCTTCCACATCTCTGGGCTAGATACATTTCAAAGATTCACCACCCTCTGAGTGAAGAAATTCCTCCTCATTTCAGTCCCAAATGGCCTACCCCTAATCATGAGATTTTATCCCGTGATTTTAGACTCACCAACCAGGGGAAACACCCTGTTCACATTTACCCTTTCACCCCCTTTAAGAATTTTCTCACTTTCAATGAAAGCACCCACATTCTTTGAAACTCTAAAGAATACCGGCCCAGGTTCCTCCATCTCTCCTCTTTGAACAGTCTCTCCATCCCCGAGCTCAACTGGTGAATCTTCATTTGACTTTCCCGAAGAACTCAATCAAGTTAGACACAAATTTCATGCTGAAATCCATGCTGAGTAAGGTCCCATCTGTTTTATTTTGTGGTGCGTGGTGCCTTTAAGTTATTTTATGCAGGATCTTCCAGAGAATGAGCTGTGCTCAACCTGCACGATACTGTTTGGGTTGCTGCCTGGTTTGTGGATTTTCAATAGAACATTGATGCTGACAGGAATTTATTAGCCCATACTTTTCCAAAATTCATTTCATCTCAGATTATTGTCTCTAACTGTTTCCCCACCCTGCCACTCATCTGATAAGCTTACAGATGCTCATTTATCTGTCCACCTTGATTTACATATGGGTGTTTGTTAGAACTCAGATAGCCAGGCGATGAAGGATCAAGCACTGGAGCCGAATCTTTCTTCACTTTGAAGTGATTATTCCCAGATACACTGTGCACATCTTTCAGCTGCTCCGACACATCTGAACACCAGTGGACCCTCAGTTAATACCTGAACACAATTAACATTCAATTGATGTACAATTGTCAGGTGTGTAATAGTTGCAGTCCTCTGTGTTAACTGGATCCATGCCAGTTGTGAAGTAAAACTAAGACACAGAGCGTTTCCTTGCTGAGGGAATATATTGACTTTGTTCAGAGTCAACAATCCTCAAATACACCCAGTGTCCCAGCAATCCCCTATATATATGTGTTCAAATACCCGTCACCTGTTTCCCTTAACAATGTAATTGGCATTAACAAACCTTAACAATGTAATTGTTCTGTAATCACCACCTCTCACCCGCTGTAACTGAAGAGGATTGGAAGATTATGGTCGAAGTCTCTACTATCTCCACATTTCCTTCCCTCAGTAACCTCTGATCCAACCCATCTGGACCAGGTGACTTTTCTACTTTGAGCGCTGCCAACATTTTAAGTACCTCCTGTTTAACTATTTTATCCTGTCCAGTACCAATACTGTCTCCCCCTTTACTGCATCATTGGCAGCATCCTCTTCACTAGTGAAGACAGATGCAAAGTGCTCATTAAGTTCCTCAGCTGTGCCCCTTGTCTCCATAATAAGATCCCCTTTTTGATCCATAATCATCCTCACCCTTTTGACTAATTATGTTTCTACAAGACCTTTGTGTTCTCTTTTCTGTTAACCCAAATCTATTCTCAGAATTGCCCTCTGCCCCTCTTATCCCCTTCTCAGTTCTGCTTTATACTTTCTGTATTTAGTTTGACCCTCTGATACCCTTTGCCTGGTAAACTTTCTTCCAGATTCCCTGCCAGTGTCCCAGTGCAGCAAGTGAGCGAATCATCCATTTTCTCTCATTTGACAGCCACCCACAGGTCCACCTTACCCCTCAGCATGTGGATCATTGTGTTGCCAATAGTCACGATGATGGATTTGGTACATGTGACCCCGCTGGTGCCACAGGGAAGATTCTCAGCTGTCACGGTGAAGAGTCCGCTCTGCTCTTGCACTAACATATACTCGCAGTCGCCAAAGAAGCTGAACATCCTCCCGTCAAAAGTCACGTAGTGAGGGTCTCCTGTAGCAAGGCAGGTTCCAGAACATGGTTTGTTGCTGCAATGCCATTTTCGATCCCTGCACACACTAACAGTGGAGATAAAGATCAGGTTTAGGGCCTCAAATACTGAGGAGAGCAAAAACAACAAGAGACATGGCAACAGGAGGCATGGCAACAGACATCACGGCCACACTTCAGGACAACGACAAGGAGGAATGGTCATCACAAATTAGAAAATCTAATCCCCTGGATGAAAGAATGTCCGAGATATGTTAGAAGGCGTCCCCTCAGTTTCCACAGAAGAGTCTGGGAGTGAAAACGTAAAGATACAAGAGGAGGAGGATAGTTAGATAATGGTGGATAATAATGAAGAATAATGGACCACAGGTAATGACAGATAATCATGGATAGGGTTCTGGGGAGGGGATACATAGGCTGACAAAGCAAAAGGATATGGTAGCATTGTAGGGCAGCTATTTAAGTAATGATACCCAGAGTGTAACAGGACGGGACAGAGTGTACACACATAAAAAAACAGCAGCAAATAGGGTCAAAGGGGGAAAAATGGAAGAGGGCAAAATTAAAGGCTCTTTACTTAAAAGCTCATAACATTCAGAACAAACTAAATTAATTAACAGCACAAATCGAGGTTAATGGGTATGATCTTAAAGCCATTACGGAGACATGGTTACAAGGAGTTCAAAGTTGGGAACTAAATATTCAGGGGTATGTGACTTTTTGAAAGGATAGGCAAGGAAAGGGTGGTGGGGTAGCTTTGTTAGTACGAGATGGAAGAAGTACAAAAGCAAGAAATGATCTTGGGTTGGAAGATGTAGAATCCATATGGGTGGAGGTAAGAAATAACAAGGGGAAGAAGACACTGGTGGGAGTAGTCTACAGGCCTCCTAACAGTAGCTATACTGTAGGACAGAGGATAAATCAGGAGATAATGAGGGCATGTAAAAAAGGCAGTATATGAATCATGGGTGACTCTAATCTCCGTGTAGATTGGGAAAATCAAATTGGCAGAGGTAGCCACAAGCAAGAAATCACAGAGTGTATTCGGGACAGTTTCTGAGAACAATACAAAGAGTAGGAATAAACGGGTCTTTTTCCGAATGGCAGGCAGTGACTAGTGGGGTACCGCAGGGATCGGTGCTGGGACCCCAGCTATTCACAAAATATATTAATGATTTAGATGAGGGAACTAAATGTAATATCTCCAAATTTGCAGATGACACAAAGCTGGGTGGGAGGGTGAGCTGTGAGGAGGATGCAGAGATGCTTCAGTGTGATTTGGACAAGCTGAGTGAGTGGGCAAATGCATGGCAGATGCAGTATAATGTGGATAAATGTGAGGTTATCCACTTTGGTAGCAAAAACAGGAAGGCAGATTATTATCTGAATGGCTATAAATTGAGAGAGGGGAATGTGCAACGAGACCTGGGTGTCCTTGTACACCAGTCGCTGAAGGTAAGCATGCAGGTGCAGCAGGCGGTAAAGAAGGCAAATGGTATGTTGGCCTTCATAGCGAGAGGATTCAAGTACAGGAGCAGGGGTGTCTTGCTGCAATTATACAGGGCCTTGGTGAGACCACACCTGGAATATTGTGTGCAGTTTTGGTCTCCTTATCTGAGGAAGGATGTACTTGCTATAGAGGGAGTGCAGCAAAGGTTCACCGGACTGATTCCTGGGATGGCGGGACTGACATATGAGGAGAGATTGAGTCGGTTAGGATTATATTCGCTGGAGTTCAGAAGAATGAGAGGGGATCTCATAGAAACCTATAAAATTCTAACAGGACTAGACAGGGTAGATGCAGGAAGGATGTTCCTGATGGTGGGGGAGTCCAGAACCAGGGCTCACAGTCTGAGGATACGGGGTAGACCATTTAGGACTGAGATGAGGAGAAATTTCTTCACCCAGAGAGTGGTGAACCTGTGGAATTCGCTACCACAGAAAGTAGTTGAGGCCAAAACATTGTATGTTTTCAAGCAGGAGTTAGATATAGCTCTTGGGGCGAAAGAGATCAAAGGGTATTGGGAGAAAGCGGGAGCAGGCTATTGAGTTGGATGATCAGCCATGATCATAATGAATGGCGGAGCAGGCTCGAAGTGCCTACTCCTGCTGCTAGTTTCTATGTTGTGGATCCAACCAGGGATCAGGCTATTTTGGATCTGGTAATATGTAATGAGGCAGATTTAATAAATGATCTCAGAGTAAAAGATCCCCCAGGAAACAGTGACCATAACATGGTAGAATTTAGCATTTAGTTTGAGAGTGAGAAACTTGGGTCAGGAACAACTGTGCTAAACTTAGAGATAGTGGATGCACTGGTAGTAATCTTCCAAGAATCCCTAGGTTCTGGATAAGCCCCAGAAAACTGAAAAAACAGCCAATGTAACACCCTTATTCAAAAAAGGGGGGGAGACAAAAAACAGGTAACTATAGGCCAGTTAGCTTAACATCCGTCATTGGGAAAATGTTGGAGTCTATTATAAAGGATGTAATAGCAGAGCATTTAGAAATACATAATCTAATCAAACAGAATCAGCATGGCTTCATGAAGGGGAAATCATGCCTGACAAATTTATCAGAATTGAGGAGGTAACAAGCAGGATAGATAAAGGGGAACCAGTAGATGTAATACATTTGGATTTCCAAAAGGTGTTTGACAAGGTACCGCACATAAAGCTACTTAATAAGATAAGCGCTCATGGTGTTGGGGGTAGTATATTAACATGGATAGAGGACTGGCTAACTAAAAGAAGACAAGAGAGTTGGGATAAGGGGGGCATTTTCAGGATGGCAACATGTAACTAATGGACTGCCACTGGGATCAGTGCTGGGCCACAATTATTTACAATATATATTAATGACTTGAATGAGGGAAGTGAATGTACTATTGCCAAGTTTGTGGATGAAACAAAAATAGGTGGGAAGGCAAGTGGTGAGGATGACACAAAGAGTCTGCAGAGGGATATAGACAGGTTAAGTGAGTGAGAAAAACGTGGCAGATGGAATATAATGTGGGGAAATGAGAGTTTATGCACTTTGGCAGGAAGAATGGAGGAGCTGAATATTATTTAAATGGAGAAAGACTGCAGAAAGCTGCAGCACAGAGGGATTTGGGGGTCCTCGTGCATGAATCACAAAAATCTAACATACAAGTTCAATAGGTAATAGGGGAGGCAAATGGAACATTGACCTTTATTTCAAAGGGAATGGAGTATAAAAATAGGGAAGTCTTGCTAAAACTATACAAGGCACTAGTTAGACCACAGTTAAAATAGTGTGAACAGTTTTGGTCCCCTTATCTAAGGAAATAACTGGCATTGGAGGCAGCCCAGAGAAGATTCACTAGGTTGATCCCGGGTATGGAGGGATTTTCTTATGAGGAGAGGTTGAGTAGGTTGGGCCTGGAGTTTAGAAGAATGAGAGGCGACCTTATTGAAACATATAAGATTCTTAGGGGGATTGACAGGGTAGATGCTGAGAGGTTGTTTCCCCTTGTGGGAGAGTCTAGGACCAGAGGGCATAATCTCAGAGTAAGGGGTCGCCCATTTAAGACAGAGATGAGGACGAATTTCTTCTCTCAGAGGGTCGTCAATCTGTGGAATTCTTTACCGCAGAGGCTGTAGAGACTGTAGTTCTGAAGAAGAGTTTAAAAAGGGATCAAAGGAAATGCCAAACAATTATAGGCCAGTTAGTCTTACATCAGTGGTGAGCAAATTAGTAGAATCAATCCTGAGAGATAGGATTAACTGTCATGTGGAAAGGCATGGACTAGTCAGGGATGGTCAGCATGGATTTGGTAAAGGAAGGTCTTGCCTCACAAATTTGATTGAATTCTTTGAGGAAGTGACAAGAAGGGTTGATGAAGGTTGTGCAGTGGATGTTGTGTACATGGATTTTAGCAAGGCATTTGACAAGGTCGAACATGGCTGATTGGTCAGGAAAGTAAAAGCTCACAGGATTCAGGGTAATGTGGCAAACTGGATAAAAGGTTGGCTTTGTAACAGGAAACAAAGGGTAATGGTCGATGGATGTCCTTGCGAATGGAAAGTTGTCTCAAGTGGTGTTCCACAGGGCTCGGTGTTAGGACCCTTGCTGTTTGTGTTATATATTAACGATTTGGACGTGAACGTGGGGGACACGATTGGGAAATTTGCAGATGACACAAAGATTGGCCGAGTAGAGGATAGTGTAGAGGATAGCCATAATCTCCAAAATGATATAGATGGGTTGGTGGAGTGGGCGGTAAAGTGGCAGATGGATTTTAACGTAGAGAAGTGTGAGGTCATACATTTAGGGAGGTCAAACAGTTACAGGGATTACACAATAAATGGGAATATACTAAGAGGGGTGGATGAAGTGAGAGATCTTGGTGTACAAGCACACAGGTCCCTGAAGGCAGCAGTTCAAGTAGACAAGGTTGTAAAGAAGGCATATGGAATGCTCTCCTTCATTGGCAGAGGTATAGAATATAAAAGTAAGGATATAATGTTGGAATTGTATAAAACACTGGTGAGGCCACAACTGGAGTATTGTGTGCAGTTCTGGTCACCACATTACAGGAAGGACATAATAGCTCTGGAGAGAGCGCAGAGGAGGTTTACAAGAATGTTGCCAGGGTTAGAAAAGTGTAGCTACGAGGAGAGATTGGATAGGTTGGGGTTATTTTCCTTCGAACAAAGAAGGCTGGGAGGTGACTTGATTGAGGTGTACAAAATTATGAGGGGAATAGATAGAGTGGACAGGATAAAATTGTTTCCCTTGGTGGAGAATTCTAGAACCAAGGGACATAGATTCAAGATAAGTGGCAGAAGGTGTATGGGGAACACGAGGAAGAACTTTTTTTACACAGAGAGTAGTGAGTGTCTGGAATTCGCTGCCCAAGTTGGTGGTAGAGGCAGAAACTCTAAACTCTTTTAAAAAGTACCTGGATCTGCACCTTAAGTGCTGTAAGCTGCAGGGCTATGGGCCGGGTGCAGGAAGGTGGGATTAGAAAGGACACCTGGGTGTTCTCGGGCTGGCATGGACAAGATAGGCCGAATGGCCTCCTTCTGTGCTGAAACTTTTCAGTGGTTCTATGGTTCTAACAGTCATATGGACTAGAAACGTTAATTCTGTCTTTCTCTCTACAGATGCTGTCAGACCTGCTGAGTTTTTTCAGCAAGTTTTGTTTTTGGTGCTGGAGAGGCTGGGTCGTTAAGTATATTCAAGGTTGAGATAGGCAGATTTTTAATCAGTAAGAGAATCAAGGGTTATGAGGAAAAGGCAGGAAAGTGGAGTTGAGGATTATCAGATCAGCCATGATCTCATTGAATGGCGGAGCAGACTGGATGGGCCGAATGGCCTACTTCTCCTTCTACATCTTATGATCTTATGGGGCAGGAAGTAGATTAAAGGAGAAATGGAGTGGTCAGTGGTGAATGGAGAGGAGTGGGAAAGGGGCAAGGTGGGAGTGGGTTTTGGGTACTGGATTTAGAGGGGCGGTAGGGAGAAGAGGAAAAGTGATATTGGTGTGGGAAGGGGGAGGGACAGGAGGAGGGAGAGAGGGTAGAGTGAGCAGAAAGGATAGGTGGTGGGGAGAGACTGAGAAGAGGAGGGTGCAAGGAGGAATGAGGAAGAGGGAGAGGGAAGGGGAGGAGAAGGAAGAGGGGTTATTTGAGAAGGGGAGGGGGTATAAAGCGAAGGGAGGGGTGGAGCTATGTGGCTGCGGAGGAAGTTATTTTCTGTCTCGATGGGCTGAAGGGCCTCCTCTGCACTGTGATTCTGTGATTCTGTCTTGGCTGATTTGGGGCTAGCACAGGGTCAGAATCCACTTCAACCATCTCACGACCAAATCTCACCACTATCAAAGAATCACAGCTTGGCTACAACACAGGAGGCCATTCAGCCTGTTATCTTCATGCTGGCTCTCTCCAAGTACATTTCCCCAAATCACATTCAATGAAATGAATCAGTATCAGTGAGTCAGACATTCACCATTCATTACAGTCCTTCTCGATGGTCTGATTCTTCTGGTACTGGCGGCCATTGTGGTGACATGGGCAGTCCGACGGAGACACGCAAGAATCTCCCTGTCAACAGAAACAGAAATATTAGGACAAAAGCAACACTAAGACACATGGACAGGAGAACAATGAGAGACTCTGGCTCCTCCTGACAACGTGCAATCAGTACAGTCTCTCTCTCTCACACACACACACACACACAATACAGTATTTCTCTCACACACACACACACTACAGTATTTCTCTCACACACACACACCTACAGTATTTCTCTCTCTCTCACACACACACTACAGTATTTCTCTCTCACACACACACACTACAGTATTTCTCTCACACACACACACTACAGTATTTCTCTCTCTCACACACACACTACAGTATTTCTCTCACACACACACACTACAGTATTTCTCTCTCTCACACACACACTACAGTATTTCTCTCACACACACACACCTACAGTATTTCTCTCTCTCACACACACACACTACAGTATTTCTCTCTCTCACACACACACTACAGTATTTCTCTCTCACACACATACTACAGTATTTCTTTCTCTCTCACACACACTACAGTATTTCTCTCTCTCACACACACACTACAGTATTTCTTTCTCACACACACACTACAGTATTTCTCTCTCACACACACACTACAGTATTTATCTCTCTCACACACACACTACAGTATTTATCTCTCTCACACACACTACAGTATTTCTCTCTCACATACACAAAGTACAGTATCCCAAGCACAAAGACAGTTGTCTCTCTCTCATACACACAGTAGTTTCTGTCTCTCACACAGTCGTGACTCAGGCATAGACACACACGTTAGTCCTCAGACACACAGTACACTCTTTCCCTTACACACTGCAGAGTTTCTCTCTCTCTCATACATATCACACTTATTCAATACAAACTTGAGTTATGTTAGAATCATCTCTCACAAGACTGAAGTTTTTTTTTACAAACTTGGCAGATTTGGCATGACCTGGGCATTTGGATGTTAACCTGGGATTTTTTTTTTAAAAAAGGTCATAAATCCACCTTGGAACTGTCAACAAGCAGGTCTCTTCCCAGAAATCACCTGATCTGTATGGTGCTTAAGGAGGAGTTGTTTGTTTGTGTTGAATTGCAAAGTACTTTAATTAATGAAAATCTGGGAGACAAAAAGGCAATTACATGGGGCATGGGAAAAAACAACTTGTTTTGAAGGCAGTTTTATTAAAGAACAAGCTGAGGAAAGGCGGCTAGTTTGACTGGCTTCCTCTCTCTTCCTTGCCTAAAATTGTGTGTGGCCATCAACCAGTAGCCAGAGAACCCTCATCTGAGTGTAACGAGTCTACATTTGGACCTGCAAAGCTGGACAGTTGGGTGGGAACTTCCAGGCATTCACCGGGACCAGCCCCATCTGCACACAAGAGAAATCCAGGTCAACAGCATCGAGGCCCTGTGGACTTTCTCCTTTACTTTATAACGCCCATCCTCCAAAGCCCATCTCTGCAGAGAGACTCTACCTGTTTGTCCTTTGGTTGTCTGTGTGTGCGTGTGTGTGTGCGCCTGTGTGTGCATCTGTGTGCGTGTGCGTATGTATATGCGTGTGTGTGTGTATGTGCGTGTGTGTATGTGAGTGTGTGTGTGCTGGGAGAATTCTTTAGGAAGGGATAGACAGTTATACTTCCCGATTACAACTGTGTGTTAACCAGTACGTGCAACTTGTTAACAGAAGTTTTGTTTTAAAATAAATGAATCATTCTGAGTTTTGGAAAGACGCCTGGTCAGAGTCTCTTTTCCTCTGGGTATGAGAGGTATATATTGGCCATTTTGGAAAGAAAATTAAACATTTAAATGAATGTTACGGCCTGAAGAGTCATGGAGCTGGATAATTTGTATATTTGCCCCACTCCGGTCATAATAGTTAAATATAAACTTATGAAGTATAAATCCAAATTGGGCATTTTCCTGTAAAACAAAGTGGAGTTGAGAGGTTAGGTGACTCTTCCTTTCCTGCCAATATTCTCATTATGAATGCACATTTTGCAGAGTGGGGCTTGAACCCAGAGTTTCTGGGTCAGAGGCATGGATACTAACCGCTGCACCAAGTGACCTCTAGGTCTCTGATAAGGAGATTTAAACAGTCGAGACATAAACCCCTCGATCATCCAGAAAAAGACACTGCCTGAGAAACAGCAAAAGGCAGAGAATCGTGTTGGTCTTCACCTCTTCCTGGGGAACCAGACTCGGGCTTCACTCCAGAGCTTTGATATTGCAACCTGACTATTAATATTGCAATCACCTTGTTAAAGACAATTACTAGTTAAACAGGTGATGAGCATTGATTATCCCATCGAAACACAATAAAAAGATCCAGCTGGAACACTTTGTGTGGAAGTCACTAACACTGAGGAGCTGCCCTAAAAATAAACCAGGTTTAACCAAGAGACCAGCCTGGATTAATTCTTCCACCACAACCTCTTATTGTGAATAACGCTGACTGGGGTGGAACAGAGAAACCTGCTACTGTAAAAGTAAAACATCTTCCTAAACCTCCAGACTCTCCTTCAAAGGGCAAAAGAATGACAGGTCTGCATCATTTCAATTCTTCACCCTGAAGAAATGCAAGTATAACAGAGAACTCTTGGATTCCTAAGACCTGAACACATGCTGCTCCTGTAAACACAATCTTTATCAGTCGGAGTGTGAGAGCGGATGTAGTCGTGGATATGTTTGATGTTGAATAATAAACATTTATCTTTCTTTTAAAACTTACAATGAAAGCTGTCATTCATCTGTTCCTGACAGTTACAGTACTCTGGGTTAAAACACTTTTTAAAAAAACACACTGTCTTTGGTCATTCAAGAGGGGGAACAAAGGGAGAACCATCCCTTTCACACCTGCCCTCTCTGCAAAAGACACACACCTCTCGCACAAATACACACGGTACAGTCTCTCTCGCACAAACACACACACGGTACAGTCTCTCTCACACACAAGCATAAACACACATGGTACAGTCTCTCTCGCACAAACACACACACGGTACAGTCTCTCTCGCACACACACACACACTACAGTCTCTCTCGTACGCGCACACACATGGTACGGTCTCTCTCGTGCACACACACATACTACAGTCTCTCTTGCACACACACATACACACGGTACAGTCTCTCCCGCACACACACACTACAGTCTCTCTCGTGCACACACACACGGTACAGTCTCTCGCATGCACACACACACACACTACAGTCTCTCTCGTGCGCACAAACACACACGGTACAGTCTCTCGTGCACACACACACTCACACACAGTACAGTCTCTGGCACACACACACACACACACACACACGGTACAGTCTCTCACGCACACACACACAAACACACACGGTACAGTCTCTGGCACACACACTCTTGTACAGTTTCTCGCACACACACACTACAGTCTCTCTCGCTCGCACACACCTTACAGTTTCTCTCTCAGAAACAAAGTTCAGTCTCTCTCACACACACGGTACATTCACTGCCCCATGTTGTGTTCTTTTCTAGCCCTACCAGCAGTACAAGGTCACCCGGACATCCGCAGCCACTGAATGGATGATGACAGGTTTCATTGAGGTCAATGTTGTCGCAGGTCTTCAGGCAGGAGTTGAAGGTGTAGATGAGATTATTGGGACAGAAGGCAGTTTCAGGGCAGATCCGATCAGTGCAGTTCCAAACTCCACTGACGCACGAGCTAGAAAACAATGACATGGAGCCAAGAGGCTTGTCAGAGAAACAGTGACAGGACTTTCTGAAGCACAAGTAAACATGAGGAACACAGGGCACAGGGTCAGCACACAACACTCCACTGGTCAGTCATCTCAATGATATTTGTGGGATCTCACTGTGCCCAAATGGATGGACTCTCCCTCAGCTCGCTGTTACATGGAGAGGGATGGGGGAGCTTTGGAGAGGGGCACAGACACACAGAGAGGGAGGGGATTTGGGGCAGTTGGCTTGGTGCTTTGGGGAGGGATGGGATTCCGGGATGACTCATTATTGTCAGTTGTAGCTGGTTGTGTGGCAGAGAAATTCAATGAAACCGACCTATCCTGTGAGGGTTAGGAAACAGGTGACAGGGTGATTTCATCAAACTCCTCCCACCACCCATTCCAATCAGCACCGTCACATTTCGAATTGTACAGAATCCACCAGCACCTACATATAGGGTCATATAAATACATCAGGACCTGGGAAAAGGAGGAGGCCATTCAGCCCCTCAAGCCTGTTCCACCAGCCAATGGGATCATGGCTGATGTGCCACCTAACTTAATCCCTTAACACTCACCATTAACAAAGGTTTATCAACCTCAGATTTAAAGTTAATCATTAATCTAACATCATTTGCCATTTGCAGAAGAGAGTTCCAAACTTCTGCTGCCCTGTGCGTGTGTAGACATGTTCCGGAAAGGTCTGCCTCAAATGATTAGACCCTTCCCTCGGTCAGAGATGCCACAATTAATGGAAATAGTTTCTATCGAACTTGTCTGTTCTCCAAATATCTTGAAAACTTTGATCAAATCACCCTTAACCTTCTAAATTCCAGGACACAATCTTAGTTTGTGTAATCTCTCCTCATAATTTAACCCTTGGAGTCCAGATATCATTTTGGCAAATCTACACTGCGCTCCCTCCAAAGGTGTGGTGCTCAGAACTACTCACAGTGACTCCAGGTGTATAGCTAAAGAATAACTTCTACCCACTTCTATTCTAATCCTCAGGAAGGCCAGCATTCCATTAGCCTTTCTGATTATTCCCTGTACCTGCTCATGACATTTTAAAGGTTTGTGTAGGCGGATGTCTAAATCTCTTTGGACCTCCATTGTTTCTAGTTTCCACCATTTAGAAATGATGCATCATCGCCTCCATGAATGTGCTGATACATGAGAGAGAGAGAGAGAAGGTTAAAAATGATTGGAGAAATGGTGATTGCGTTTAAGGTTGGTTAATAGAAATCTCCAACTGTAACAGCAGCAGAAATCACTGACTAGGCCTAACTGACAAGACACAAATTCGGGTGGAGATGACCAGATATGGCAATGTACACAGGCAGAATGAATCAGGGAGAGAAAGGAAAAATCAAGAAAAGGTCAGGTAGTCGTTTGACTGGACAGAACTTGAGTATTGCTGAAAAAAGAGACATGTCTAAGCTTTTTATCTTGCACTCATCAGGACACTCACAACAATTTATACTGTATGTGAAGAGAGTACTGATTGGTTGGCAAGTGGTGTTGCATGGAGAATGCACCACTCATGGTGACTGACAGTTCACTGCCAAGCATTGTTTGAAATTTAAACCAGGCAGCTTGATCCTGATTGGTCAAGGCATTGCCCTGTGGAATGAGTCAGCGAATGGCTGTCGCTGATTTTGTTTAGCTGGAACAGGCGCTATGCGTGTAATTCACAAATTATCAAAGAATGTGTAATGTGGTAAATGAATTCCAGTGTCAGTGTGATGCTGGGTATGTAGGCCGTACATCCCAAAGACTGGTGGATCGGATCAAACAGCATGTCCCAGCCACTGTTCACAACGGGCAAGGTACAGACCAAACCCAACCTGCCCATGCTTACAAAACTCAAAACACAGTGTCCAACATTGGATGTGACTTCACGATTGGACAACATTTGCTGAACAATCCTCAATGTACTAAGAATCACCCTGACAACCAGTTTAAGATTATCCTTTGGGCTCGCAGTGTGGTGTATTTGCATGTACTGGAAGCTACATGTATTAATACACGGGGCCCTGTTCCTTGCAGACAGAAAGAACATGTACACGCATAGCGCCTGTTTCAGCTAAACAAAATCAGTGCCAGCCATTCACTGACTCATTCCACAGGGCAATGCCTTGACCAATCAGGGTCAAGATGTCAGGTTTCAAATAACAGTTGGCAGTTAACTGAGAGTCACCATTAGTTGTGCATTTTCAACAGGGCCATAAGATGTAAAAGCAGAATTAGGCCATTCGGCCCATCGAGTCTGCTCCACCATTCAATGCGATCATGGCTGATCTGATAATCCTCAACTCCACTTTCCTGCCTTTTCCCATAACCATTGATTCCCTTACTGATTAAAAATCTGTCTATCTCAGCCTTGAATATACTTAATGACCCAGCCTCTACAGCCCTCTGTGGTAAAGAATTCCACAGAATCACTACCAACTGAGAGGAGAAATTCCTCCTCATCCCTGTTTCAAATAGGTGAACCATTACTCTGAGATTATGCCCACAGGTCCTAGACTCTCTCACAAGGGGAAAAAACCTCTCAGCATCTACCCTGTCAAGTCCCCCTAAGATTCTTATATCTTTCAATAAGGTCGCTTCTCATTCTTTTAAATTCCAATGAGTACAGGACATGGGAATACACTGTGACTACACTGTCCACATGGGAAATCACTGTGACTGCACTGTCAACATGGGAATACACTGTGACTACACTGTCAACATGGGAATACACTGTGACTACACTGTTCACATGGGAATACACTGTGACTACACTGTCCACATGGGAATACACTGTGATTGCACTGTCCACATGGGAATACACTGTGCCTGCACTATCCACATGGGACTACACCGTGACTACACTGTCCACATGGGAATACACTGTGATTACACTGTCCACATGGGAATACACTGTGACTACACTGTCGACATGGGAATACACTGTGACTACACTGTCCACATGGGAATACACTGTGATTACACTGTCCACATGGGAATACACTGTGACTACACTGTCCACATGGGAATATACTGTGATTACACTGTCCACATGGGAATACACTGTGACTACACTGTCCACATGGGAATATACTGTGATTACACTGTCCACATGGGAATACACTGTGACTACACTGTCCACATGGGAACAAACTGTGACTACACTGTCCACATTGGAATACACTGTGACTACACTGGCCACATGGGAATACAATGTGATTACACTGTCCACATGGGAATACACTGTGACTACACTGTCCACATGGGAATACACTGTGACTAAACTGTCCCCATGGGAATACACTGTGACTACACTGTCCACATGGGAAAACACTGTGACTACACTGTCCACATGGGAATACACTGTGATTACACTGTCCACATGGGAATACACTGTGATTACGCTGTCCACATGGGAATACACTGTGATTACACTGTCCACATGGGAATACACTGTGCCTGCACTGTCCATATGGGAATGCACTGTTACTGCACTGTCCACATGGGAATACACTGTGACTACCCTGTCCACATGGGAACACACTGTGATTATACTGTCCGCATGGGAATACACTGTGACTACACTGTCCACATGGGAATACACTGTGATTACACTGTCCACATGGGAATACACTGTGATTACACTGTCCACATGGGAATACACTGTGACTACACTGTCAACATGGAAATAGACTGTGACTACACTGTCCACATGGGAATACACTGTGACTACACTGTCCACATGGGAATACACTGTGACGACACTGTCCACATGGGAATTCACTGTGACTACACTGACCACATGGGAATATACTGTGATTACACTGTCCACATGGGAATACACTGTGACTACACTGTCCACATGGGAACAAACTGTGACTACACTGTCCACATGGGAATACACTGTGACTACACTGTCCACATGGGAATACACTGTGATTACACTGTCCACATGGGAATACACTGTGACTACACTGTCCACATGGGAATACACTGTGATAACACTGTCCACATGGGAAAACACTGTGACTACACTGTCCACATGGGAATACACTGTGATTACACTGTCCACATGGGAATACACTGTGACTACACTGTCCACATGGGAATACACTGTGATTACACTGTCCACATAGGAATACACTGTGATTACACTGTCCACATGGGAATACACTGTGATTACACTGTCCACATGGGAATACACTGTGATTAAACTGTCCACATGGGAATACACTGTGATTACACTGTCCACATGGGAATACACTGTGACTACACAGTCCACATGGGAATACACTGTGATTACACTGTCCACATGGGAATAAACTGTGATTACACTGTCCACATGGCAATACAATGTGATTACACTGTCCACATGGGAATACACTGTAATTACACTGTCCACATGGGAATACACTGTGCCTGCACTGTCCACATGGGAATACACTGTGATTACACTGTCCACATGGGAATACACTGTGATTACACTGTCCACATGGGAATACACTGTGATTACACTGTCCACATGGGAATACACTGTGACTACACTGCCCACATGGGAATACACTGTGATTACACTGTCCACATGGGAATACACTGTGATTACACTGTCCACATGGGAATACACTGTGACTGCACTGTTCACATGGGAATACACTGTGCCTGCACTGTCCACATGGGAATACATTGTGATTACACTGTCCACATGGGAATACACTGTGACTGCACTGTCCGCATGGGAATACACTGTGACTACAATGTCCACATGGGAATACAATGTGATTACACTGTCCACATGGGAATACACTGTGACTACACTGTCCACATGGGAAAACACTGTGACTACACTGTCCATATGGGAATACACTGTGATTACACTGTCCACATGGGAATACACTGTGATTACACTGTCCACATGGGAATACACTGTGATTACACTGTCCACATGGGAATACACTGTGCCTGCACTGTCCACATGGGAATGCACTGTGACTGCACTGTCCACATGGGAAAACACTGTGACTACACTGTCCAGATGGGAATACACTGTGATTATACTGTCCGCATGGGAATACACTGTGACTACACTGTCCACATGGGAATACACTGTGATTACACTGTCCACATGGGAATACACTGTGATTACACTGTCCACATGGGAATATACTGTGACTACACTGTCAACATGGGAATACACTGTGACTACACTGTCCAAATGGGAATACACTGTGACGACACTGTCCACATGGGAATACACTGTGACTACAGTGTCCACATGGGAATACACTGTGACTACACTGTCCACATGGGAATATACTGTGATTACACTGTCCACATGGGAATACACTGTGACTACACTGTCCACATGGGAACAAACTGTGACTACACTGTCCACATGGGAATACACTGTGACTACACTGTCCACATGGGAATACACTGTGATTACACTGTCCACATGGGAAAACACTGTGACTACACTGTCCACATGGGAATACAATGTGAATACACTGTCCACATGGGAATACACTGTGACTACACTATCCACATGGGAATACACTGTGACGACATTGTCCACATGGGAATACACTGTGATTACACTGTCCACGTGGGAATACACTGTGACTACACTGTCCACATGGGAATACACTGTGATTACACTGTCCACATGGGAATACACTGTGATTACACTGTCCACATGGGAATACACTGTGATTACACTGTCCACATGGGAATACACTGTGATTACACTGTCCACATGGGAATACACTGTGATTACACTGTCCACATGGGAATACACTGTGATTACACTGTCCACATGGGAATACACTGTGATTACACTGTCCAAATGGGAATAAACTGTGATTACACTGTCCACATGGGAATACAATGTGATTACACTGTCCACATGGGAATACACTGTGATTACACTGTCCACATGGGAATACACTGTGACTACACTGTCCACATGGGAATACACTGTGACTACACTGTCCACATGGGAATACACTGTGACTACACTGTCCACATGGGAATACACTGGGATTACACTGTCCACATGGGAATACACTGTGATTACACTGTCCACAAAAGAATACACTGTGATAACACTGTCCACATGGGAATACACTGTGATTACACTGTCCACATGGGAATACACTGTGATTACACTGTCCACATGGTAATACACTGTGACTACACTGTCCACATGGGAATACACTGTGACTACACTGTCCACATGGGAATACACTGTCACTACACTGTCCACATGGGAATACACTGTGACTACACTGTCCACATGGGAATACACTGTGACTACACTGTCCACATGGGAATACACTGTGACTACACTGTCCACATGGGAATACACTGTGACAACACTGTCCACATGGGAATACACTGTGACTGCACTGTTCACATGGGAATACACTGTGCCTGCACTGTCCACATGGGAATACACTGTGATTACACTGTCCACATGGGAATACACTGTGACTGCACTGTCCACATGGGAATACACTGTGACTACACTGTCCACATGGGAATACCATGTGATTACACTGTCCACATGGGAATACACTGTGATTACACTGTCCACATGGGAATACAATGTGACTAAACTGTCCACATGGGAATACACTGTGACTAAACTGTCCACATGGGAATACACTGTGACTACACATTCCACATGGGAATACACTGTGACTACACTGTCCACATGGGAATAAACTGTGACTGCACTGTCCACATGTGAATACACTGTGATTACACTTTCCACATGGGAATACACTGTGCCTGCACTGTCCACATGGGAATACACTGTGACTACACTGTCCACATGGGAATACACTGTGATTACACAGTCAATATGGGAATACACTGTGACTACACTGTCCACATGGGAATACACTGTGACTGCAATGTCCACGTGGGAATACACTGTGATTACACTGTCCACATGCGAATACACTGTGATTACACTGTCCACATGGGAATACAATGTGACTACACTGTCCACATGGGAAAACACTGTGACTACACTGTCCACATGGGAATACACTGTGACTACACTGTCCACATGGGAATACACTGTGACTACACTGTCCACATGGGAATACACTGTGACTGCACTGTTCACATGGGAATACACTGTGCCTGCACTGTCCACATGGGAATACACTTTGATTACACTGTCCACATGGGAATACACTGTGACTGCACTGTCCAAATGGGAATACACTGTGACTACACTGTCCACATGGGAATACACAGTGATTACACTGTCCACATGGGAATACACTGTGATTACACTGTCCACAAAGGAATACACTGTGACTACACTGCCCACATGGGAATACACTGTGACTACACTGTCCACATGGGAATACACTGTGACTACACTGTCCACATGCGAATACACTGTGATTACACTGTCCACATCGGAATACACTGTGACTACTCTGTCCACATGGGAATACACTGTCACTACTCTGTCCACATGGGAATACACTGTGACTACACTGTCCACATGGGAATACAATGTGATTACACTGTCCACATGGGAATACACTGTGATTACACTGTCCACATGGGAAGACACTGTGACTAAACTGTCCACATGGGAATACAATGTGACTAAACTGTCCACATGGGAATACACTGTGACTACACATTCCACATGGGAATACACTGTGACAACACTGTCCACATGGGAATACACTGTGACTGCACTGTTCACATGGGAATACACTGTGCCTGCACTGTCCACATGGGAATACACTGTGATTACACTGTCCACATGAGAATACACTGTGACTGCACTGTCCACATGGGAATACACTGTGACTACACTGTCCACATGGGAATACAATGTGATTACACTGTCCACATGGGAATACACTGTGATTACACTGTCCACATGGGAATACACTGTGACTAAACTGTCCACATGGGAATACACTGTGACTAAACTGTCCACATCGGAATACACTGTGACTACACATTCCACATGGGAATACACTGTGACTACACTGTCCACATGGGAATTCACTGTGACTACACTTTCCACATGGGAATACACTGTGACTACACTGTCCACATGGGAATACACTGTGACTACACTGTCCACATGGGAATACACTGTGACTACACTGTCCACATGGGAATACACTGTGACAACACTGTCCACATGGGAATACACTGTGACTGCACTGTCCACATGGGAATAGACTGTGCCTGCACTGTCCGCATGGGAATACACTGTGATTACACTGTCCACATGGGAATATACTGTGACTGCACTGTCCACATGGGAATACACTGTGACTACACTGTCCACATGGGAATACAATGTGATTACACTGTCCACATGGGAATACACTGTGATTACACTGTCCACATGGGAATACACTGTGACAAGACTGTCCACATGGGAATACACTGTGACTACACTGTCCACATGGGAATACACTGTGACTAAACTGTCCACATGGGAATACACTGTGATTACACTGTCCACATGGGAATACACTGTGATTACACTGTCCACATGGGAATACACTGTGATTACACTGTCCACATGGGAATACAATGTGATTACACTGTCCACATGGGAATACACTGTGACTACACTGTCCACATGGGAATGCACTGTGACTACACTGTCCACATGGGAATACACTGTGTTAACACTGTCCACATGGGAATACACTGTGATTACACTGTCCACATGGGAATACACTGTGACCATACAGTCCACATGGGAATGCACTGTGACTCCACTGTCCACATGGGAATGCACTGTGACTACACTGTCCACATGGGAATACACTGTGACTACACTGTCCACATGGGAATACACTGTGACTACACTGTCCACATGGGAATACACTGTGACAACACTGTCCACATGAGAATACACTGTGACTGCACTGTTCACATGGGAATACACTGTGCCTGCACTGTCCACATGGGAATACACTGTTATTACACTGTCCACATGGGAATACACTGTGACTGCACTGTCCACATGGGAATACACTGTGACAACACTGTCCACATGGGAATACAATGTGATTACACTGTCCACATGGGAATACACTGTGATTACACTGTCCACATGGGAATACACTGAGACAAATCTGTCCACATGGGAATACACTGTGACTAAACTGTCCACATGGGAATACACTGTGACTACACATTCCACATGGGAATACACTGTGACTACACTGTCCACATGGGAATTCAGTGTGACTACACTTTCCACATGGGAATACACTGTGACTACACTGTCCACATGGGAATACACTGTGACTACACTATCCACATGGGAATACACTGTGACTACACTGTCCACATGGGAATACACTGTGACAACACTGTCCACATGGGAATACACTGTGACTGCACAGTTCACATGGGAATAGAATGTGCCTGCACTGTCCACATGGGAATACACTGTGATTACACTGTCAACATGGGAATACACTGTGACTGCACTGTCCACATGGGAATACACTGTGACTACACTGTCCACATGGGAATACAATGTGATTACACTGTCCACATGGGAATACACTGTGATTACACTGTCCACATGGGAATACACTGTGATTACACTGTCCACATGGGAATACACTGTGACTAAACTGTCCACATGGGAATACACTGTGACTACACTGTCCACATGGGAATACACTGTGACTACACTGTCCACATGGGAATACACTGTGATTACACTGTACACATGGGAATACACTGTGATTACACTGTCCACATGGGAATACACTGTGATTACACTGTCCACATGGGAATACAATGTGATTACACTGTCCACATGGGAATACACTGTGACTACACTGTCCACATGGGAATGCACTGTGACTACACTGTCCACATGGGAATACACTGTGTTATCACTGTCCACATGGGAATACACTGTGATTACACTGTCCACATGGGAATACACTGTGACCATACAGTCCACATGGGAATGCACTGTGACTACACTGTCCACATGGGAATGCACTGTGACTACACTGTCCACATGGGAATACACTGTGTTATCACTGTCCACATGGGAATACACTGTGACTACACTGTCTACATGGGAATACACTGTGATTACACTGTCCACATGGGAATACACTTTGACTACACTGTCCACATGGGAATACACTGTGACTGCACTGTCCACATGGGAATACACTGTGCCTGCACTGTCCACATGGGAATACACTGTGACTACACTGTCCACATGGGAATACACTGTGACTACACTGTCCACATGGGAATACACTGTGATTACACAGTCAATATGGGAATACACTGTGACTACACTGTCCACATGGTAATACACCGTGACTGCACTATCCACATGGGAACACACTGTGATTACACTGTCCACATGGGAAGACACTGTGATTACACTGTCAACATGGGAATAAAATGTGACTACACTGTCCACATGGGAATAAACTGTGACTACACTGTCCACATGGGAATACACTGTGATTACCCTGTCCACATGGGAATACACTGGGATGACACTGTCCACATGGGAATACACTGTGACTACACTGTCCACTTGGGAATACACTGTGAATACACTGTCCACATGGGAATACACTGTGACAACACTGTCCACATGGGAATACACTGTGACTGCACTGTTCACATGGGAATACACTGTGCCTGCACTGTCCACATGGGAATACACTGTGATTACACTGTCCACATGGGAATAAACTGTGACTGCACTGTCCACATGGGAATACACTGTGACTACAATGTCCACATGGGAATACCATGTGATTACACTGTCCATATGGGAATACACTGTGATTACACAGTCCACATGGGAATACACTGTGACTAAACTGTCCACATGGGAATACACTGTGACTAAACTGTCCACATGGGAATACACTGTGACTACACATTCCACATGGGAATACACTGTGACTACACTGTCCACATGGGAATACACTGTGACTGCACTGTCCACATGTGAACACACTGTGATTACACTTTCCACATGGGAATACACTGTGCCTGCACCGTCCACATGGGAATACACTGTGACTACACTGTCCACATGGGAATACACTGTGATTACACAGTCAATATGGGAATACACTGTGACTACACTGTCCACATGGGAATACACTGTGACTGCAATGTCCACGTGGGAATACACTGTTATTACACTGTCCACATGGGAATACACTGTGATTACACTGTCCACATGGGAATACAATGTGACTACACTGTCCACATGGGAAAACACTGTGACTACAATGTCCACATGGGAATACACTGTGATTACACTGTCCACATGGGAATACACTGTGATTACACTGTCCACATGGGAATACAATGTGACTACACTGTCCACATGGGAATACACTGTGACTACACTGTCCACATGGGAATACACTGTGACTACACTGTCCACATGGGAATACACTGTGACTGCACTGTTCACATGGGAATACACTGTGCCTGCACTGTCCACATGGGAATACACTTTGATTACACTGTCCACATGGGAATACACTGTGACTGCACTGTCCAAATGGGAATACACTGTGACTACACTGTCCACATGGGAATACACAGTGATTACACTGTCCACATGGGAATACACTGTGATTACACTGTCCACAAAGGAATACACTGTGACTACACTGCCCACATGGGAATACACTGTGACTACACTGTCCACATGGGAATACACTGTGACTACACTGTCCACATGCGAATACACTGTGATTACACTGTCCACATCGGAATACACTGTGACTACTCTGTCCACATGGGAATACACTGTCACTACTCTGTCCACATGGGAATACACTGTGACTACACTGTCCACATCGGAATACAATGCGATTACACTGTCCACATGGGAATACACTGTGATGACACTGTCCACATGGGAAGACACTGTGACTAAACTGTCCACATGGGAATACAATGTGACTAAACTGTCCACATGGGAATACACTGTGACTACACATTCCACATGGGAATACATTGTGACTACACTGTCCACATGGGAATTCACTGTGACTACACTTTCCACATGGGAATACACTGTGACTACACTGTCCACATGGGAATACACTGTGACTACACTGTCCACATGGGAATACACTGTGACTACACTGTCCACATGGGAATACACTGTGACAACACTGTCCACATGGGAATACACTGTGACTGCACTGTTCACATGGGAATAGACTGTGCCTGCACTGTCCACATGGGAATACACTGTGACAACACTGTCCACATGGGAATACACTGTGATTACACTGTCCACATGGGAATACACTGTGACCATACAGTCCACATGGGAATGCACTGTGACTACACTGTCCACATGGGAATACACTGTGACTACACTGTCTACATGGGAATACACTGTGAATACACTGTCCACATGGGAATACACTTTGACTACACTGTCCACATGGGAATACACTGTGACTGCACTGTCCACATGGGAATACACTGTGCCTGCACTGTCCACATGGGAATACACTGTGACTATACTGTCCACATGGGAATACACTGTGACTACACTGTCCACATGGGAATACACTGTGATTACACAGTCAATATGGGAATACACTGTGACTACACTGTCCACATGGTAATACACCGTGACTGCACTATCCACATGGGAACACACTGTGATTACACTGTCCACATGGGAATACACTGTGATTACACTGTCCACATGGGAATAAAATGTGACTACACTGTCCACATGGGAATAAACTGTGACTACACTGTCCACATGGGAATACACTGTGATTACCCTGTCCACATGGGAATACACTGGGATTACACTGTCCACATGGGAATACACTGTGACTACACTGTCCACATGGGAATACACTGTGACTACACTGTCCACATGGGAATACACTGCGACAACACTGTCCACATGGGAATACACTGTGACTGCACTGTTCACATGGGAATACACTGTACCTGCACTGTCCACATGGGAATACACTGTGATTACACTGTCCACATGGGAATACACTGTGACTGCACTGTCCACATGGGAATACACTGTGACAACAATGTCCACATGGGAATACCATGTGATTACACTGTCCACATGGGAATACAATGTGATTACACTGTCCACATGGGAATACACTGTGACTAAACTGTCCACATGGGAATACACTGTGACTAAACTGTCCACATGGGAATACACTGTGACTACACATTCCACATGGGAATACACTGTGACTACACTGTCCACATGGGAATACACTGTGACTGCACTGTGCACATGTGAATACACTGTGATTACACTTTCCACATGGGAATACACTGTGCCTGCACTGTCCACATGGGAATACACTGTGACTACACTGTCCACATGGGAATACACTGTGATTACACAGTCAATATGGGAATACACTGTGACTACACTGTCCACATGGGAATACACTGTGACTGCAATGTCCACGTGGGAATACACTGTGATTACACTGTCCACATGGGAATACACTGTGATTACACTGTCCACATGGGAATACAATGTGACTACACTGTCCACATGGGAAAACACTGTGACTACAATGTCCACATGGGAATACACTGTGATTACCCTGTCCACATGGGAATACACTGTGATTACACTGTCCACATGGGAATACAATGTGACTACACTGTCCACATGGGAATACACTGTGACTACACTGTCCACATGGGAATACACTGTGACTACACTGTCCACATGGGAATACACTGTGACTGCACTGTTCACATGGGAATACACTGTGCCTGCACTGTCCACATGGGAATACACTTTGATTACACTGTCCACATGGGAATACACTGTGACTGCACTGTCCAAATGGGAATACACTGTGACTACACTGTCCACATGGGAATACACAGTGATTACACTGTCCACATGGGAATACACTGTGATTACACTGTCCACAAAGGAATACACTGTGACTACACTGCCCACATGGGAATACACTGTGATTACACTGTCCACATCGGAATACACTGTGACTACTCTGTCCACATGGGAATACACTGTCACTACTCTGTCTACATGGGAATACACTGTGACTACACTGTCCACATGGGAATACAATGTGATTACACTGTCCACATGGGAATACACTGTGATTACACTGTCCACATGGGAAGACACTGTGACTAAACTGTCCACATGGGAATACAATGTGACTAAACTGTCCACATGGGAATACACTGTGACTACACATTCCACATGGGAATACATTGTGACTACACTGTCCACATGGGAATTCACTGTGACTACACTTTCCACATGGGAATACACTGTGACTACACTGTCCACATGGGAATACACTGTGACTACACTGTCCTAATGGGAATACACTGTGACTACACTGTCCACATGGGAATACACTTTGACAACACTGTCCACATGGGAATACACTGTGACTGCACTGTTCACATGGGAATAGACTGTGCCTGCACTGTCCACATGGGAATACATTGTGATTACACTGTCCACATGGGAATACACTGTGACTGCACTGTCCACATGGGAATACACTGTGACTACACTGTCCACATGGGAATACAATGTGATTACACTGTCCACATGGGAATACACTGTGATTACACTGTCCACATGGGAATACACTGTGACTAAACTGTCCACATGGGAATACACTGTGACTACACTGTCCACATGGGAATACACTGTGACTACACTGTCCACATGGGAATACACTGTGATTACACTGTCCACATGGGAATACACTGTGATTACACTGTCCACATGGGAATACACTGTGATTACATTGTCCACATGGGAATACAATGTGATTACACTGTCCACATGGGAATACACTGTGACTACACTGTCCACATGGGAATGCACTGTGACTACACTGTCCACATGGGAATACACTGTGTTAACACTGTCCACATGGGAATACACTGTGATTACACTGTCCACATGGGAATACACTGTGACCATACAGTCCACATGGAAATGCACTGTGACTACACTGTCCACATGGGAATACACTGTGACTACACTGTCTACATGGGAATACACTGTGATTACACTGTCCACATGGGAATACACTGTGACTACACTGTCCACATGGGAATACACTGTGACTGCACTGTCCACATGGGAATACACTGTGCCTGCACTGTCCACATGGGAATACACTGTGACTACACTGTCCACATGGGAATACACTGTGACTACACTGTCCACATGGGAATACACTGTGATTACACAGTCAATATGGGAATACACTGTGACGTCACTGTCCACAAGGTAATACACCGTGACTGCACTGTCCACATGGGAACACACTGTGATTACACTGTCCACATGGGAATACACTGTGATTACACTGTCCACATGGGAATACAATGTGACTACACTGTCCACATGGGAATACACTGTGACTACACTGTCCACATGGGAATACACAGTGATTACCCTGTCCACATGGGAATAAACTGGGATTACACTGTCCACATGGGAATACACTGTGACTACACTGTCCACATGGGAATACACTGTGACTACACTGTCCACATGGGAATACACTGTGACAACACTGTCCACATGGGAATACACTGTGACTACACTGTCCACATGGGAATACACAGTGATTACCCTGTCCACATGGGAATACACTGTGATTACACTGTCCACATGGGAAAACACTGTGACTACACTGTCCACATGGGAATACACTGTGACTACATTGTCCACAAGGGAATACACTGTGACTACACTGTCCACATGGGAATACACTGTGACTACACTGTCCACATGGGAATACACTGTGATTACAATGTCCACATGGGAATACACTGTGACTACACTGTCCACATGGGAATACACTGTGACTACACTGTCCACATGTGAAAACACTGTGACTACACTGTCACCATGGGAATACACTGTGACTGCACTGTCCACATGGGAATACACTGTGACTACAATGTCCACATGGGAATAACATGTGATTACACTGTCCACATGGGAATACACTGTGATTACACTGTCCACATGGGAATACACTGTGACTAAACTGTCCACATGGGAATACACTGTGACTAAACTGTCCACATGGGAATACACTGTGACTACACATTCCACATGGGAATACACTGTGACTACACTGTCCACATGGGAATACACTGTGACTGCACTGTGCACATGTGAATACACTGTGATTACACTTTCCACATGGGAATACACTGTGCCTCCACTGTCCACATGGGAATACACTGTGACTACACTGTCCACATGGGAATACACTGTGATTACACAATCAATATGGGAATACACTGTGACTACACTGTCCACATGGGAATACACTGTGACTGCAATGTCCACGTGGGAATACACTGTGACTACACTGTCCACATGGGAATACACTGTGACTGCACTGTCCACATGGGAATACACTGTGACTACACTGTCCACATGGGAATACACTGTGATAACACTGTCCGCATGGGAATACACTGTGACTACACTGTCCGCAATGCAATTCACTGTGATTACACTGTCCACATGGGAATACACTGTGATTACACTGTCCACATGGGAATACACTGTGACTACACTGTCCACATGGGAATACACTGTGACTGCACTGTCCACATGGGAATACAATGTGCCTGCACTGTACACATGGGAATACACTGTGACTACACTGTCCACATGGGAATACACTGTGACTACACTGTCCACATGGGAATACACTGTGATTACACAGTCAATATGGGAATACACAGTGACTACACTGTCCACATGGGAATACACCGTGACTGCACTGTCCACATGGCAATACACTGTGATTCCACTGTCCACATGGGAATACACTGTGATTACACTGTCCACATGGGAATAAAATGTGACTACATTGTCAACATGGGAATACACTGTGATTACACTGTCCACATGGGAATACAATGTGACTACACTGTCCACATGGGAATACACTGTGACTACACTTTCCACATGGGAATACACTGTGATTACCCTGTCCACATGGGAATACACTGTGATTACACTGTCCACATGGGAATACACTGTGACTGCACTGTCCACATGGGAATACACTGTGACTACACTGTCCACATGGGAATACACTGTGACAACACTGTCCACATGGGAATACACTGTGACTGCACTGTTCACATGCGAATACACTGTGGCTGCACTGTCCATATGGGAATACACTGTGATTACACTGTCCACATGGGAATACACTGTGACTGCACTGTCCACATGGGAATACACTGTGACTACACTGTCCACATGGGAATACAATGTGATTACACTGTCCACATGGGAATACACTGTGATTACACTGTCCACATGGGAATACACTGTGACTACACTGTCCACATGGGAATACACTGTGACAACACAGTCCACATGGGAATACACTGTGACTGCACTGTTCACATGCGAATACACTGTGGCTGCACTGTCCACATGGGAATACACTGTGATTACACTGTCCACATGGGAATACACTGTGACTGCACTGTCCACATGGGAATACACTGTGACTACACTGTCCACATGGGAATACAATGTGATTACACTGTCCACATGGGAATACACTGTGATTACACTGTCCACATGGGAATACACTGTGACTACACTGTCCACATGGGAATACACTGTGACAACACTGTCCACATGGGAATACACTGTGACTACACTGACCACATGGGAATACACTGTGACTACACTGTCCACATGGGAATACACTGTGACTACACTTTCCACATGGGAACACACTGTGACTACACTGTCCACATGCGAATACACTGTGACTGCACTTTCCACTTGGGAATACACTGTGACTACACTGTCCACATGGGAATACACTGTGATTACACTGTCCGCATGGGAATACACTGTTACTACACTGTCCGCATGGCAATACACTGTGATTACACTGTCCACAAGGAAATACACTGTGATTACACTGTCCACATGGGAATAAACTGTGATTACACTGTCCACATGGGAATACACTGTGACTACGCTGTCCACATAGGAATACACTGTGACTACACTGTCCACATGGGAATACACTGTGATTACACTGTCCACATGGGAATACACTGTGACTACACTGTCCACATGGGAATACACTGTGACTACACTGTCCACATGGGAATACACTGTGACTACACTGTCCACATGGGAATACATAGTGATTACACTGTCCACATGGGAATACAATGTGACTACACTGTCCACATGGGAATACACTGTGACTACACTGTCCACATGGGAATACACTGTGATTACACTGTCCACATGGGGATATACTGTGATTACCCTGTCCACATGGGAATACACTGTGACTACACTGTCCACATGGGAATACACTGTGACTACACTGTCCACATGGGAATACACTGTGACTACACTGTCCACATGGGAATACACTGTGATTACACTGTCCACATGGGAATACACTGTGATTACACTGTCCACATGGGAATACACTGTGATTACACTGTCCACCTGGGAATACACTGTGATTACACTGTCCACATGGGAATACACTGTGACTACACTGTCCACATGGGAATACACTGTGACTACACTGTCTACATGGGAATACACTGTGATTACACTGTCCACATGGGAATACACTGTGACTACACTGTCCACATGCGAATACACTGTGACTACACTGTCCACATGGGAATACACTGTGATTACACAGTCAATATGGGAATACACTGTGACTACACAGTCCACATGGGAATACACTGTGACTGCACTGTCCACATGTGAAAACACTGTGATTACACTGTCCACATGGGAATACACTGTGATTACACTGTCCACATGGGAATACAATGTGACTACACTGTCCACATGGGAAAACACTGTGACTGCACTGTCCACATGGGAATACACTGTGACTACACTGTCCACTTCGGAATACACTGTGATTACACGGTCCAGATGGGAATACACTGTGATTACACTGTCCACTTGGGAATACACTGTGACTACACGGTCCAGATGGGAATACACTGTGATTACACTGTCCACATGGGAATACACTGTGATTACACTGTCCACATGGGAATACACTTTGACTACACTGTCCACATGGGAATACACTGTGACTACACTGTCCACATGGGATTACATTGTGACTACACTGTCCACATGGGAATACACTTTGACTAAACTGTCCACATGGGAATACACTGTGACTAAACTGTCCACATGGGAATATACTGTGACTACACTGTCCACATGGGAATACACTGTGACTACACTGTCCACATGGGAATACACTATGACTACACTGTCCACATGGGAATACACTGTGACTACACTGTCCACATGGGAAAACACTGTGACTACATTGTCACCATGGGAATACACTGTGATTACACTGTCCACATGGGAATACACTGTGATTACACTGTCCACATGGGAATACACTGTGATTACACTGTCCACATGGAAATACACTGTGACTGCACTGTCCACATGGGAATACACTGTGCCTGCACTGTCCACATGGGAATACACTGTGACTACACTGTCCACATGGGAATACACTGTGATTACACTGTCCGCATGGGAATACACTGTGACTAGACTGTCCACATGGGAATACACTGTGATTACACTGTCCACATGGGAATATACTGTGATTACACTGTCCACATGGGAATACACTGTGACTACACTGTCAACATGGGAATACACTGTGACTACACTGTCCACATGGGAATACACTGTGACTACACTGTCCACATGGGAATACACTGTGACTACACTGTCCACTTGGGAATACACTGTGACTACACTGTCCACATGGGAATACACTGTGACAACACTGTCCACATGGGAATATACTGTGATTACACTGTCCACATGGGAATACACTGTGACTACACTGTCCACATGGGAATACACTGTGACTACACAGTCCACATGAGAATACCCTGTGACCACACTGTCCACATGGGAATACACTGTGACTACACTGCCCACATGGGAATACACTGTGACTACACTGTCTACATGGGAATACACTGTGATTACACTGTCCACATGGGAATACACTGTGACTACACTGTCCACATGGGAATACACTGTGACTGAACTGTCCACATGGGAATACACTGTGCCTGCACTGTCCACATGGGAATACACTGTGACTACACTGTCCACATGGGAATACACTGTCATTACACAGTCAATATGGGAATACACTGTGACTACACTGTCCACATGGGAATACACTGTGACTGCATTGTCCACATGGGAATACACTGTGATTACACTGTCCACATGGGAATACACTGTGATTACACTGTCCACATGGGAATACAATGTGACTACACTGTCCACATGGGAAAACACTGTGACTACAATGTCCACATGGGAATACACTGTGATTACCCTGTCCACATGGGAATACACTGTGATTACACTGTCCACATGGGAATACAATGTGACTACACTGTCCACATGGGAATACACTATGACTACACTGTCCACATGGGAATACACTGTGACTACACTGTCCACATGGGAATACACTGTGACTGCACTGTTCACATGGGAATACACTGTCCGTGCACTGTCCACATGGGAATACACTTTGATTACACTGTCCACATGGGAATACACTGTGACTGCACTGTCCACATGGGAATACACTGTGACTACAATGTCCACATGGGAATACACAGTGATTACACTGTCCACATGGGAATACACTGTGATTACACTGTCCACATGGGAATACACTGTGACTACACTGCCCACATGGGAATACACTGTGACTACACTGTCCACATGGGAATACACTGTGACTACACTGTCCACATGCGAATACACTGTGATTACACTGTCCACATCGGAATACACTGTGACTACTCTGTCCACATGGGAATACACTGTCACTACACTGTCCACATGGGAATACACTGTGACTACACTGTCCACATGGGATTACACTGTGACTACACTCTCCACATGGGAATACACTGTGACTACACTGTCCACATGGGAATACACTGTGACTGCACTGTCCACATGGGAATACACTGTGACTACACTGTCCACTTGGGAATACACTGTGATTACACTGTCCGCATGGGAATACACTGTGACTACACGGTCCAGATGGGAATACACTGTGATTACACTGTCCACATGCGAATACACTGTGATTACACTGTCCACATGGGAATACACTTTGACTACACTGTCCACATGCGAATACACTGTGACTACACTGTCCACATGGGATTACATTGTGACTACACTGTCCACATGGGAATACACTTTGACTACACTGTCCACATGGGAATAAACTGTGACTACACTGTTCACATGGATATATACTGTGACTACACTGTCCACATGGGAATACACTGTGACTACACTGTCCACATGGGAATACACTGTGACTACACTGTCCACATGGGAATACACTGTGACGACACTGTCCATATGGGAATACACTGTGACTACACTGTCCACATGGGAAAATACTGTGACTACATTGTCCCCATGGGAATACACTGTGATTACATTGTCCACATGGGAATACACCGTGATTACACTGTCCACATGGGAATACACTGTGATTACACTGTCCACATGGGAATACACTGTGACTGCACTGTCCACATGGGAATACACTGTGCCTGCACTGTCCACATGGGAATACACTGTGACTACACTGTCCACATGGGAATACACTGTGATTACACTGTCCGCATGGGAATACACTGTGACTACACTGTCCACATGGGAATACACTGTGATTACACTGTCCACATGGGAATATACTGTGATTACACTGTCCACATGGGAATACACGGTGACTACACTGTCAACATGGGAATACACTGTGACTACACTGTCCACATGGGAATACACTGTGACTACACTGTCCACATGGGAATACACTGAGACTACACTGTCCACATGGGAATATACTGTGATTACACTGTCCACATGGGAATGCACTGTGACTACACTGTCCACATGGGAATACACTGTGACTACACTGTCCACATGGGAATACACTGTGACTACACTGTCCACATGGGAATACATTGTGACTACACTGTCCACATGGGAATATACTGTGATTACACTGTCCACATGGGAATACACTGTGATTACACTGTCCACATGGGAATACACTGTGACTACACTGTCCACATGGGAACACACTGTGACTACACTGTCCACATGGGAATACACTGATTCTACACTGTCCACATGGGAATATACTGTGATTACACTGTCCACATGGGAATACACTGTGACTACACTGTCCACATGGGAATACACTGTGATTACACTGTCCACATGGGAATACACTGTGATTACACTGTCCACATGGGAATACACTGTGACTACACTGTCCACAAGGGAATACACTGTGATTACACGGTCCACATGGGAATACACTGTGATTGCATTGTTCACATGGGAATACACTGTGCCTGCAATGTCCACATGGGAATACACTGTGATTATACTGTCCACATGGGAATACACTGTCACTACACTGTCCACATGGAAATACACTGTGACTACACTGTCCACATGGGAATACACTGTGACTACACTGTCCACATGGGAATACACTGTGATTACACAGTCCGCATGGGAATACACTGTGACTACACTGTCCGCATGGCAATACACTGTGATTACACTGTCCACATGGGAATACACTGTGATTACACTGTCCACATGGGAATACACTGTGACTACACTGTCCACATGGGAATACACTGTGATTGCACTGTCCACATGGGAATACACTGTGATTACACTGTCCAGCAGGGAATACACTGTGACTGCACTGTCCACATGGGAATACACTGTGACTACACTGTCCACATGGGAATACACTGTGATTACACTGTCCACATGGAATTACACTGTGACTACACTCTCCACATGGGAATACACTGTGACTACACTGTCCACATGGGAATACACTGTGACTGCACTGTCCATATGGGAATACACTGTGACTACACTGTCCACTTGGGAATACACTGTGATTACACTGTCCGCATGGGAATACACTGTGACTGCACGGTCCACATGGGAATACACTGTGATTACACTGTCCACATGGGAATACACTGTGATTACACTGTCCACATGGGAATACACTTTGACTACACTGTCCACATAGGAATACACTGTGACTACACTGTCCACATGGGAATACACTGTCACTACACTGTCCACATGGGAATACACTGTGACTACACTGACCACATGGGAATACACTGTGACTACATTGTCCACATGGGAATACATTGTGACTACACTGTCCACATGGGAATACACTTTGACTACACTGTCCACATGGGAATACAATGTGACTACACTGTCCACATGGGAATATACTGTGACTACACTGTCCACATGGGAATACACAGTGACTACACTGTCCACATGGGAATACACTGTCACTACACTGTCCACATGGGAATACACTGTGATTACACTGTCCACATGGGAAAACACTGTGAATACTTTGTCCCCATGGGAATACACTGTGATTACACTGTCCACATGGGAATACACTGTGATTATACTGTCCACATGGGAATACACTGTGATTACACTGTCCACATGGGAATACACTGTGACTGCACTGTCCACATGGGAATACACTGTGCCTGCACTGTCCACATGGGAATACACTGTGACTACACTGTCCACATGGGAATACACTGTGACTACACTGTCCACATGGGAATACACTGTGACTACACTGTCCACATGGGAATACACTGTGACTACACTGTCAACATGGGAATACACTGTGACTACACTGTCCACATGGGAATATACTGTGATTACACTGTCCACATGGGAATACACTGTGACTACACTGTCCACATGGGAATACACTGTGACTACACTGTCCACATGGGAATACACTGTGACTATACTGTCCACATGGGAATACACTGTGATTACACTGTCCACATGGGAATACACTGTGACTACACTGTCCACATGGGAATACACTGTGATTACACTGTCCACATGGGAATACACTGAGACTACACTGTCCACATGGGAATACACCGTGACTACACTGTCCACATGGTAATACACTCTGACTACACTGTCCACATGGGAATACACTGTGATTGCACTGTCCACATGGGAATACACTGTGACTACTCTGTCAACATGGGAATACACTGTGACTACACTGTCCACATGGGAATACACTGTGACTACACTGTCCACATGGGAATACACTGTGACTACACTGTCCACATGGGAATACACTGTGACTGCACTGTCCACATGGGAATACACTGTGACTACACTGTCCACATGGGAATACAGTGTGATTACACTGTCCACATGGCAATATACTGTGATTACACTGTCCACATGGGAATACACTGTGACTACACTGTACACATGGGAATACACTGTGACTTCACTGTCCACCTCGGAATATACTGTGACTACACTGTCCACATGGGAATACACTGTGACTACACTGTCCACATGGGAATATACTGTGATTACACTGTCCACATGGGAAAACACTGTGACTACACTGTCCACATGGGAATATAATGTGACTACACTGTCCACATGGGAATACACTGTGACTACACTGTTCACATGGGAATACACTGTGACTACACTGTCCACATGGGAATACACTGTGATTACACTGTCCACATGGGAAAACACTGTGACTACACTGTCCACATGGGAATACACTGTGATTACACTGTCCACATGGGAAAACACTGTGACTACACTGTCCACATGGGAATACACTGTGATTACACTGTCCACATGGGAATACACTGTGACTACACTGTCCACATGGGAATACACTGTGACTACACTGTCCACATGGGAATACACTGTGACTACACTGTCCACATGGGAATACACTGTGACTACACTGTTCACATGGGAATATACTGTGATTACCCTGTCCACATGGAAATACACTGTGATTACACTGTCCACATGGGAATACACTGTGACTACACTGTACACATAGGAATACACTGTGATTACACTGTCCACATGGGAATACACTGTGACTACACTGTCCACATGGGAATACACTGTGATTACACTGTCCACATGGGAATACACTGTGATTACACTGTCCACATGGGAATACACTGTGATTACACTGTCCAGATGGGAATACACTGTGATTACACTGTCCACATGGGAATGCACTGTGACTACACTGTCCACATGGGAATACACTGTGATTACACTGTCCACATGGGAATACACTGTGATTACACTGTCCACATGGGAATACATTGTGACCACACTTTCCACATGGGAATACACTGTGACTACACTGTCCACATGGGAATAAACTGTGACTACACTGTCTACATGGGAATAAACTGTGATTACACTGTCCACATGGCAATACACTGTGACTACACTGTCCACATGGGAATACACTGTGACTGCACTGTCCACATGGGAATACACTGTGACTACACTGTCCACATGGGAATACACTGTGATTACACATTCAACATGGGAATACACTGTGACTACACTGTCCACATGGGAATACACTGTGACTGCACTGTCCACATGGGAATACACTGTGATTACACTGTCCACATGGGAATACACTGTGACTACACTGTCCACATGGGAATACACTGTGATTACACATTCAATATGGGAATACACTGTGACTACACTGTCCACATGGGAATACACTGTGACTGCACTGTCCACATGGGAATACACTGTGATTACACTGTCCACATGGGAATACACTGTGACTACACTGTCCACATGGGAATACAATGTGACTACACTGTCCACATGGGTATACACTGTGACTACACTGTCCACATGGGAATACACTGTGATTACCCTGTCCACATGGGAATACACTGTGATTACACTGTCCACATGGGAATACACTGTGACTACACTGTCCACATGGGAATACACTGTGACTACACTGTCCACATGGGAATACACTGTGACTACACTGTCCACATGGGAATACACTGTGACAACACTGTCCACATGGGAATACACTGTGACTACACTGTCCACATGGGAATACACTGTGACTGCAATTTTCACATGGGAATACACTGTGACTACACTGTCCACATGGGAATACACTGTGACTGCAATGTTCACATGGGAATACACTGTGCCTGCACTTTCCTCATGGGAATGCGCTGTGATTACACTGTCCACATGGGAATACACTGTGACTGCACTGTCCACATGGGAATACACTGTGACTACACTGTCCACATGGGAATACACTGTGACTACACTGTCCACATGGGAATACACTGTGATTAACCTTTCCACATGGGAATACACTGTGACTACACTGCCCACATGGGAATACACTGTGACTACACTGTCCACATGGGAATACACTGTGACTACACTGTCCACATGGGAATACACTGTGATTACACTGTCCACATTTGGAATACACTGTGACTACACTGTCCACATGGGAATACACTGTCACTACACTGTCCACATGGGAATACACTGTCACTACACTGTCCACATGGGATTGCACTGTGACTACTCTGTACACATGGGAATACACTGTGACTACACTGTCCACATGGGAATACACTGTGACTACACTGTCCACATGGGAATACACTGTGACTACACTGTCCACTTGGGAATACACTGCGATTACACTGTCCGCATGGGAATACACTGTGACTACTCTGTCCACATGGGAATACACTGTGATTACACTGTCCACATGGAAATACACTGTGATTACACTGTCACATGGGAATACACTTTGACTACACTGTCCACATGGGAATACACTGTCACTACACTGTCCACATGGGATTGCACTGTGACTACACTTTCCACATGGGAATACACTGTGACTACACTGTCCACATGGGAATACACTGTGACTACACTGTCCACATGGGAATACACTGTGACTACACTGTCCACATGGGAATACACTGTGATTACACTGTCCACATTTGGAATACACTGTGACTACACTGTCCACATGGGAATACACTGTCAATACACTGTCCACATGGGAATACACTGTCACTACACTGTCCACATGGGATTGCACTGTGACTACACTGTACACATGGGAATACACTGTGACTACACTGTCCACATGGGAATACACTGTGACTACACTGTCCACATGGGAATACACTGTGACTACACTGTCCACTTGGGAATACACTGCGATTACACTGTCCGCATGGGAATACACTGTGACTACTCTGTCCACATGGGAATAAACTGTGATTACACTGTCCACATGGAAATACACTGTGACTACACTGTCAACATGGGAATACACTGTGACTACACTGTCCACATGGGAATATACTGTGACTACACTGTCCAGATGGGAATACACTATGATTACACTGTCCACATGGGAATACACTGTGACTGCACTGTCCACATGGGAATACACTGTGCCTGCACTGTTCACATGGGAATACACTGTCCGCATGGGAATACACTGTGATTACACTGTCCACATGGGAATACACTGTCAGCATGGGAATACACTGTGATTACACTGTCCGCATGGGAATAGACTGTGACTACACTGTCCACATGGGAATACGCGGTGATTACACTGTCCACATGGGAATACACTGTGATTACACTGTCCACATGGGAATACACTGTGACTACACTGTCAACATGGAAATACACTGTGACTACACTGTCCACATGGGAATACACTGTGACTACACTGTCCACATGGGAATACACTGTGACTACACTGTCCACATGGGAATAAACTGAGACTACACTGTCCACATGGGAATATACTGTTATTACACTGTCCACATGGGAATATACTGTGATTACACTGTCCACATAGGAATACACTGTGACTACACTGTCCACATGGGAATACACTGTGACAACACTGTCCACATGGGAATACACTGTGACTACACTGTCCACATGGGAATACACTGTGACTACACTGTCCACATGGGAATACACTGTGACTACACTGTCCACATGGGAATACACTGTGACTACACTGTCCACATGGGAATACACTGTGATTACACTGTCCACATGGGAAAACACTGTGACTACACTGTCCACATGAGAATACACTGTGATTACACTGTCCACATGGGAATACACTGTGACTACATTGTCCACATGGGAATACACTGTGACTACACTGTCCACATGGGAATACACTGTGATTACACTGTCCACATGGGAATACACTGTGACTACACGGTCCACATGGGAATACACTGTGACTACACTTTCCACATGGGAATACACTGTGACTACACTGTCCACATGGGAATACACAGTGACTGCACTGTCCACATGGGAATACACTGTGACTACACTGTCCACATGGGAATACACTGTGATTACACTGTCCGCATTGGAATACACTGTGACTACACTGCCCGCATGGCAATACACTGTGACTACACTGTCCACATGGGAATGCACTGTGACTACACTTTCCACATGGGAATACACTGTGACTACACTGTCCACATGGGAATACACTGTGACTGCACTGTCCACATGGGAATACACTGTGACTACACTGTCCACATGGGAATACACTGTGATTACACTGTCCGCATGGGAATACACTGTCACTACACTGTCCGCATGGCAATACACTGTGATTACACTGTCCAAATGGGAATACACTGTGATTTCACTGTCCACATGGGAATACACTGTGACTACACTGTCGACATGGGAATACACTGTGATTACACTGTCCACATGGGAATACACTGTGATTACACTGTCCACATGGGAATACACTGTGATTACACTGTCCACATGGGAATACACTGTGACTACACTGTCCACATGGGAATACACTGTGACTACACTGTCCACATGGGAATACACTGTGACTACACTGTCCACATGGGAATACACTGTGACTACACTGTCCACATGGCAATATACTGTGTTTGCACTGTCCACATGGGAATACACTGTGACTACACTGTCCACATGGGAATACACTCTGACTACACTCTCCACATGGGAATACACTGTGACTAAACGGTCCAAATGGGAATATACTGTGACTTCACTGTCCACATGGGAATACACTGTGACTACACTGTCCACATGGGAATATACTGTGACTACACTGTCCACATGGGAATACACTGTGACTACACTGTCCACATGGGAATACACTGTGACTACACTGTCCACATGGGAATATACTGTGACTACACTGTCCACATGGGAATACACTGTGACTACACTGTCCACATGGGAATACACTGTGATTACACTGTCCACATGGGAAAACACTGTGACTAACTGTCCATATCGGAATACACTGTGATTACACTGTCCACATGGGAATACACTGTGACTACACTGTCCACATGGGAATACACTGTGACTACACTGTCCACATGGGAATACACTGTGACTACACTGTCCACATGGGAATATACTGTGATTACACTGTCCACATGGGAATACACTGTGATTAAACTGTCCACATGGGAATACACTGTGACTACACTGTCCACATGGGAATACACTGTGACTACAGTGTCCACATGGGAATACACTATGACTACACTGTCCACATGGGAATAAACTGTGATTACACTGTCCACATGGGAATACACTGTGATTACACTGTCCACTTGGGAATACACTGTGATTACACTGTCCACATGGGAATACACTGTGATTACACTGTCCACATGGGAATACACTGTGACTACACTGTCCACATGGGAATGCACTGTGACTACACTGTCCACATGGGAATACACTGTGATTACACTGTCCACATGGGAATACACTGTGATTACACTGTCCACATGGGAATACATTGTGACCACACTATCCACATGGGAATACACTGTGACTAAACTGTCCACATGGGAATACACTGTGACTGCACTGTCCACATGGGAATACACTGTGCCTGCACTGTCCAACTGGGAATTCACTGTGACTACACTGTCCACATGGGAATACACTGTGACTACACTGTCCACATGGGAATACACTGTGACTACACTGTCCACTTGGGAATACACTGTGATTACCCTGTCCACATGGGAATACACTGTGATTACACTGTCCACATGGGAATACACTGTGACTACACTGTCCACATGGGAATACACTGTGACTACACTGTCCACATGGGAATACACTGTGACTACACTGTCCACATGGGAATACACTGTGACTGCAATGTTCACATGGGAATACACTGTGACTACACTGTCCACATGGGAATACACTGTGACTGCAATGTTCACATGGGAATACACTGTGCCTGCACTATCCTCATGGGAATGCGCTGTGATTACACTGTCCACATGGGAATACACTGTGACTGCACTGTCCACATGGGAATACACTGTGACTACACTGTCCACATGGGAATACACTGTGACTACACTGTCCACATGGGAATACACTGTGATTACACTTTCCACATGGGAATACACTGTGACTACACTGCCCAATTGGGAATACACTGTGACTACACTGTCCACATGGGAATACACTGTGACTACACTGTCCACATGGGAATACACTGTGATTACACTGTCCACATTTGGAATACACTGTGACTACACTGTCCACATGGGAATACACTGTCACTACACTGTCCACATGGGAATACACTGTCACTACACTGTCCACATGGGATTGCACTGTGACTACACTGTACACATGGGAATACACTGTGACTACACTGTCCACATGGGAATACACTGTGACTACACTGTCCACATGGGAATACACTGTGACTACACTGTCCACTTGGGAATACACTGCGATTACACTGTCCGCATGGGAATACACTGTGACTACTCTGTCCACAAGGGAATACACTGTGATTACACTGTCCACATGGAAATACACTGTGATTACACTGTCACATGGGAATACACTTTGACTAAACTGTCCACATGGGAATACACTTGACTACACTGTCCACATGGGAATACACTGTGACTACACTGTCCACATGGGAATACACTGTGACTACACTGTCCACATGGGAATACACTGTGACTACACTGTCCACATGGGAATACACTGTGACTACACTGTCAACATGGGAATACACTGTGACTACACTGTCCACATGGGAATATACTGTGACTACACTGTCCAGATGGGAATACACTATGATTACACTGTCCACATGGGAATACACTGTGACTGCACTGTCCACATGGGAATACACTGTGCCTGCACTGTCCACATGGGAATACACTGTCCGCATGGGAATACACTGTGATTACACTGTCCACATGGGAATACACTGTCAGCATGGGAATACACTGTGATTACACTGTCCGCATGGGAATACACTGTGACTACACTGTCCACATGGGAATACGCGGTGATTACACTTTCCACATGGGAATACACTGTGATTACACTGTCCACATGGGAATACACTGTGACTACACTGTCAACATGGAAATACACTGTGACTACACTGTCCACATGGGAATACACTGTGACTACACTGTCCACATGGGAATACACTGTGACTACACTGTCCACATGGGAATACACTGTGACTACACTGTCCACATGGGAATATACTGTTATTACACTGTCCACATGGGAATATACTGTGATTACACTGTCCACATGGGAATACACTGTGATTACACTGTCCACATGGGAATACACTGTGACAACACTGTCCACATGGGAATACACTGTGACTACACTGTCCACATGGGAATACACTGTGACTACACTGTCCACATGGGAATACACTGTGACTACACTGTCCACATGGGAATACACTGTGACTACACTGTCCACATGGGAATACACCGTGATTACACTGTCCACATGGGAAAACACTGTGACTACACTGTCCACATGGGAATACACTGTGATTACACTGTCCACAAGGAATACACTGTGACTACACTGTCCACATGGGAATACACTGTGATTACACTGTCCACATGGGAATACACTGTGACTACACGGTCCACATGGGAATACACTGTGACTACACTTTCCACATGGGAATACACTGTGACTACACTGTCCACATGGGAATACACAGTGACTGCACTGTCCACATGGGAATACATTGTGACTACACTGTCCACATGGGAATACACTGTGATTACACTGTCCGCATGGGAATACACTGTGACTACACTGTCCGCATGGCAATACACTGTGACTACACTGTCCACATGGGAATGCACTGTGACTACACTTTCCACATGGGAATACACTGTGACTACACTGTCCACATGGGAATACACTGTGACTGCACTGTCCACATGGGAATACACTGTGACTACACTGTCCACATGGGAATACACTGTGATTACACTGTCCGCATGGGAATACACTGTGATTACACTGTCCGCATGGCAATACACTGTGATTACACTGTCCAAATGGGAATACACTGTGATTTCACTGTCCACATGGGAATACACTGTGACTACACTGTCCACATGGGAATACACTGTGATTACACTGTCCACATGGGAATACACTGTGATTACACTGTCCACATGGGAATACACTGTGATTACACTGTCCACATGGGAATACACTGTGATTACACTGTCCACATGGGAATACACTGTGACTACACTGTCCACATGGGAATACACTGTGACTACACTGTCCACATGGGAATACACTGTGACTACACTGTCCACATGGGAATACACTGTGACTACACTGTCCACATGGCAATATACTGTGTTTGCACTGTCCACATGGGAATACACTGTGACTACTCTGTCCACATGGGAATACACTGTGACTACACTCTCCACATGGGAATACACTGTGACTAAACGGTCCACATGGGAATATACTGTGACTTCACTGTCCACATGGGAATACACTGTGACTACACTGTCCACATGGGAATATACTGAGACTACACTGTCCACATGGGAATACACTGTGACTACACTGCCCACATGGGAATACACTGTGACTACACTGTCCACATGGGAATATACTGTGACTACACTGTCCACATGGGAATACACTGTGACTACACTGTCCACATGGGAATACACTGTGATTACACTGTCCACATGGGAAAACACTGTGACTAACTGTCCACATCGGAATACACTGTGATTACACTGTCCACATGGGAATACACTGTGACTACACTGTCCACATGGGAATACACTGTGACTACACTGTCCACATGGGAATACACTGTGACTACACTGTCCACATGGGAATATACTGTGATTACACTGTCCACATGGGAATACACTGTGATTAAACTGTCCACATGGGAATACACTGTGACTACACTGTCCACATGGGAATACACTGTGACTACAGTGTCCACATGGGAATACACTGTGACTACACTGTCCACATGGGAATATACTGTGATTACACTGTCCACATGGGAATACACTGTGATTACACTGTCCACTTGGGAATACACTGTGATTACACTGTCCACATGGGAATACACTGTGATTACACTGTCCACATGGGAATACACTGTGATTACACTGTCCACATGGGAATACACTGTGATTACACTGTCCACATGGGAATACATTGTGACTACACTGTCCACATGGGAATACACTGTGATTACACTGTCCACATGGGAATACACTGTGATTACACTGTCCACATGGGAATACATTGTGACCACACTGTCCACATGGGAATACACTGTGACTAAACTGTCCACATGGGAATACACTGTGACTGCACTGTCCACATGGGAATACACTGTGCCTGCACTGTCCAATTGGGAATTCACTGTGACTACACTGTCCACATGGGAATACACTGTGACTACACTGTCCACATGGGAATACACTGTGACTACACTGTCCACATGGGAATATACTGTGACTACACTGTCCACATGGGATTACACTGTGATTACACTGTCCACATGGGAATACACTGTGATTACACTGTCCACATGGGAATACACTGTGAGTGCACTGTCCACATGGGAATACACTGTGCCTGCACTGTCCACATGGGAATACACTGTCCGCATGGGAATACACTGTGATTACACTGTCCAAATGGGAATACACTGTGATTACACTGTCCACATGGGAATACACTGTGATTACACTGTCCACATGGGAATACACTGTGACTACACTGTCAACATGGGAATACACTGTGACTACACTGTCCACCTGGGAATACACTGTCACTACACTGTCCACATGGGAATACACTGTGACTACACTGTCCACATCGAAATAGACTGTGACTACACTCTCCACATGGGAATACACTGTGACTAAACGGTCCACATGGGAATATACTGTGACTTCACTGTCCACATGGGAATACACTGTGACTACACTGTCCACATGGGAATATACTGAGACTACACTGTCCACATGGGAATACACTGTGACTACACTGTCCACATGGGAATACACTGTGACTACACTGTCCACATGGGAATATACTGTGACTACACTGTCCACATGGGAATACACTGTGACTACACTGTCCACATGGGAATACACTGTGATTACACTGTCCACATGGGAAAACACTGTGACTAACTGTCCACATCGGAATACACTGTGATTACACTGTCCACATGGGAATACACTGTGACTACACTGTCCACATGGGAATACACTGTGACTACACTGTCCACATGGGAATACACTGTGACTACACTGTCCACATGGGAATATACTGTGATTACACTGTCCACATGGGAATACACTGTGATTAAACTGTCCACATGGGAATACACTGTGACTACACTGTCCACATGGGAATACACTGTGACTACAGTGTCCACATGGGAATACACTGTGACTACACTGTCCACATGGGAATAAACTGTGATTACACTGTCCACATGGGAATACACTGTGATTACACTGTCCACTTGGGAATACACTGTGATTACACTGTCCACATGGGAATACACTGTGATTACACTGTCCACATGGGAATACACTGTGACAACACTGTCCACATGGGAATGCACTGTGACTACACTGTCCACATGGGAATACAATGTGATTACACTGTCCACATGGGAATACACTGTGATTACACTGTCCACATGGGAATACATTGTGACCACACTGTCCACATGGGAATACACTGTGACTAAACTGTCCACATGGGAATACACTGTGACTGCACTGTCCACATGGGAATACACTGTGCCTGCACTGTCCAATTGGGAATTCACTGTGACTACACTGTCCACATGGGAATACACTGTGACTACACTGTCCACATGGGAATACACTGTGACTACACTGTCCACATGGGAATATACTGTGACTACACTGTCCACATGGGATTACACTGTGATTACACTGTCCACATGGGAATACACTGTGATTACACTGTCCACATGGGAATACACTGTGAGTGCACTGTCCACATGGGAATACACTGTGCCTGCACTGTCCACATGGGAATACACTGTCCGCATGGGAATACACTGTGATTACACTGTCCAAATGGGAATACACTGTGATTACACTGTCCACATGGGAATACACTGTGATTACACTGTCCACATGGGAATACACTGTGACTACACTGTCAACATGGGAATACACTGTGACTACACTGTCCACCTGGGAATACACTGTCACTACACTGTCCACATGGGAATACACTGTGACTACACTGTCCACATCGAAATAGACTGTGACTACACTGTCCACATGGAAATACACTGTGATTACACTGTCACATGGGAATACACTTTGACTACACTGTCCACATGGGAATACACTTGACTACACTGTCCACATGGGAATACACTGTGACTACACTGTCCACATGGGAATACACTGTGACTACACTGTCCACATGGGAATACACTGTGACTACACTGTCCACATGGGAATACACTGTGACTACACTGTCAACATGGGAATACACTGTGACTACACTGTCCACATGGGAATATACTGTGACTACACTGTCCAGATCGGAATACACTATGATTACACTGTCCACATGGGAATACACTGTGACTGCACTGTCCACATGGGAATACACTGTGCCTGCACTGTCCACATGGGAATACACTGTCCGCATGGGAATACACTGTGATTACACTGTCCACATGGGAATACACTGTCAGCATGGGAATACACTGTGATTACACTGTCCGCATGGGAATACACTGTGACTACACTGTCCACATGGGAATACGCGGTGATTACACTGTCCACATGGGAATATACTGTGATTACACTGTCCACATGGGAATACACTGTGACTACACTGTCAACATGGAAATACACTGTGACTACACTGTCCACATGGGAATACACTGTGACTACACTGTCCACATGGGAATACACTGTGACTACACTGTCCACATGGGAATACACTGTGACTACACTGTCCACATGGGAATATACTGTTATTACACTGTCCACATGGGAATATCCTGTGATTACACATTCCACATGGGAATACACTGTGACTACACTGTCCACATGGGAATACACTGTGACAACACTGTCCACATGGGAATACACTGTGACTACACTGTCCACATGGGAATACACTGTGACTACACTGTCCACATGGGAATACACTGTGACTACACTGTCCACATGGGAATACACTGTGACTACACTGTCCACATGGGAATACACTGTGATTACACTGTCCACATGGGAAAACACTGTGACTACACTGTCCACATGAGAATACACTGTGATTACACTGTCCACATGGGAATACACTGTGACTACATTGTCCACATGGGAATACACTGTGACTACACTGTCCACATGGGAATACACTGTGATTACACTGTCCACATGGGAATACACTGTGACTACACGGTCCACATGGGAATACACTGTGACTACACTTTCCACATGGGAATACACTGTGAATACACTGTCCACATGGGAATACACAGTGACTGCACTGTCCACATGGGAATACACTGTGACTACACTGTCCACATGGGAATACACTGTGATTACACTGTCCGCATGGGAATACACTGTGACTACACTGCCTGCATGGCAATACACTGTGACTACACTGTCCACATGGGAATGCACTGTGACTACACTTTCCACATGGGAATACACTGTGACTACACTGTCCACATGGGAATACACTGTGACTGCACTGTCCACATGGGAATACACTGTGACTACACTGTCCACATGGGAATACACTGTGATTACACTGTCCGCATGGGAATACACTGTCACTACACTGTCCGCATGGCAATACACTGTGATTACACTGTCCAAATGGGAATACACTGTGATTTCACTGTCCACATGGGAATACACTGTGACTACACTGTCGACATGGGAATACACTGTGATTACACTGTCCACATGGGAATACACTGTGATTACACTGTCCACATGGGAATACACTGTGATTACACTGTCCACATGGGAATACACTGTGACTACACTGTCCACATGGGAATACACTGTGACTACACTGTCCACATGGGAATACACTGTGACTACACTGTCCACATGGGAATACACTGTGACTACACTGTCCACATGGGAATACACTGTGACTACACTCTCCACATGGGAATACACTGTGACTAAACGGTCCACATGGGAATATACTGTGACTTCACTGTCCACATGGGAATACACTGTGACTACACTGTCCACATGGGAATATACTGTGACTACACTGTCCACATGGGAATACACTGTGACTACACTGTCCACATGGGAATACACTGTGACTACACTGTCCACATGGGAATATACTGTGACTACACTGTCCACATGGGAATACACTGTGACTACACTGTCCACATGGGAATACACTGTGATTACACTGTCCACATGGGAAAACACTGTGACTAACTGTCCACATCGGAATACACTGTGATTACACTGTCCACATGGGAATACACTGTGACTACACTGTCCACATGGGAATACACTGTGACTACACTGTCCACATGGGAATACACTGTGACTACACTGTCCACATGGGAATATACTGTGATTGCACTGTCCACATGGGAATACACTGTGATTAAACTGTCCACATGGGAATACACTGTGACTACACTGTCCACATGGGAATACACTGTGACTACAGTGTCCACATGGGAATACACTGTGACTACACTGTCCACATGGGAATAAACTGTGATTACACTGTCCACATGGGAATACACTGTGATTACACTGTCCACTTGGGAATACACTGTGATTACACTGTCCACATGGGAATACACTGTGATTACACTGTCCACATGGGAATACACTGTGACTACACTGTCCACATGGGAATGCACTGTGACTACACTGTCCACATGGGAATACACTGTGATTACACTGTCCACATGGGAATACACTGTGATTACACTGTCCACATGGGAATACATTGTGACCACACTGTCCACATGGGAATACACTGTGACTAAACTGTCCACATGGGAATACACTGTGACTGCACTGTCCACATGGGAATACACTGTGCCTGCACTGTCCAATTGGGAATTCACTGTGACTACACTGTCCACATGGGAATACACTGTGACTACACTGTCCACATGGGAATACACTGTGACTACACTGTCCACATGGGAATACACTGTGATTACCCTGTCCACATGGGAATACACTGTGATTACACTGTCCACATGGGAATACACTGTGACTACACTGTCCACATGGGAATACACTGTGACTACACTGTCCACATGGGAATACACTGTGACTACACTGTCCACATGGGAATACACTGTGACTGCAATGTTCACATGGGAATACACTGTGACTACACTGTCCACATGGGAATACACTGTGACTGCAATGTTCACATGGGAATACACTGTGCCTGCACTTTCCTCATGGGAATGCGCTGTGATTACACTGTCCACATGGGAATACACTGTGACTGCACTGTCCACATGGGAATACACTGTGATTACACTGTCCACATGGGAATACACTGTGACTACACTGTCCACATGGGAATACACTGTGATTACACTTTCCACATGGGAATACACTGTGACTACACTGCCCACATGGGAATACACTGTGACGACACTGTCCACATGGGAATACACAATGACTAAACTGTCCACATGGGAATACACTGTGATTACACTGTCCACATTTGGAATACACTGTGACTACACTGTCCACATGGGAATACACTGTCACTACACTGTCCACATGGGAATACACTGTCACTACACTGTCCACATGGGATTGCACTGTGACCACACTGTACACATGGGAATACACTGTGACTACACTGTCCACATGGGAATACACTGTGACTACACTGTCCACATGGGAATACACTGTGACTACACTGTCCACTTGGGAATACACTGCGATTACACTGTCCGCATGGGAATACACTGTGACTACTCTGTCCACATGGGAATACACTGTGATTACACTGTCCACATGGAAATACACTGTGATTACACTGTCACATGGGAATACACTTTGACTAAACTGTCCACATGGGAATACACTTGACTACACTGTCCACATGGGAATACACTGTGACTACACTGTCCACATGGGAATACACTGTGACTACACTGTCCACATGGGAATACACTGTGACTACACTGTCCACATGGGAATACACTGTGACTACACTGTCAACATGGGAATACACTGTGACTACACTGTCCACATGGGAATATACTGTGACTACACTGTCCAGATGGGAATACACTATGATTACACTGTCCACATGGGAATACACTGTGACTGCACTGTCCACATGGGAATACACTGTGCCTGCACTGTCCACATGGGAATACACTGTCCGCATGGGAATACACTGTGATTACACTGTCCACATGGGAATACACTGTCAGCATGGGAATACACTGTGATTACACTGTCCGCATGGGAATACACTGTGACTACACTGTCCACATGGGAATGCGCGGTGATTACACTGTCCACATGGGAATACACTGTGATTACACTGTCCACATGGGAATACACTGTGACTACACTGTCAACATGGAAATACACTGTGACTACACTGTCCACATGGGAATACACTGTGACTACACTGTCCACATGGGAATACACTGTGACTACACTGTCCACATGGGAATACACTGTGACTACACTGTCCACATGGGAATATACTGTTATTACACTGTCCACATGGGAATATACTGTGATTACACTGTCCACATGGGAATACACTGTGACTACACTGTCCACATGGGAATACACTGTGACAACACTGTCCACATGGGAATACACTGTGACTACACTGTCCACATGGGAATACACTGTGACTACACTGTCCACATGGGAATACACTGTGACTACACTGTCCACATGGGAATACACTGTGACTACACTGTCCACATGGGAATACACTGTGATTACACTGTCCACATGGGAAAACACTGTGACTACACTGTCCACATGGGAATACACTGTGATTACACTGTCCACATGGGAATACACTGTGACTACACTGTCCAAATGGGAATACACTGTGATTACACTGTCCACATGGGAATACACTGTGACTACACGGTCCACATGGGAATACACTGTGACTACACTTTCCACATGGGAATACACTGTGACTACACTGTCCACATGGGAATACACAGTGACTGCACTGTCCACATGGGAATACACTGTGATTACACTGTCCACATGGGAATACACTGTCAGCATGGGAATACACTGTGATTACACTGTCCGCATGGGAATACACTGTGACTACACTGTCCACATGGGAATACGCGGTGATTACACTGTCCACATGGGAATATACTGTGATTACACTGTCCACATGGGAATACACTGTGACTACACTGTCAACATGGAAATACACTGTGACTACACTGTCCACATGGGAATACACTGTGACTACACTGTCCACATGGGAATACACTGTGACTACACTGTCCACATGGGAATACACTGTGACTACACTGTCCACATGGGAATATACTGTTATTACACTGTCCACATGGGAATATCCTGTGATTACACTTTCCACATGGGAATACACTGTGACTACACTGTCCACATGGGAATACACTGTGACAACACTGTCCACATGGGAATACACTGTGACTACACTGTCCACATGGGAATACACTGTGACTACACTGTCCACATGGGAATACACTGTGACTACACTGTCCACATGGGAATACACTGTGACTACACTGTCCACATGGGAATACACTGTGATTACACTGTCCACATGGGAAAACACTGTGACTACACTGTCCACATGAGAATACACTGTGATTACACTGTCCACATGGGAATACACTGTGACTACATTGTCCACATGGGAATACACTGTGACTACACTGTCCACATGGGAATACACTGTGATTACACTGTCCACATGGGAATACACTGTGACTACACGGTCCACATGGGAATACACTGTGACTACACTTTCCACATGGGAATACACTGTGACTACACTGTCCACATGGGAATACACAGTGACTGCACTGTCCACATGGGAATACACTGTGACTACACTGTCCACATGGGAATAAACTGTGATTACACTGTCCGCATGGGAATACACTGTGACTACACTGCCTGCATGGCAATACACTGTGACTACACTGTCCACATGGGAATGCACTGTGACTACACTTTCCACATGGGAATACACTGTGACTACACTGTCCACATGGGAATACACTGTGACTGCACTGTCCACATGGGAATACACTGTGACTACACTGTCCACATGGGAATACACTGTGATTACACTGTCCGCATGGGAATACACTGTCACTACACTGTCCGCATGGCAATACACTGTGATTACACTGTCCAAATGGGAATACACTGTGATTTCACTGTCCACATGGGAATACACTGTGACTACACTGTCGACATGGGAATACACTGTGATTACACTGTCCACATGGGAATACACTGTGATTACACTGTCCACATGGGAATACACTGTGATTACACTGTCCACATGGGAATACACTGTGACTACACTGTCCACATGGGAATACACTGTGACTACACTGTCCACATGGGAATACACTGTGACTACACTGTCCACATGGGAATACACTGTGACTACACTGTCCACATGGCAATATACTGTGTTTGCACTTTCCACATGGGAATACACTGTGACTACACTGTCCACATGGGAACACACTGTGACTACACTCTCCACATGGGAATACACTGTGACTAAACGGTCCACATGGTAATATACTGTGACTTCACTGTCCACATGGGAATACACTGTGACTACACTGTCCACATGGGAATATACTGTGACTACACTGTCCACATGGGAATACACTGTGACTACACTGTCCACATGGGAATACACTGTGACTACACTGTCCACATGGGAATATACTGTGACTACACTGTCCACATGGGAATACACTGTGACTACACTGTCCACATGGGAATACACTGTGATTACACTGTCCACATGGGAAAACACTGTGACTAACTGTCCACATCGGAATACACTGTGATTACACTGTCCACATGGGAATACACTGTGACTACACTGTCCACATGGGAATACACTGTGACTACACTGTCCACATGGGAATACACTGTGACTACACTGTCCACATGGGAATATACTGTGATTACACTGTCCACATGGGAATACACTGTGATTAAACTGTCCACATGGGAATACACTGTGACTACACTGTCCACATGGGAATACACTGTGACTACAGTGTCCACATGGGAATACACTGTGACTACACTGTCCACATGGGAATAAACTGTGATTACACTGTCCACATGGGAATACACTGTGATTACACTGTCCACTTGGGAATACACTGTGATTACACTGTCCACATGGGAATACACTGTGATTACACTGTCCACATGGGAATACACTGTGACTACACTGTCCACATGGGAATGCACTGTGACTACACTGTCCACATGGGAATACACTGTGATTACACTGTCCACATGGGAATACACTGTGATTACACTGTCCACATGGGAATACATTGTGACCACACTGTCCACATGGGAATACACTGTGACTAAACTGTCCACATGGGAATACACTGTGACTGCACTGTCCACATGGGAATACACTGTGCCTGCACTGTCCAATTGGGAATTCACTGTGACTACACTGTCCACATGGGAATACACTGTGACTACACTGTCCACATGGGAATACACTGTGACTACACTGTCCACATGGGAATACACTGTGATTACCCTGTCCACATGGGAATACACTGTGATTACACTGTCCACATGGGAATACACTGTGACTACACTGTCCACATGGGAATACACTGTGACTACACTGTCCACATGGGAATACACTGTGACTACACTGTCCACATGGGAATACACTGTGACTGCAATGTTCACATGGGAATACACTGTGACTACACTGTCCACATGGGAATACACTGTGACTGCAATGTTCACATGGGAATACACTGTGCCTGCACTTTCCTCATGGGAATGCGCTGTGATTACACTGTCCACATGGGAATACACTGTGACTGCACTGTCCACATGGGAATACACTGTGATTACACTGTCCACATGGGAATACACTGTGACTACACTGTCCACATGGGAATACACTGTGATTACACTTTCCACATGGGAATACACTGTGACTACACTGCCCACATGGGAATACACTGTGACGACACTGTCCACATGGGAATACACAATGACTAAACTGTCCACATGGGAATACACTGTGATTACACTGTCCACATTTGGAATACACTGTGACTACACTGTCCACATGGGAATACACTGTCACTACACTGTCCACATGGGAATACACTGTCACTACACTGTCCACATGGGATTGCACTGTGACCACACTGTACACATGGGAATACACTGTGACTACACTGTCCACATGGGAATACACTGTGACTACACTGTCCACATGGGAATACACTGTGACTACACTGTCCACTTGGGAATACACTGCGATTACACTGTCCGCATGGGAATACACTGTGACTACTCTGTCCACATGGGAATACACTGTGATTACACTGTCCACATGGAAATACACTGTGATTACACTGTCACATGGGAATACACTTTGACTAAACTGTCCACATGGGAATACACTTGACTACACTGTCCACATGGGAATACACTGTGACTACACTGTCCACATGGGAATACACTGTGACTACACTGTCCACATGGGAATACACTGAGACTACACTGTCCACACGGGAATACACTGTGACTACACTGTCAACATGGGAATACACTGTGACTACACTGTCCACATGGGAATATACTGTGACTACACTGTCCAGATGGGAATACACTATGATTACACTGTCCACATGGGAATACACTGTGACTGCACTGTCCACATGGGAATACACTGTGCCTGCACTGTCCACATGGGAATACACTGTCCGCATGGGAATACACTGTGATTACACTGTCCACATGGGAATACACTGTCAGCATGGGAATACACTGTGATTACACTGTCCACATGGGAATACACTGTCAGCATGGGAATACACTGTGATTACACTGTCCACAGAGGAATACACTGTGACTACACTGTCCACAGGGGAAAACACTGTGACTACATTGTCCCCATGGGAATACACTGTGATTACACTGTCCACATGGGAATACACTGTGATTACACTGTCCACATGGGAATACACTGTGATTACACTGTCCACATGGGAATACACTGTGATTACACTGTCCACATGGGAAAACACTGTGACTACACTGTCCACATGGGAATACCCTGTGATTACACTGTCCACATGGGAATACACTGTGACTACACTGTCCACATGGGAATACACTGTGATTACACTGTCCACATGGGAATACACTGTGACTACACGGTCCACATGGGAATACACTGTGACTACACTTTCCACATGGGAATACACTGTGACTACACTGTCCACATGGGAATACACAGTGACTGCACTGTCCACATGGGAATACACTGTGACTACACTGTCCACATGGGAATACACTGTGATTACACTGTCCGCATGGGAATACACTGTGACTACACTGTCCGCATGGCAATACACTGTGACTACACTGTCCACATGGGAATGCACTGTGACTACACTTTCCACATGGGAATACACTGTGACTACACTGTCCACATGGGAATACACTGTGACTGCACTGTCCACATGGGAATACACTGTGACTACACTGTCCACATGGGAATACACTGTGATTACACTGTCCGCATGGGAATACACTGTGACTACACTGTCCGCATGGCAATACACTGTGATTACACTGTCCAAATGGGAATACACTGTGATTTCACTGTCCACATGGGAATACACTGTGACTACACTGTCGACATGGGAATACACTGTGATTACACTGTCCACATGGGAATACACTGTGACTACACTGTCCACATGGGAATACACTGTGATTACACTGTCCACATGGGAATACACTGTGATTACACTGTCCACATGGGAATACACTGTGACTACACTGTCCACATGGGAATACACTGTGACTACACTGTCCACATGGGAATACACTGTGACTACACTGTCCACATGGGAATACACTGTGATTACACTGTCCACATGGCAATATACTGTGTTTGCACTGTCCACATGGGAATACACTGTGACTACACTCTCCACATGGGAATACACTGTGACTAAACGGTCCACATGGGAATACACTGTGACTAAACGGTCCACATGGGAATATACTGTGACTTCACTGTCCACATGGGAATACACTGTGCCTACACTGTCCACATGGGAATATACTGTGACTACACTGTCCACATGGGAATACACTGTGACTACACTGTCCACATGGGAATACACTGTGACTACACTGTCCACATGGGAATATACTGTGACTACACTGTCCACATGGGAATACACTGTGACTACACTGTCCACATGGGAATACACTGTGATTACACTGTCCACATGGGAAAACACTGTGACTAACTGTCCACATCGGAATACACTGTGATTACACTGTCCACATGGGAATACACTGTGACTACACTGTCCACATGGGAATACAATGTGACTACACTGTCCACATGGGAATACACTGTGACTACACTGTCCACATGGGAATATACTGTGATTACACTGTCCACATGGGAATACACTGTGATTAAACTGTCCACATGGGAATACACTGTGACTACACTATTCACATGGGAATACACTGTGACTACAGCGTCCACATGGGAATACACTGTGACTACACTGTCCACATGGGAATAAACTGTGATTACACTGTCCACATGGGAATACACTGTGATTACACTGTCCACTTGGGAATACACTGTGATTACACTGTCCACATGGGAATACACTGTGATTACACTGTCCACATGGGAATACACTGTGACTACACTGTCCACATGGGAATGGACTGTGACTACACTGTCCACATGGGAATACACTGTGATTACACTGTCCACATGGGAATACACTGTGATTACACTGTCCACATGGGAATACATTGTGACCACACTGTCCACATGGGAATACACTGTGACTAAACTGTCCACATGGGAATACACTGTGACTGCACTGTCCACATGGGAATACACTGTGCCTGCACTGTCCAATTGGGAATTCACTGTGACTACACTGTCCACATGGGAATACACTGTGACTACACTGTCCACATGGGAATACACTGTGACTACACTGTCCACATGGGAATATACTGTGACTACACTGTCGACATGGGATTACACTGTGATTACACTGTCCACATGGGAATACACTGTGATTACACTGTCCACATGGGAATACACTGTGAGTGCACTGTCCACATTGGAATACACTGTCCGCATGGGAATACACTGTGATTACACTGTCCAAATGGGAATACACTGTGATTACACTGTCCACATGGGAATACACTGTGATTACACTGTCCACATGGGAATACACTGTGCCTGCACTGTCCACATGGGAATACACTGTCCGCATGGGAATACACTGTGATTACACTGTCCAAATGGGAATACACTGTGATTACACTGTCCACATGGGAATACACTGTGATTACACTGTCCACATGGGAATACACTGTGACTACACTGTCAACATGGGAATACACTGTGACTACACTGTCCACCTGGGAATACACTGTCACTACACTGTCCACATGGGAATACACTGTGACTACACTGTCCACATCGAAATAGACTGTGACTGCACTGTCCACATGGGAATACACTGTGACTACACTGTCCACATGGGAATATACTGTGATTACACTGTCCACATGGGAATACATGGTGACTACACTGTCCACATGGGAATACACTGTGACTACACTGTCCACATGGGAATACACTGTGACTACACTGTCCACATGGGAATACACTGTGACTACACTGTCCACATGGGAATACACTGTGACTACACTGTCCACATGGGAATACACTGTGATTACACTGTCCACATGGGAAAACACTGTGACTACACTGTCCACATGGGAATACACTTTGATTACACTGTCCACATGGGAATACACTGTGACTACACTGTCCACATGGGAATACATTGTGATTAAACTGTCCACATGGGAACACACTGTGATTACACTGTCCACATGGGAATACACTGTGACTACACTGTCCACATGGGAATACACTGTGACTACACTTTCCACATAAGAATACACTGTGACTACACTGTCCACATGGGAATACACTGTGACTGCACTGTCCACATGGGAATACACTGTGACTACACTGTCCACATGGGAATACACTGTGATTACACTGTCCACATGGGAATACACTGTGATTACACTGTCCACATGCGAATACACTGTGATTACACTGTCCACATGGGAATACACTGTGATTACACTGTCCACATGGGAATACAATGTGACTACACTGTCCACATGGGAATGCACTGTGACTACACTGTCCACATGGGAATACACTGTGATTACACTGTCCACATGGGAATACACTATGATTACACTGTCCACATGGGAATACACTGTGACCACACTGTCCACATGGGAATACACTGTGACTACACTGTCCACATGGGAATACACTGTGACTACACTGTCTACATGGGAATAAACTGTGATTACACTGTCCACATGGGAATACACTGTGCCTGCACTGTCCACATGGGAATTCACTGTGACTACACTGCCCACATGGGAATACACTGTGATTACACAGTCAATATGGGAATACACTGTGACTACACTGTCCACATGGGAATACACTGTGACTGCACTGTCCACATGGGAATAAACTGTGATTACACTGTCCACATGGGAATACACTGTGATTACACAGTCAATATGGGAATACACTGTGACTACACTGTCCACATGGGAATACACTGTGACTGCACTGTCCACATGGGAATAAACTGTGATTACACTGTCCACATGGGAATACACTGTGATTACACTGTCCACATGGGAATACAATGTGACTACACTGTCCACATGGGTATACACTGTGACTACACTGTCCACATGGGAATACACTGTGATTACCCTGTCCACATGGGAATACACTGTGATTACACTGTACACATGGGAATACACTGTGACTATACTGTCCACATGGGAATACACTGTGACTACACTGTCCACATGGGAATACACTGTGACTACACTGTCCACATGGGAATACACTGTGACTGCACTGTTCACATGGGAATACACTGTGCCTGCACAGTCCACATGGGAATACACTGTGATTACACTGTCCACATGGGAATACACTGTGACTACACTGTCCACATGGGAATACACTGTGATTACACTGTCCACATGGGAATACACTGTCACTACACTGTCCACATGGGAATACACCGTGACTACACTGTCCACATGGGTATACACTGTGACTACACTGTCCACATGGGAATACACTGTGATTACCCTGTCCACATGGGAATACACTGTGATTAAACTGTACACATGGGAATACACTGTGACTATACTATCCACATGGGAATACACTGTGACTACACTGTCCACATGGGAATACACTGTGACTACACTGTCCACATGGGAATACACTGTGACTGCACTGTTCACATGGGAATACACTGTGCCTGCACAGTCCACATGGGAATACACTGTGATTACACTGTCCACATGGGAATACACTGTGACTACACTGTCCACATGGGAATACACTGTGATTACACTGTCCACATGGGAATACACTGTCACTACACTGTCCACATGGGAATACACTGTGACTACACTGTCCACTTGGGAATACACTGTGATTACACTGTCCGCATGGGAATACACTGTGACTACTCTGTCCACATGAGAATACACTGTGATTACACTGTCCACATGGGAATACACTGTGATTACACTGTCCACATGTGAATACACTTTGACTACACTGTCCACATGGGAATACACTGTGACTACACTGTCCACATGGGAATACACTGTCACTACACTGTCCACATGGGAATACACTGTCACTACACTGTCCACATGGGAATACACTGTGACTACACTGTCCACATGGGAATACACTGTGACTACACTGTCCACATGGGAATACACTGTGACTATACTGTCCACATGGGAATATAATGTGACTACACTGTCCACATGGGAATACACTGTGACTACACTGTCCACATGGGAATACACTGTGACTACACTGTCCACATGGGAATACACTGTGATTACACTGTCCACATGGGAAAACACTGTGACTCCATTGTCCCCATGGGAATACACTGTGATTACACTGTCCACATTGGAATACACTGTGACTGCACTGTCCACATGGTAATACACTGTGCCTGCACTGTCCACATGGGAATACACTGTCCGCATGGGAATACACTGTGATTACACTGTCCGCGTGGGAATACACTGTGACTACACTCTCCAAATGGGAATACACTGTGATTACACTGTCCACATGGGAATACACTGTGATTACACTGTCCACATGGGAATACACTGTGACTACACTTTCCGCATGGGAATACACTGTGACTACACTGTCTGCATGGCAATACACTGTGATTACACTGTCCACATGGGAATACACTGTGACTGCACTGTTCACATGGGAATACACTGTGCCTGCACTGTCCACATGGGAATACACTGTGATTATACTGTCCACATGGGAATACACTGTCACTACACTGTCCACATGGGAATACACTGTCACTACACTGTCCACATGGGAATACACTGTGACTACACTTTCCACATGGGAATACACTGTGACTACACTGTCCACATGGGAATACACTGTGACTGCACTGTCCACATGGGAATACACTGTGACTACACTGTCCACATGGGAATACACTGTGATTACACTGTCCACATGGGAATACACTGTCACTACACTGTCCACATGGGAATACACTGTGACTACACTGCCCACATGGGAATACACTGTGACTACACTTTCCGCATGGGAATACACTGTGACTACACTGTCTGCATGGCAATACACTGTGATTACACTGTCCACATGGGAATACACTGTGATTACACTGTCCACATGGGAATACACTGTGACTACACTGTCCACATGGGAATACACTGTGACTACACTGTCCACATGGGAATACACTGTGATTACACTGTCCACATTGGAATACACTGTGATTACACTGTCCACATGGGAATACACTGTGATTACACTGTCCACATGGGAATACACTGTGACTACACTGTCCACATGGGAATACACTGTGACTACACTGTCCACATGGTAATACACTGTGACTACACTGTCCACATGGGAATACACTGTGACTACACTTTCCACATGGCAATATACTGTGATTACACTGTCCACATGGGAATACACTGTGACTACACTGTCCACATGGGAATACACTGTGACTTCACTGTCCACATGGGAATACACTGTGACTACACTGTCCACATGGGAATACACTGTGACTACACTGTCCACATGGGAATACACTGTGACTACACTGTCCACATTGGAATATACTGTGATTACCCTGTCCGCATGGGAATACACTGTGATTACACTGTCCACATGGGAATACACTGTGATTACACTGTCCACATGGGAATACACTGTGATTACACTGTCCACATGGGAATACACTGTGATTACACTGTCCACATGGGAATACACTGTGACTACACTGTCCACATGGGAATGCACTGTGACTACACTGTCCACATGGGAATACACTGTGATTACACTGTCCACATGGGAATACACTGTGACCACACTGTCCACATGGGAATACACTGTGACCACACTGTCCACATGGGAATACACTGTGACTACACTGTCTACATGGGAATACACTGTGATTACACTGTCCACACGGGAATACACTGTGACTACACTGTCCACATGGGAATACACTGTGATTACACTGTCCACATGGGAATACACTGTGACTACACTGTCCACATGGCAATACACTGTGACTACACTGTCCACATGGGAATACAGTGTGACTACACTGTCCACATGGGAATGCACTGTGATTACACAGTCAATATGGGAATACACTGTGACTACACTGTCCACATGGGAATACACTGTTATTGCACTGTCCACATGGGAATACAATGTGACTACACTGTCCACATGGGAATACACTGTGACTACACTGTCCACATGGGAATACACTGTGATTACCCTGTCCACATGGGAATACACTGTGACTACACTGTTCACATGGGAATACACTGTGCCTGCACTGTCCACATGGGAATACACTGTGATTACACTGTCCACATGGGAATACACTGTGACTGCACTGTCCACATGGGAATACACTGTGACTACACTGTCCACATGGGAATACACTGTGATTACACTGTCCACATGGGAATACACTGTGATTACGCTGTCCACATGGGAATACACTGTGACTAAACTGTCCACATGGGAATACACTGTGACTGCACTGTCCACATGGGAATACACTGCGACTACACTGTCCACATGGGAATACACTGTGATTACACTGTCCACATGGGAATACACTGTGATTACACTGTCCACATGGGAATACACTGTGACTACACTGTCCACATGGGAATACACTGTGACTACACTGTCCACATGGGAATCCACTGTGATTACACTGTCCACATGGGAATACACTGTGACTACACTGTCCACATGGGAATACACTGCGACTACACTGTCCACATGGGAATACACTGTGATTACACTGTCCACATGGGAATACACTGTGATTACACTGTCCACATGGGAATACACTGTGACTACATTGTCCACATGGGAATACACTGCGACTACACTGTCCACATGGGAATACACTGTGATTACACTGTCCACATGGGAATACACTGTGATTACACTGTCCACATGGGAATACACTGTGACTACCCTGCCCACATGGGAATACACTGTGATTACACTGTCCACATGGGAATACACTGTGACTACACTGTCCACATGGGAATACACTGTGATTACACTGTCCACATGGGAATACAATGTGACTACACTGTCCACATGGGTATACACTGTGATTACACTGTCCACATGGGAACACAATGTGACTACACTGTCCACATGGGTATACACTGTGACTACACTGTCCACATGGGAATACACTGTGATTACACTGTCCACATGGGAATACAATGTGACTACACTGTCCACATGGGAATACACTGTGATTACCCTGTCCACATGGGAATACACTGTGATTACACTGTACACATGGAAATACACTGTGACTACACTGTCCACATGGGATTACACTGTGACGACACTGTCCACATGGGAATACACTATGATTACACTGTCCACATTTGGAATACACTGTGACTACACTGTCCACATGGGAATACACTGTGACTACACTGTCCACATGGGAATACACTGTGACTACACTGTCCACATGGGAATACACTGTGACTACACTGTCCAAATGGGAATACACTGTGACTACACTGTCCACATGGGAATACACTGTGACTACACTGTCCACATGGGAATACACTGTGACTACACTGTCCACATAGGAATATACTGTGACTACACTGTCCACATGGGAATACACTGTGACTACACTGTCCACATGGGAATACACTGTGACTACACTGTCCACAGGGGAAAACACTGTGACTACATTGTCCCCATGGGAATACACTGTGATTACACTGTCCACATGGGAATACACTGTGATTACACTGTCCACATGGGAATACACTGTGATTACACTGTCCACATGGGAATACACTGTGACTGCACTGTCCACATGGGAATACACTGTGCCTGCACTGTCCACATGGGAATACACTGTCCGCATGGGAATACACTGTGAGTACACTGTCCGCATGGGAATACACTGTTACTACACTGTCCACATGGGAATACACTTTGATTACACTGTCCACATGGGAATACACTGTTATTACACTGTCCACATGGGAATACACTGTGACTACACTGTCAACACGGGAATACACTGTGACTACACTGTCCACATGGGAATACACTGTGACTACACTGTCCACATGGGAATACACTGTGACTACACTGTCCACATGGGAATACACTGTGACTACACTGTCCACATGGGAATACACTGTGACTACACTGTCCACATGGGAATACACTGTGACTACACTGTCCACATGGGAATACACTGTGACTACACTGTCCACATGGGAATACAATGTGACTACACTGTCCACATGGGAATACACTGTGACTACACTGTCCACATGGGAATACACTGTGACTACACTGTCCACATGGGAATACACTGTGATTACACTGTCCACATGGGAATACACTGTGACTACACTGTCAACACGGGAATACACTGTGACTACACTGTCCACATGGGAATACACTGTGACTGCACTGTCCACATGGGAATATACTGTGATTACACTGTCCACATGGGAATACACTGTGACTACACTGTCCACATGGGAATACACTGTGACTACACTGTCCACATGGGAATACACTGTGACTACACTGTCCACATGGGAATACAATGTGACTCCACTGTCCACATGGGAATACACTGTGACTACACTGTCCACATGGGAATACACTGTGATTACACTGTCCACATGGGAAAACACCGTGACTACACTGTCCACATGAGAATACACTGTGATTACACTGTCCACATGGGAATACACTGTGACTACACTGTCCACATGGGAATACACTGTGACTACACTGTCCACATGGGAATACACTGTGATTACACTGTCCACATGGGAATACACTGTGACTACACTGTCCACATGGGAATACACTGTCACTACACTGTCCACATGGGAATACACTGTCACTACACTGTCCACATGGGAATACACTGTGACTACACTGTCCACATGGGAATACACTGTGACTACACTGTCCACATGGGAATACACTGTGACTACACTGTCCACATGGGAATACACTGTGACTACACTGTCCACATGGGAATACACTGTGACTACACTGTCCACATGGGAATATACTGTGACTACACTGTCCACATGGGAATACACTGTGACTACACTGTCCACATGGGAATACACTGTGACTACACTGTCCACAGGAGAAAACACTGTGACTACATTGTCCCCATGGGAATACACTGTGATTACACTGTCCACATGGGAATACACTGTGATTACACTGTCCACATGGGAATACACTGTGATTACACTGTGCACATGGGAATACACTGTGACTGCACTGTCCACATGGGAATACACTGTGCCTGCACTGTCCACATGGGAATACACTGTCCGCATGGGAATACACTGTGAGTACACTGTCCGCATGGGAATACACTGTGACTACACTCTCCACATGGGAATACACTTTGATTACACTGTCCACATGGGAATACACTGTGATTACACTGTCCACATGGGAATACACTGTGACTACACTGTCAACACGGGAATACACTGTGACTACACTGTCCACATGGGAATACACTGTGACTACACTGTCCACATGGGAATACACTGTGACTACACTGTCCACATGGGAATACACTGTGACTGCACTGTCCACATGGGAATATACTGTGATTACACTGTCCACATGGGAATACACTGTGACTACACTGTCCACATGGGAATACACTGTGACTACACTGTCCACATGGGAATACACTGTGACTACACTGTCCACATGGGAATACAATGTGACTACACTGTCCACATGGGAATACACTGTGACTACACTGTCCACATGGGAATACACTGTGATTACACTGTCCACATGGGAAAACACCGTGACTACACTGTCCACATGGGAATACACTGTGATTACACTGTCCACATGGGAATACACTGTGACTACACTGTCCACATGGGAATACACTGTGACTACACTGTCCACATGGGAATACACTGTGATTACACTGTCCACATGGGAATACACTGTGACTACACTGTCCACATGGGAATACACTGTGATTACACTGTCCACATGGGAATACACTGTGATTACACTGTCCACATGGGAATACACTGTGACTACACTGTCCACATGGGAATACACTGTGATTACACTGTCCACATGGGAATACACTGTGACTACACTTTCCACATGGGAATACACTGTGATTACACTGTCCACATGGGAAAACACTGTGACTACACTGTCCACATGGGAATACACTGTGACTACACTGTCCACATGGGAATACACCGTGATTACACTGTCCACATGGGAGTACACTGTCACTACACTGTCCACATGGGAATACACTGTGACTACACTGTCCACATGGGAATACACTGTGATTACACTGTCCACATGGGAATACACTGTGACTGCACTGTTCACATGGGAATACACTGTGCCTGCACTGTCCACATGGGAATACACTGTGATTACACAGTCAATATGGGAATACACTGTGACTACACTGTCCACATGGGAATACACTGTGACTGCACTGTCCACATGGGAACACACTGTGACTACACTGTCCACATGGGAATACACTGTGACTACACTGTCCACATGGGAATACACTGTGACTACACTGTCCACTTGGGAATACACTGTGATTACACAGTCAATATGGGGCTTCTCTGCGAGACACTGGATCATGCAGTTCGGAACCACTACACTTAGGCATCTTGCATGGAGCAGGAGTTATTGAACAGTGATCATCTACAATAAAGGGTATTAAATGACATAACGCTGATAAAGCAGTCCCATTATAGAGAGCGTGGGTTCAAAGTCATGTCATTAATTCAGTTAGGAAGGCTCCTGTCCTCTAACAATGTTGTAGAATTTAAAATGAAAGCTGATCATCATAAAACAAATTTAAACAAAGGAAACAAGCCAATGGTGTAATGACAATGATTAAACAGCAGCTGAATACATGAGTGCTTAACCTAATATGGAACAAAGTGTGAGGGAAAACAGAATCCCTGTTAACCCCATATAGAATCTATAGAATCCATTAGTGTTTCATACAATCCTAACAGAAACTCCTGGACCTGATACTCTAGGCCTTGGCTAATAAAGGAAATATCTGTATACCTTCTTAACTCATTGTCTGTGAACATTTACTCCAAGGTCTCTCTGTTCCTCTATACTTCGCAGAATCCTCCCATTTATTGCGTAATCCTTTGCCTTGTTTGCCCTCCCCAAATACATGACCTCACACTTTTCCAGATTGAATTCCATTTGCCACTTTTCTGCCCCCTTGGCCAGTCCATTTATATTTTCCTGCATTGTACAGTTTTCTTCCTCAGCATCAACCACACGGTCAATGATCCATATCATCTGCAAACTTCTTAATCATACCCTCACATTTAAGTGGGGGGAGGCAATGGCATAGTGGTGTTGTCACTGCACTAGTAATCCAGGGACCCAGGTAACACTCTGGGGACCCAGGTTCAAATCCTGCCATGGCAGATGGTGGAATTTGAATTCAATAAAAATTTGGAATTAAAAGTCTAATGATGACCATGAAACCATTGTCAATTGTTGTAAAAACCCATCTGGTTCACTAATGTCCTTTAGGGAAGGAAATCCCTACATGTGACTCCAGACCCACAGCAACATGGTTGACGCATTGAACTGAATTAAGGCAACTAGGGATGGCTAATAAATGCTGGCCTGGCCAGTGACAACCACATCCCATGGACAAATTTTTTAAAATTTGAATCTTTGATATATACAAGTGACAGCCAGTACTAAGACCTGTGGAATTCCATTGGAAACAGCCTTCCAGTCATAAAAACACCTTTCCTGCCACTGAACCCAATTTGCCTCTTTCCCTTGGGTCCCATGAGCTATTAATTTTCTGACCAGTCTGACATGTGGTACTTTGTGAAAATCCATGTAGACTTCATCAAATGCTCCACCCTCAGCCTCCTTGTTACCTCAAAAAATTCAATCAAGTTAGTCAGGCAGGACCTTCCTTAACATATCCACACCGACTAGCCTTGATCAATCCCTGACTCTCTAAATGACAATTTATACTGTTTCTCTGAATTTTTTCCAATCATTTTCCCACCATTGAGGTTAAGCTGACTGGCCTATAATTACTCAGTCTATCCTTTCCTGCCTTTTTAAACAACCATACAGCATTAGCTATCCTCCAGCACCATGCTTATAGTCAGAGAGCATTGAAAATGATGGTCAGAGCCTCCGCTATTTCTTCCCTTGCTTCTCTCAGCAGCCTGGAATACATTTCATCCGGGCCTGGGGATTTATCCACTTTCAAAGGTGTTAAACCCCTTACAAATTCCTCCCTCCCCATGTTTATCTCATTCAATATTTCACACTTTCCCTTAACAACAATGTCTGCTTCATCCTTCTCCTGTGAAAATCAATGCAAATGTTCATTAAGAATGATGCCCATGTCTTGCACCTCCACATTTTTGGTCTATAACAGGCTTATCTTTGCTTATCTTTGATTTTACTGGCCAACGGGGAATGTGGAGCTAAGGTCAGAGCCAGGGTCAGGTTGGGGTTAGAGAGATAGTTAGTGTCAGATTAAGGGTTAGGGTTAGTGCCAGGGTCAGGGTTAGGGTCAGGTTCAGGGTGTGGAGAGGGTTTGGGGCTTTTCAGACCACTTGTTGGGGTGTTTACACATACCAAGTGTTGCAGTTCCTGTTGCTGATGGTCCCAGGCGCATAGACTGTGTCATCGAGCAGACAGGGGCAGAGTGAAGGGGGAATACACTGGTTCTCCTCATCCAGGACTAATCCATCGGGACAGTTACAGCCTGGCACACAGTCTCTGGCTGATCCACACTCCAGCTTCATTCGGAGATGCACACAGGAATTCTCACAGGGTCGAGAACAGTCGCTGTATACCTGTCCCCCACTACACTGTACCGCTGGGGCAGAAAACATAGCCTCATTAGGACAAATACAGGACAGAACAAAGCAAGGAATAGTTAATGAGCACAGATGAACGGAGAGAGGGGATACGATCACAGAACTAATACATTAGAGCAACAGAGGAACTCTGTCATATGCAGCCAATGAGGGCACTTGCCCATTCCCCCTACTCTCTGTCTCCAGTCATTCAGCTAATTTCCTAATCAATAATCTGGCTTCAATACTGTCAACTTCACCTTGAGGAAACAGTCTCTAATGAGGAACTTTATCAAATACCTTCTGCAAATCACTATAACTAACCATAACTACCCATAACTATCCATAATTAACCAAACCTATCCATAACTAACCATAACCATCCATAATTAACCAAACCTATTCATAGCTAACCATAACCATCCATAATTAATCAAACCTATCTATAACTAACCATGACTATCCATAATTAACCATAATTAACCAAACCTACTCATAACTAACTACAACTATCCATAATTAACCAAATCTATCCATGACTAACCATAATTATCCATAACTATCCATAATTAACCAAACCTATCCATAACCAACCACAACTATCCACAACTAACACCCATAGACATTCCCCTGTCCAATACTTTGGTCGCCTCTTCAAAAAGTTCAATCAAGTTCATCACGCCTGACCGACACTGACCATAACATGATAGAATTCTTCATTAGGATGGAACATGAAGTATTCTGATTAGAAACTAGGGACATAAGCCTAAACAAAGGAAACTACTAAGGTATGAGGTGTCAGTTGGCTAAGATAGATTGGGGAACTTCATTAAGAGGCATGATGGTGGAGAGGTGATGGCTGATATTTAAGGAATGAATGTATGCATTGCAACTATTATACATTCCCTTCTGGTGCAATAACACAACAGGAAAACCTTCCCAACCATGGCTAACAAATGAAATTAAGGATAGTATTAGATCTAAAGAGGGGACATATAAAGTTGCTAGAAATAGTAGCAAGCCTGAGGATTGGGAGCAGTTTGGAATTCAGCAAAGGAGGACCAAGAGATTGATTAAGAGGGGAAAATAGGGTATGAGACTTGTAAGGAACATAAAATCAGACTGTAAAAGCTTCTATAAATATGTAAAAAGAAAAAGGTTAGTGAAGACAAATGTAGGTCCCGTACAGTTTGAAATGGGAGAATTTATAATAGAGAACAAGGAAATGGCAGAGCAATTAAACAACTACTTTAGTTCTGTCTTCATGGAGGAAGACACAAACTTCCCAGAAATACCAGGGAAACAAGTGTCTAGTGAAGAGGAGGAATTGAAGGAAATTAGTGTTACTGAAACAATAGCGCTGGAGAAATCAATGGGACTGAAAGCCGATAAATCCCCAGGGCCTGATAATCTACATCCCAGGGCACTAAAGGAGGTGACCATGGAAATAGTGGATGTGTTGGTTGTCATCTTCCAAAATTCTGTAGATTCCGGAACAGTCCCAGCAGATTGGAGGGTGGCAAATGTAACCCCACTATTTAAAAAAGGAGGTAGGGAGAAAACAGGGAATTACAGACCGGTTAGCCTGACATCAGTAGTAGGGAAAATGCTAGAGTCTGTTATAAAGGATGTGATAACAGGACACTTAGAAAATATCAACGGGATAAGACAAAGTCAACATGGATTTATGAAAGGAAATCATGTTTGACAAACCTACTGGAGTTTTCTGAAGCAGAATAGATAAGGGGGAACCAGTGGATGTGGTGTATTTGGATTTTCAGAATGTTTTTGATAAAGTCCCACATAAGGGGGAGGATTTTCCCCTCTTCAGGAAGGCGCAGTGACCGGGCGCAGTGACCGGGCGCAGTGACCGGGCGCGGTGACCGGGCGCGGTGACCGGGCGCGGTGACCGGGCGCGGTGAGCGGGCGCGGTGAGCGGGCGCAGTGAGCGGGCGCGGTGACCGGGCGCGGTGACCGGGCGCGGTGACCGGGCGCGGTGACCGGGCGCGGTGACCGGGCGCGGTGACCGGGCGCAGTGACCAGGCGCAGTGAGCGGGCGCAGTGACCAGGCGCAGTGAGCGGGCACAGTGACCAGGCGCAGTGACCGGGCGCAGTGAGCGGGCGCGGTGACCAGGCGCGGTGACTAGGCGCAGTGACCAGGCGCAGTGAGCGGGCGCAGTGACCAGGCGCAGTGACCGGGCGCAGTGACCGGGCGCAGTGACCAGGCGCAGTGACCAGGCGCAGTGACCAGGCGCGGTGACCAGGCGCAGTGACCAGGCGCAGTGACCAGGCGCAGTGACCAGGCGCAGTGACCAGGCGCAGTGACCAGGCGCAGTGAGCGGGTGCAGTGACCAGGCGCAGTGACCAGGCGCAGTGACCAGGCGCGGTGACCAGGCGCAGTGAGCGGGCGCAGTGAGCGGGCGCAGTGACCAGGCGCAGTGACCAGGCGCGGTGACCAGGCGCAGTGAGCGGGCGCAGTGAGCGGGCGCAGTGACCAGGCGCAGTGAGCGGGTGCAGTGACCAGGCGCAGTGACCAGGCGCAGTGACCAGGCGCAGTGACCAGGCGCAGTGAGCGGGTGCAGTGACCAGGCGCAGTGACCGGGCGCAGTGACCGGGCGCAGTGACCAGGCGCAGTGACCAGGCGCAGTGACCAGGCGCAGTGACCAGGCGCAGTGACCGGGCGCAGTGACCAGGCGCAGTGACCGGGCGCAGTGACCAGGCGCAGTGACCAGGCGCAGTGACCAGGCGCAGTGAGCGGGTGCAGTGACCAGGCGCAGTGACCAGGCGCAGTGACCAGGCGCGGTGACCAGGCGCAGTGAGCGGGCGCAGTGAGCGGGCGCAGTGACCGGGCGCAGTGACCAGGCGCAGTGAGCGGGTGCAGTGACCAGGCGCAGTGACCAGGCGCAGTGACCAGGCGCAGTGAGCGGGCGCAGTGACCAGGCGCAGTGACCAGGCGCAGTGACCAGGCGCAGTGACCAGGCGCAGTGACCAGGCGCAGTGAGCGGGTGCAGTGACCAGGCGCAGTGACCAGGCGCAGTGAGCGGGCGCAGTGACCAGGCGCGGTGACCAGGCGCAGTGAGCGGGCGCAGTGACCAGGCGCAGTGACCAGGCGCAGTGACCAGGCGCAGTGACCAGGCGCAGTGACCAGGCGCAGTGAGCGGGTGCAGTGACCAGGCGCAGTGACCAGGCGCAGTGAGCGGGTGCAGTGACCAGGCGCAGTGACCAGGCGCAGTGAGCGGGTGCAGTGACCAGGCGCAGTGACCAGGCGCAGTGAGCGGGCGCGGTGACCAGGCGCAGTGACCAGGCGCAGTGACCAGGCGCAGTGAGCGGGCGCAGTGACCAGGCGCAGTGACCAGGCGCAGTGACCAGGCGCAGTGACCAGGCGCAGTGACCAGGCGCAGTGACCAGGCGCAGTGACCAGGCGCAGTGACCAGGCGCAGTGACCAGGCGCAGTGAGCGGGTGCAGTGACCAGGCGCAGTGACCAGGCGCAGTGAGCGGGTGCAGTGACCAGGCGCAGTGACCAGGCGCAGTGAGCGGGCGCAGTGACCAGGCGCAGTGAGCGGGCGCGGTGACCAGGCGCAGTGAGCGGGTGCAGTGAGCGGGCGCAGTGACCAGGCGCAGTGACCAGGCGCAGTGAGCGGGCGCGGTGACCAGGCGCAGTGAGCGGGTGCAGTGACCAGGCGCAGTGACCAGGCGCAGTGAGCGGGCGCGGTGACCAGGCGCAGTGAGCGGGTGCAGTGACCAGGCGCAGTGACCAGGCGCAGTGAGCGGGTGCAGTGACCAGGCGCAGTGACCAGGCGCAGTGAGCGGGTGCAGTGACCGGGCGCAGTGAGCGGGTGCAGTGACCAGGCGCAGTGACCAGGCGCGGTGACCAGGTGCAGTGACCGGGCGCAGTGAGCGGGCGCAGTGACCAGGCGCGGTGACCAGGCGCAGTGAACGGGCGCGGTGACCTGGCGCGTTGACCGGGCGCGGTGAGCGGGCACGGTGAGCGGGCGCGGTGACCGGGCGCGGTGACCGGGCGCGGTGAGCGGGCACGGTGAGCGGGCCCGGGAACGGTTGCGAGACCGGCTGCTGCCCACGGTCACATGAAGTGCAGATGTAAAAATGGGTGTTAAAATGTTTTTTAAGTTAACGTTGGAAGCCTCATCCCACCTGTGGCTGAGGTTTCATTAAAAATGCAAAGGCCGCCTGGCCTATGCACCCAGGCAGCAAAAAATGCAACTTAATTAATTACTTAAGGGCCTTAATAATCAGGAAGCACATCCCCACCCACAGGGTGAAAAATTCTGCCCAAGAGGTTAGTGTGTAAAATTAAAGCACATGGGATTGGGGGGAATATATTGGCATCGATTGAGAATTGGTTAGCACAGGAAACAGAGAATGGGAATAAATGGGTCTTTTTCGGAGTGGCAGGTGGTGACTAGTGGGGTACCACAGGGATCAGTTCTCGGGCCGCAGCTATTCACAATATATATCAATGATTTGGATGAGGGAACCAAATGCAATATTTCCAAGTTTACTGACAACACAAAACTGGGCGGGGTTGTGAGGAGGATGCAAGGAGGCTTCAGGGCAAACACATGGCAGATGCAGAATAACGTGGATAAATGTGAAGTTATACACTTCAGTGTGAAAAACAGAATGGCAGAGTATTATTTAAATGGTGATAGATTGGGAAATGTGGATGTACAAAGGGACCTGGGTGTCCTTGTACACCAATCACTGAAAGCAAGCATGCGGGTGCAGCAAACAGTTAAGGAGGCAAATGGTATGTTGGCCTTCATTGCGAGAGGACTTGAGTACAGGAGCAAGCATGTCTTACTGCAGCTGTACAGGGCCTTGGTGAGACCACACCTGGAGTATTGTGTGTAGTTTTGGTCTCCTTACCTAAGAAAGGATATACTTGCCATAGAGGGAGTGCAGAGAAGGTTCACCAGACTGATTCCTGGGATGGCAGGATTGTCGTATGAGGAGAGATTGGGCCGACTAGACCCTGTATTCACTGGAGTTTAGAAGAATGAGAGGGAATCTCATTGAAATGTATAAAATTCTGACAGGGATGGACAGACTGGGTGCAGGGATGATGTTTCCTCTGGCTGGGGGGGTCTAGAACAAGGGGTCACAGTCTCAGGATACGGGGTGGGCCATTTAGGACTGAGATGAGGAGAAACTTCTTCACTCAGAGGGTGGTGAACCTGTGGAATTCTCTACCACAGAGGCTGTGGAGGCCAAGTCACTGAATATATTTAAGAAGGAAATAGATAGATTTCTAGATCTAAAGACATCAAGGAGTTTAGAGAGAAAGCAGGAATATGGCGCTGTGATAGAGGATCAGCCATGATCATATTGAATGGTGGAGCAGGCTCGAAGGGCCGAATGGCCTACTCCTGCTCCTAGTTTCTATGTTTCTAAATCCATGCTGGCTCTCTCTGATGAGCTGAACATTTTTGAGGTGTTCGGTCACCCTTTAATTATAGACTCCAGAAATTTCCTGACAGACATTAGACTAACTGGTCTAAAATTCCCTGCTTTCTCGCTCTCACGTTTCTTAAATAGTGGTGGAACTAATCTAAAGGAACAGTTCCTGAATTGAGGGTATTTTGGAAGGTTATCGATCTGTCACCTACAATGTCCTCACCGACTTCCATTAGAACCGTCTGTTCCTGGGGATTAGTCACTCTTTAGTGCCATTATTTGCTTCATTAATGTTAATTTGTTTACATCAGCCCATGATTCAGTGTTAGTTTCCTTGGGATGTCTGGGATTTCGATTCCTTCCTCTACTGTAAATACTGAAACGAATAATTATTTAACATGTCTGTTATTTGCTTATTTGCATTAATGATATCACTGTTGTCAGTTATGAAGCACCCACAATGCTCCTGATCACTCGATTTCCATTATGTAATAAATTGTATTGATTTGATGTCTCTTGCAAGTTTCTTTTCATTCTCTCTCTTTGCAGTTTTTACTCTCTGTTTTGTTACCTTTTTACTGTTCTTTGTATCTTTCCCAATCACCAGGATTTGTGTACGTGCATGTGTGTGTATGTGTGCGTGTGTGTGTGTACGCGTGTGTGTGTATGTATGTGTGCGTGTGTGTGTGTACGCGTGTGTGTGTATGTATGTGTGCGTATGTGTGTGTGTGTACGCGTGTGTGTGTGTGTGTATGTGTGTGTATGTGTGTGTGTGCACGTGTGTGCGTGTGTGTGTGTATGTGTGTGTACGCGTGTGTGTGTGCGTGTGTGTGTGTGTGTGTGTGTGTGCGCGTGTGTACGTGTGCGTGCGTGTATGCGTGTGTGTGTGTGTGTGTGTGCTTTCATTTCTCTTTCCTGTGTTCTCTTTCATTGTTTCTTTTCTGGCAGACAGAGTTCTTGCCTCTTAGGGATTTAAACTGGTTGTGAATCAGATTAAATTATTTTTGGAACACCTCTCACTGGTCTTCTGTCCTTTAACAGATTTGCCCAGTTTACTGTCGACAGTCTCTGCCTCAGCCCATTGAAGTCAGTCTTTCCTCAATCTGGAAATGTCACAGTTTTACATTTCTTCCTTTTAAACACTCCACCTAACTCCAGTGTATTATGATCGCTATTCGCTAAATACTCGTGCAAAGGCTGTTAATGAAATCTCACTCATCACTAAATCTAATGTGCCCTATCCTCTTGTTGGCTGGAGGTAATATTGTTGGGAAAAGTTATCCCAGACGCACAGAATTCACTACCTTCTGCCAAGAGCTCGTCTGTTTATCCCAATTCAGATAAAAGTTAAACCTCCCAATTAAAAACATACTGCCTTTGCTACATGCTTGTCTAATCTCTAATTATACAATCGACCAATCAGAGAGAGAGAAGACGAGGTCACAAAGTTACTACAGCAGAGGGACAGCGCGGAGACCCATGATCATAAAAACACAACCAATCCCCAAAAACAGACACACAGCCTCTGGCCAACACTGCCCACTGCCTGAGAGCTTGTCACAGGCCAGACACAAGAGTCACATTATCAATGGTTGGGCAGGCAACCAGATACCTCTTAAAGGGACAATGCCCTCATACAACATAAAAATCACAAAAATCTGATTCCCGCACTCCGAGTCACGTTGCTACTTACAGCAGAAGTTGTTTTTTCTCCATTCTAACAGCAAACCCTCCTGGGCACACACACGGGCATACGCAGCAACACTGCCACACAGACACTCCGTGCTGCCCGCACACCCACAGACATCAGACAGGCAGAGGCTATAGAACGGCTCGAGCTCCACCAGATCATGACAGGGCTGGGGAGAGAGGGGAGGGGAGAGAGAGAGGGGAGGGGAGAGAGAGAGATGGGGGGAGAGAGAGATGGGGGGAGAGAGAGATGGGGGGAGAGAGAGATGGGGGGAGAGAGAGATGGGGGGAGAGAGAGATGGGGGGAGAGAGAGAGGGGAGGGGAGAGAGAGGGGAGGGGAGAGAGAGAGATGGGGGGAGAGAGAGATGGGGGGAGAGAGAGATGGGGGGAGAGAGAGATGGGGGGAGAGAGAGACAAAGGTGGGGGGAGAGACAAAGGGGGAGAGAGAAAGCGAAACGGTTAGAGTTGATGAAAGAGGAGAGAAAGAGAAAGGGGGAGAGAGAGAAAGGGAGAGAGGGTGAAAGGGGGAGAAAGAGAGTGAAATGGGGATAGAGAGCAAAAGAGGGAGAGAGACAGCGAGTGGGGGAGACAGAGCAGGGGGGAGGGAGATGGGGGGAGAGAGAGAGGCAAAGGGGAGAGAGAGAGAGGCAGAGGGGAGAGAGAGAGAGAAGGGAAAGAAAGAGAAGGGAGAGAGAGAGGAGAGAGAAAGGGGGAAGAGAGAGGGGGAGAGCGAGTTGGGAGACAAGTCAGGGGAAGAGAGTGGGGGGGGGAGAGAGGGGGGAGCAGGACAGAGGGAAAGGGCAAGAGAAAGAGAGGAGTAGAGAGAGAGAGAGGAGTGGGAGAGAAAGAGGGGAAAGGGCAAGAGAGAAGGTAGAGAGAGAGATGGGGAAGAGGGATGGGAGGAGAGAGAGTGGAGGGAGAGAGAGGACAGGGAGAGGAGGGGAGAGAGAACGGGGAGAGAGAGAGGAGATATTGAGAGTGGAGGGAGGGGGTTGGGAGGAGGGAGAAAGTGAGGATGGGGGAGGTCAGGGAGAGAGATGGAGGAGAGAAGGGGGAGCGGGGCGAGAAGGGGTCAAGAGAGGGGAAGAAAAAGAGAGAGAAGAGGAGAGAGAGAGAGAAAGAAACATTGGGAGACAGGAGAATGAGAGAATGGGGGAGAGAGAGATTATGTTTTTTTCTGAATGATCACCAGCATCTGAATATTCAACAAGGTTACAAAAAATGGAGGTGAAGGATTCTGAGGGGTCTGAGTTGGACCTGAGGGGATTCAGAGCCGGAAAGGGCCAGTTCCACCACCGAACTTCACCCACACACAAATACTTACACATTGCCCAGGTGCATTGGTTGCCCTTGGCCTCAGATTGACTCTTGAACATCCCAGTGACCCCTGACCCTCAGGGTGACCACCTGACTCTGAGTGACCTTTGCCCCTCACATAACCTCTGTCCCTCAGAGTGATCCCTTATCTTCAGAGTGAACTCTCCTTCACAGTGGTCCCTGTCTCTCAATGTGACCAGAGCCCTTTAAGATGACCCCTGTCCCTCACAGTGATTACTTCTTTTCAGAGCGACATCTGCCCTTCATGGTGACCCCTGTCACTATGGTAACCTCTGCCCCTCATGGTGACCTTGGCCCCTCAGGGTGGTATCTGCCCCTCATGGTGACCCCTGGCACTTCACGGTACCTCTGCTCCCCAGAGTGATGTCTGCCCCTCAAGGTGACACTGGTCCCCCATGGTGACCTCTGCCCCCACCCAAGGGTAACCTCTACGCCTCAGGTTGGCCCCCGCCCCTCAGGGTTTTTTTAATGCTCATTAACGGGATGTGGGTGTCACTGACTGGGTCAGTATTTATTGTCCATCCCTAATTGCTCTTGAGAAGGTGGTGGTGAGCTGCCTTCTTGAACCACTGCAGTCCATGTGGTGTAGGTACACCCACAGTGTTAGGGAGAGAGTTCCAGGATTTTGACCCAGTGACAGTGAAGGAACGGTGATATATTTCCAAGTCAGGATGGTGAGTGACTTGGAGGGAAACTTCCAGGTGGTGGTGTTCCCATCTATTTGCTGCTCTTGTCCTTCTAGGTGGTAGTGGTCATGGGGTTAGGAAGGTGCTGTCGAAGGAGCCTTGGTGAGTTCCTGCAGTGCATCTTGTAGATGGTACACACACTGCTGCTACTGTGCATCGCTGGTGGAGGGCGTGAATGTTTGTGGATGTGGTGCCAATCAAGCGGGCTGCTTTGTCCTGGACGGTGTCGAGCTTCTTGAGTGTTGTGGGAGCTGCACTCATCCAGGCAAGTGGAGAGTATTCCATCACACTCCTGACTTGTGCCTTGTAGGTGGTGGACAGGCTTTGGGGAGGGTCAGGAGGTGAGTTACTCACCGCAGGATTCCTAGCCTCTGACCTGCTCTTGTAGCCACAGTGTTTATATGGCTAGTCCAGTTTAGTTTCTGGTCAATGGTAACCCCCAGGATGTTGATAGTGGGATATTCAGTGATGGTAATGCCATTGAACATCAAGGGGTGATGGTTGAATTCTCTCTTGTTGGAGATGGTCATTGCCTGACACTTGTGTGATGCAAATGTTACTTGCCACTTGTCAGCCCAAGCCTGGATATTGTCCAGGTCTTGCTGCATTTGGACATGGGCTGCTTCAGTATCTGAGGAGTCGCAAATGGTGCTGAACATTGTGCAATCATCAGCGAACATCCCCACTTCTGACCTTATGATGGAAGGAAGGTCATTGATGAAGCAGCTGAAGATGGTTGGGCCGAGGACACTACCCTGAGGAACTCCTGCAGTGATGTCCTGGAGCTGAGATGACTGACTTCTTCTGCCTCTCTAGGTGTCCATTGACTCTCACAGTGACTCGTCTCCCCTCATGGTGACCCCAGCCCTTCACGGTGGCCTCTGCCCCTCATGGTGAACCCTGCCCTTCAAATGACCTGTGTTTCTCATTGTGACCTCTGCCCCTCAGGTTGAACCCTGCACTTCACAGTGACCTCAGTCCCTCAGGGTGACCTCTGGTCCTCAGAGTGACCCCACCCTCACAGAGTGATCCCAGCCCTTCACGGTGATCTCTGCCCTTCATGGTGACCTCTGGCTCTTTACAGTGAACTCTGCTCCTCAGAGTGATCCCTGCCCTTCACAATTACCTCCGGCTCTTAAAAGTGACCTCTGTAACTCTGAGTGACCTCTGCCCTTCACGGTGACCCCTGCCTCTCAGGGTGACCTCTGCCCCCCATGGTAACCTCTTCTCCACATGGTGACTTCTGCCCTCAGATGACCTTAGCCCCTCAGAGTGACCCCTGGCCTTCAGAGTGACCCCTGGCCCTTAGGGTGACTTCTGCTCCTCAGAGTGATTTTTTTTAATCTGTTCATGGGATGTGGGTGCCACTGGTTAGGCCAGTATTTATTACCCATCTCTAATTGCCCTTGTTCAGAGTGGTTAAGAGTCAACCACATGGCTGTTGGTCTGGAGTCACATGTAGACCAGACCAGGTAAGGACGGCAGATTTCCTTCCTTAAAGGGCGTTAGTGAACCAGATGGGTTATAAAGATAATCGGCAATTCTTTTAATTCCAGGTTGCTCTTGAATTCAAATTTCACCATCTGCGGTAGTGGGATTTGAACCCGGGTTGCCGTGGGTTCTGGAATACCAGTCCAGTGATAATATCGGTGCACCACCATCTCCCCTGCCCTTCACAATGACCTCCAGCCCCTCAAAGTGACCTCTGTCCCTCTGAGTGACATCGTCCCCTCATGGTGAACCCTGCTTCTCACGGTGACCTCTGGCCCTTCAGTGACCTCTGTCCCACAGAGTGACCCCTGCCCTTCGCAGTGACCCCTGCCCTTCGCAGTGACCCCTGCCCTTTGCAGTGACCCCTGCCCTTCGCTGCGACCCGGTCACACTACACACCGATCAGTTACCTCGAACACGGTGCTGCGCAGTATCTGACAGGAGTCCTCGGCGAATTGTCGGCGCTGAGCGAAGGTGCTGCACGGCTCAAGGGCCTCAGGGTCGATGTTCGGGCAGCTCAGAGACACTTTAAATTTATTAACAAATGCAGCCGGGTTCCTCTCGACATCACCTTCGGGTGTGGCAAATTCATCATTCTGAACCCAGTTATAGGTTCCACATAATCCACGGACCTGGGGCAAGGCAGACACATCAAAGGGGGGTGTAACTGGGGGGTATAACAGGGGCAACAGTGAAAATTAATGGGGGTAACAGGCACGGACCTGAGGATAACCAATGGGGGTTGAAAAAACATGGGAAGAAAAGGGGATTTGGGGGCGGGCGGGAGGGAGTGAATTAGGAAGAGGGGAACTGCTGGGATCAATTGAAAGGGCATCATCATTCCCACCCACCCCAATCTAAACATGGTCAAGCCCTCCAAAATTTACCATCACTATCTCCTTCCCCCAGACCCTGTGGTCAGTGGGGATCGAGGAGAGACTGACCCCCTTATTATTTGTCATTTATATAAACGACATAGATGACTATGTGGGGGGTAGGATTAGTAAGTTTGCGGATGACACAAAGATTGGCCGGGTGGTTAACAGTGAGGTTGAGTGTCTTGGGCTACAGGAAGATATAGACAGGATGGTTAAATGGGCAGATAAGTGGCAGATGGAATTTAACCCTGAAAAGTGTGAGGTGATACACTTTGGAAGGAGTAATTTGACAAGGAAGTATTCAATGAACGGCATAACACTAGGAAGCTCTGAGGAACAAAGGGACCTTGGCGTGTGTGTCCATAGATCTCTGAAGGTGGAGGGGCATGTTAGTGGGGTGGTGAAAAAGGCATATGGGACACTTGCCTTTATCAATCGAGACATAGATTACAAAAGTAGGGAGGTCATGTTGGAGTTGTATAGAACCTTGGTGAGGCCACAGCTGGAGTACTGTGTGCAGTTCTGGTCACCACATTATAGGAAGGATGTGATTGCACTGGAGAGGGTGCAGAGGAGATTCACCAGGATGTTGCCTGGGATGAAACATTTAAGTTATGAAGAGAGGTTGGATAGACTTGGGTTGTTTTCGATGGAGCAGAGAAGACTGAGGGGCGACCTCATCGAGGTGTACAAGATTATGAGGGGCATGGACAGGGTGGATAGGGAGCAGCTGTTCTCCTTAGTTGAAGGGTCAGTCACAAGGGGACACAAGTTCAAGGTGAGGGGCAGGAGGTTTAGGGGGATGTGAGGAAAAACTTTTTTCCCCAGAGGGTGGTGACGGTCTGGAATGTGCTGCCTGGGAGGGTGGTGGAGGCGGGTTGCCTCACATCCTTTAAAAAGTACCTGGATGAGCACTTGGCACGTCATAACATTCAAGGCTATGGGCCAAGTGCTGGTAAATGGGACTAGGTAGGCAGGTCAGGTATTTCTCACATGTCGGTGCAGACTCGATGGGCCGAAGGGCCTCTTCTGCACTGTGAGATTCTGTGATTCTGTGACCCTGTGGTCAGTGTGGATCTAGGGGAGACTGACCCTGTGGTCAGTGTGGATGGAGGGGAGACTGACCCTGTGGTCAGTGTGGATGGAGGGGAGACTGACCCTGTGGTCAGTGTGGATGGAGGGGAGGCTGACCCTGTGGTCAGTGTGGATGGAGGGGAGACTGACCCTGTGGTCAGTGTGGATGGAGGGGAGACTGACCCTGTGGTCAGTGTGGATGGAGGGGAGACTGACCCTGTGGTCAGTGTGGATGGAGGGGAGACTGACCCTGTGGTCAGTGTGGATGGAGGGGAGACTGACCCTGTGGTCAGTGTGGATGGAGGGGAGACTGACCCTGTGGTCAGTGTGGATGGAGGGGAGACTGGCCCTGTGGTCAGTGTGGATGGAGGGGAGACTGACCCTGTGGTCAGTGTGGATGGAGGGGAGACTGACCCTGTGGTCAGTGTGGATGGAGGGGAGACTGACCCTGTGGTCAGTGTGGATGGAGGGGAGGCTGACCCTGTGGTCAGTGTGGATGGAGGGGAGACTGACACTGTGGTCAGTGTGGATGGAGGGGAGACTGACCCTGTGGTCAGTGTGGATGGAGGGGAGACTGACCCTGTGGTCAGTGTGGATGGAGGGGAGACTGACCCTGTGGTCAGTGTGGATGGAGGGGAGACTGACCCTGTGGTCAGTGTGGATGGAGGGGAGACTGACCCTGTGGTCAGTGTGGATGGAGGGGAGACTGACCCTGTGGTCAGTGTGGATGGAGGGGAGACTGGCCCTGTGGTCAGTGTGGATGGAGGGGAGACTGACCCTGTGGTCAGTGTGGATGGAGGGGAGACTGACCCTGTGGTCAGTGTGGATCGATTCCCCATCCTGTGAACACTCACTCTGTGTGCAAAGACAGGCTGCAGGATGATGTAAGCGGCTCTGAACTCCAAACCCCAGAAAAGTTCAGCTCCAAATGTTTGTAGCAAGATGAATGTGGATGACGCTCGGTATACAGACAGGTCAGTATTGGTGAAAGGCAGCCTGATATCTTGACCATTCACACTCACATCTCCTGAGAACACACAGCAAAACAAATATCAGACACAAGTGCAAAATCCTTGCTGCTGGTTCCATCCCTCATTACAATGTTAAACAAAACCTCAGTGTCTGGAAGATTCTAATAATGTTATTGGAATTTATTGTAAAATAGAGTAATAGCGGGATGTGTGTGTGTGTGTGTGTCTGTGTGTGTGTGTGTGTGTGTCTGTGTGTGTGTCTGTGTGTGTGTGTGTGTCTGTGTGTGTGTGTGTGTGTCTGTGTGTGTGTGTGTGTGTCTGTGTGTGTGTGTCTGTGTGTGTGTGTGTGTCTGTGTGTGTGTGTGTGTCTGTGTGTGTCTGTGTGAGTGTGTGTAACTTATTGAATTAGGAGCAGCTAATCTGGGTGTTTTGATGTAAGAAGAGCAGTTAGGTTAGGTAAACACGGGGAAGTTTAGCTGTCAAAGGAACATTTGCATTTTTCAATAAACAGACTCAATTGTTTTAAAAAGAGGGAATGAAATGTATTACCCAGCCAGGTGAAGTTTAGAAACAGTGTATTTATTTTTCCCAAAGATTACTGGTAAAATATAGTGCTATGAGAGGGTTTTATGATCAGGAAGATAAAGTGCAAAGACATAGTGAAACAATGGGAATTTGCATTCAAAGAGGAAAATATGTATAAAGGAGTGAAGGCTGTGTGTATGGGTAGGCATTTTAAGGTCTTACAAGTGTGAAAAGTCTTCAGCATTTCTCCCTCAAGCTGCTGTCTCCAGGGATAGAATGAAGAGAACTCACTGTGAATTAGATTGTTCAGGGATCATGTTTCTTTTCCTCGGTCTGTTTAAAATCTGTGTGTCTCACTGTTGCCTTAACAAAAGTGTAACTGGGAGTTAGGTTGATTAGGGGATTTAGAAGTTATCATAGTAGTGATTTGTAGATCTGTGTATGTGCTTAAAATCATTTCTCTTATTAATAAATGTTTAATCTAGTTTTATAAAAAGCTATAAGCCTTGGTGGTCTTATCACTACTGAATTCAAGACACATATCCCAAAATTTATACAAATTGCAAAACAAGTGGCAGTTGTTTCAAGTTTCCCTTTGGGATTTGAATAACTCATTTTCCACTGGCTGTGCTAAAACACTCAGCAGATCTTCACTCTCCCTAACAGAGCTGTGAGACACCACACCATCCCTGGCCTCAGCTCAGTCCTGAATTCTCACCCAGACTGGTACTGAGGCCCACACAGAGCACCAAAGGGCCAGGTTCACGCACTCACTGACCATCCGGAAGTTGCGTATCCCCCAGTTCTACAGTGCTCCCTCCCACAGTCCTCACCTCACCAAATCTCCCCCTCCCACAGTCCTCACCTCCCCAAATCTCCCCCTCCCACTGTCCTCACCTCCCCAAATCTCCCCCTCCCACAGTCCTCACCTCCCCAAATCTCCCCCTCCCACAGTCCTCACCTCCCCAAATCTCCCCCTCCCACAGTCCTCACCTCCCCAAATCTCCCCCTCCCACAGTCCTCACCTCCCCAAATCTCTCCCTCCCACAGTCCTCACCTCCCCAAATCTCCCCCTCCCACAGTCCTCACCTCCCCAAATCTCCCCCTCCCACAGTCCTCACCTCCCCAAATCTCCCCCTCCCACAGTCCTCACCTCCCCAAATCTCCCCCTCCCACAGTCCTCACCTCCCCAAATCTCTCCCTCCCACAGTCCTCACCTCCCCAAATCTCCCCCTCCCACAGTCCTCACCTCCCCAAATCTCCCCCTCCCACAGTCCTCACCTCCCCAAATCTCTCCCTCCCACAGTCCTCACCTCCCCAAATCTCCCCCTCCCCCTGTCCCCCTTCCACCACTTCCCTTGCTCCCCCTCCCCCATCCCCCATTAACCCTCTCCTCCAAATTCACACACCCTCAGCCCTCCTCCCTCAGCCAGTCCCTCCTACCCCAGTTCCCACACCGAAAGACCCCCCTCTCATTATCGCAGTCCCCTCTCCTCCAGTCACCCCTATCCAAGTCCGCCTCCATCAGTCACCCCACCCCATTTCCTCCTACCCCTCTCCAAATCCCCCTCACCCAACTCCGCTCCTCAGACCATCCTCACCCCTCCCAGTCCCAAATTCCTCACCCAGCCCACCTCCCCCAATCACTCTTACCCCAGTTCCCACACCCCCAGACCCTCTTCCCAATACCCCAGTCCTCTATCTCTCAGTCCCTCCTCCCCTCCCCCAGTTGCCCCTCCCCCCTTCCTCAGTCCCCCCTGCCCCCAGTCTCCCTACCCCCAGTCCCACCAACTTCGCTACCCCCCGCAGTCCCACCTCCCCCTCCCCAGGCCCCTATCTGAGTTCTCCATCTCTCACTCCCCTCACCCTCAATCCTCCCTCCCCCAATCTTCCAATCTTCCAACCCTGCCCCCAACCCCAAGTAATCCCCCCACCCCCTCATAGTCAGCTCCCACTCCCCATTTCCCCAAATCCCTCAGCCCCACAAGCCCCCAGTCTTCCATCTGGTCAGTTACTGGACAATAGCTCCCGGCCTGTGCCTCCCAGCTCCCCGGCCCACCGAGCCCCCCCTGTACCTGTTCGCCGCAGTTTGACGATGGTTTTATAAACGATAACAGTGATGGACATCAGGCAGCTCCGAGACCCCCTGCCTTCACAATCGACATTTTCACCAATGATCAACAGTTTCCCATCCACATAATCCTACACAGCAAAAACACCATCACTGAGAGCAACAATATCACTGTAGTAACTGTAAATAACAACATTACTGTAATGTCACTGGGTTCACTGCATTGCCGTAGTCACCGAGAATAACTGCATTAATGAAGTCACTGAGAGAGCTGCATTACTGCAGAATCACAGAGCTGCATTATTTCCATCACTAGGAATAGCAACATTACTGCAGGATCAATGAGAGAGCTGCACTAATGCAGTCACTGCGAATAACAGCATTACTGCAGTGTCACTGAGTGAGCTGCATTACCGAAAAGTCAGAGTTGCATTACTGCAATTATTGAGAGCACTGCATTGCTGCAGAGTCATAGAGAGCTGCATTACTGCAGCAAAAACAGAAAATGCTGGAAAAACTCAGCAGACAGGTGTGGAGAGAGAAACAGAGTTAACATTTCGAGTCCATATGACCCTTCTTCAGAGTTGCAGTACTGCAGAGTCACTGGCGAGCTGCATTACTGCAGAGTTACTGAGAAAGCTGCATTACTGCAGTCAATAACAGAGCAGCATTGCTGCAGTCATTGAGAGAGCTGCAATACTGCAGTAGCTGAGAACAACATCATTGATGCACTGATGCTGAGGGAGCTACATTATTGCAGTCACAGAGAGCTGCATTACTGCAGAGTTGCTGACAAAGCTGCATTGCTGTAGAGTCATGGGGTGACTCTTTCTCATCTATTTGTTAATGGGATGTGGGCTTCGCTGGCTGGGACAGCATTTATTGCCCATCCCTAGTTGCCCTTGAGAAGGTGGTGGTGAGCTGCCTTCTTGAACCGCTGCAGTCCATGTGGTGTAGGTACACCCACAGTGCTGTTAGGGAGGGAGTTCCAGGATTTTGACCCAGCGACAGTGAATGAATGGTGATATATTTCCAAGTCAGGATGGTGAGTAACTTGGAAGGGAACTTGCAGGTGGTGGTGTTCCCATGCGTCTGCTGCCCTTGTCCTTCTAGATGGAAGTGGTCGTGGGTTTGGAAGCTGCTGTTGAAGGAGCCTTGGTGAGTTCCTGCAGTGCATCTTGTAGATGGCACACACACTGCTGCTACTGTGCATCGCTGGTGGAGGGAGTGAATGTTTGTGGATGGGGTGCCAATCAAGCGGGGCTGCTTTGTCCTGGATGGTGTCAAGCTTCTTGAGTGTTGTGGGAGCTGCACTCATCCAGGCAATTGGGGAGGGTTCCATCACATTCATGACTTGTGCCTTGTAGATGGTGGACAGGCTTTGGGGAGGGTCAGGAGGTGAGTTACTCACCGCAGGATTCCTAGCCTCTGACCTGCTCTTGTAGCCACAGTATTTATATGGCTAGTCCAGTTCAGTTTCTGGTCAATGATAACCCCCAGGATGTTGATAGTGGGGGATTCAGTGATGGTAATTCCATTGAACATCAAGGGGCGATGGTTAGATTCTCTCTTGTTGAAGATGGTCATTGCCTGACACTTGTGTGATGCAAATGTTACTTGCCACTTGTCAGTCCAAGCCTGGATATTGTCCAGGTCTTGCTGCATTTGGACATGGACTGCTTCAGTATCTGAGGAGTCATGAATGGCGCAGAACATTGTGCAAACATCAGTGAACATCCCCACTTCTGACCTTATGATGGAAGGAAGGTCATTGATGAAGCTGCTGAAGATGGTTGGGCCGAGGACACTATCCTGAGGAACTCCTGCAGTGATGTTCTGGAGCTGAGATGATTGACCTCCAACAACCACAACCATCTTCCTTTGTGCTCAGTATGACTCCAACCAGCAGAGAGTTTTCCCCCGATTCCCATTGGCTCCAGTTTTGCTCGGGCTCCTTGATGCCGCACTCGGTCAAATGCTGCCTTGATGTCAAGGGCAGTCACTCTCACCTCACCTTGGGAGTTCAGCTCTTCTGTCCATGTTTGAACCAAGGCTGAAATGAGGTCAGGAGTTGAGTGACCCGTGTGGAATTCAAACTGGGCATCAGTGAGCAGGTTATTACTGAGTAAGTATCACTTGACAGCAGAATTGACCATCCCTTCAATCACTTTACTGATGATTGAAAGTAGACTGATGGGGCGGTAATTGGCCGGGTTGGAGTCATCCTGCTTTTTGTGTACAGGACATACCTGGGCAATTTTCCACATAGCCGGGTAGATGTCAGTGTTGTAGCTGTACTGGAACAGCTTGGCTAGGGGCGCGGCAAGTTCTGGAGCACAAGTCTTCAGTCCTATTGCTGCAGAGCCACTGAGAGATCTGAATAACAGTAGAGTTACTGTCTTTGCAGCATAACTAAAGACACTCTCTTAACTGAATTAGGAGACAGGTTCCAAATCTACTGACTCTCACTGAGAGGCAGTGTCCTAATGAGGGTGGAGGAGGCGGGTTGCCTCTCATCCTTTAAAAAGTACCTGGATGAGCACTTGGCACGTCATAGCATTCAAGGCTATGGGCCAAGTGCTGGTAAATGGGATTAGGTAGGTAGGTCAGGTGTTTCTCACGTGTCGGTGCAGACTCGATGGGCTGAAGGGCCTCTTCTGCACTGTGAGATCCTGTGATTCTGTGAATATACTGGCTCTCACTGGCAGACAGTGCCCTAATGTACTGAATCTCACTGGGAGACAGTGTCCTAATGTACTGAATCTCACTGGAAGACTGTGCCCTAATGTACTGAATCTCGCTGGGAGACTGTGCCCAAATGTACTGAATCTCACTGGGAGACAGTGAGCTAATGTACTGACTGTCACTGGGAGACAGTGTCTAATGTACTGAATCTAACTGGGAGACAGTGTCCTAATGGACTGAATCTCTCTGGGAGACAGTGTCTAATGTACTGAATCTCACTAGGAGACAGTGTCTAATGTACTGAATATCACTGGGAGACAGTGTCTAATGTACTGACTCTCACTGGGAGACAGTGTCCTAATGAACTGAATCTCACTGGGAGACAGTGTCTAATGTACTGAATCTCACTGGGAGACAGTGTCCTGATGTACTGAATCTCACTGGGAGACAGTGTCTAATGTACTGAATCTCACTGGGAGACAGTGCCTAATGTACTGACTCTCACTGGGAGACAGTGTCTAATGTACTGAATCTCACTGGGAGACAGTGTCCGAATGTACTGACTCACACTGGGAGACAGTGTCCTAATATACAGACTCTCACTGGGAGACAGTGTCTAATGTACTGAATCTCACTGGGAGAAAGTGCCCTAATGCACTGAATCTCACTGGGAGACAGTGCCCTAAAGTACAGACTCTCACTGGGAGACAGTGCCCTAATGTACTGACTCTCACTGGGAGACAGTGCCCTAATGTACTGATTCTCACTGGGAGACAGTGTCTAATGTACTGAAACTCACTGGGAGACAGTGTCTAATGTACTGAATCTAACTGGGAGACAGTGTCTAATGTACTGAATCACACTGGGAGACAGCGCCCTAATGTACTGACTCTCACTGGGGAACAGTGCCCTAATGTACTGACACTCACTGGGAGACAGTGCCCTAATGTACTGACACTCACTGGGAAACAGTGTCTAATGTACTGACTCTCACTGGGAGACAGTGTCCTAATGTACTGTCTCACTGGGAGACAGTGTCTAATGAACTGACTCTCACTGGGAGACAGTGTCCTAATGTACTGACTCTCACTGGGAGACAGTGTCTAATGTAGTGACTCTCACTGGGAGACAGTGTCCTAATGTACTGTCTCACTGGAAGACAGCGTCTAATGTACTGACTCTCACTGGGAGACAGTGCCCTAATGTACTGACTCTCATTGGGAGACAGTGTCTAATGTACTGACTCTCACTGGGAGACAGTGTCCTAATGTACTGAATCTCACTGGGACACAGTGTCCTAATGTACTGACTCTCACTGGGAGACAGAGCACTAATGTACTGACTCTCACTGGGAGACAGTGTCCTAATGTACTGGCTCTCACTGGGAGACAGTGTCCTAATGTACTGACTCTCACTGGGAGACAGTGTCCTAATGTACTGACTCACTGGGAGACAGTGCCTAATGTGCTGACTCTCACTGGGAGACAGTGTCTAATGTACTGAATCTCACTGGGAGACAGTGCCCTAATGTACTGACTCTCACTGGGAGACAGTGTCTAATGTACTGACTCTCACTGGGAGACAGTGTTCTAATGTACTGACTTTCACTGAGAGACAGTGTCTAATGTACTGAATCTCACTGGGAGACAGTGTCCTAATGTACTGACTCTCACTGGGAGACAGTGTCCTAATGTACTGAATCTCACTGGGAGACAGTGCCCTAATGTACTGAATCTCACTGGCAGACAGTGTCCTAATGTACTGAATCTCACTGGGAGACAGTGTCCTAATGCGCTGTTTCTCTCTGGGAGAAAGTGTCTAATGTACTGAATCTCACTGGGAGACAGTGCCCTAATGTACTGACTCTCACTGGGAGACAGTGTCCTAATGTATTGACTCTCACTGGGAGACAGTGTCTAATGTACTGAATCTCACTGGGAGACAGAGCACTAATGTACTGCATCTCACTGGGAGACAGTGTCCTAATGCACTGACTCTCTCTGGGAGACAGTGTCTAATGTACTGAATCTGACTGGGAGACAGTGCCCTAATGTACTGACACTCAATGGGAGACAGTGTCCTAATGTACTGACTCTCACTGGGAGACAGTGTCTAATGTACTGAATTTCACTGGGAGACAGAGCACTAATGTACTGCATCTCACTGGGAGACAGTGCCCTAATGTAATGACTCTCACTGGGAGAAAGTGTCTAATGTACTGACTCTCACTGGGAGACAGTGTCTAATGTACTGACTCGAGCTGGGAGACAGTGCCCTAATGTACTGACTCTCACTGGGAGACAGTGCCCTAATGTACTGACTCTCACTGGTAGTCAGTGTCTTATGTACTGAATCTCACTGGGAGACAGTGCCCTAATGTAATGACTCTCCCTGGGCGACAGTGTCTAATGTACTGGCTCTCACTGGGAGACAGTGTCTAATGTACTGAATCTCACTGGCGGACAGTGCCCCAATGTACTGAATCTCACTGGGAGACAGTGCCCTAATGTACTGACTCTCACTGGGAGACAGTGTCTAATGTACTGACTCTCACTGGGAGACAGTGTATAATGTACTGACTCGCATTGGGAGACAGTGTCTAATGTACTGACTCTCACTGGGAGACAGTGTCTAATGTACTGAATCTCACTTGGAGACAGTGCCCTAATGTACTGACTCTCACTGGGAGACAGTGTCCTAATGTACTGACTCTCACTGGGAAACAGTGTCTAATGTACTGACTCTCACTGGGAGACAGTGTCCTAATGTACTGACTCTCACTGGGAGACAGTGTCTAATGTACTGACTCTCACTGGGAGACAGTGTCTAATGTACTGACTCTCACTGGGAGACAGTGTCCTAATGTACTGACTCTCACTGGGAGACAGTGTCTAATGTACTGCATCTCACTGGGAGACAGTGTCCTAATGTACTGACTCTCACTGGGAGAAAGTGTCCTAATGGACTGAATCTCACTGGGAGACAGTACCCTAATGTACTGAATCGCACTGGCAGACAGTGTCCTAATGTACTGAATCTCACTGGGAGACAGTGTCCTAATGCACTGACTCTCTCTGGGAGACAGTGTCTAATGTACTGAATCTCACTGGGAGTCAGTGCCCTAATGTACTGACTCTCACTGGGAGACAGTGTCCTAACGTACTGACTCTCACTGGGAGACAGTGTCTAATGTACTGAATCTCACTGGGAGACAGAGCACTAATGTACTGCATCTCACTGGGAGACAGTGCGCTAATGTAATGACTCTCACTGGGAGACAGTGTCTAATGTACTGACTCTCACTGGGAGAAAGTGTCTAATGTACTGTAACTCACTGGGAGACAGTGCCCTAATGTACTGACTCTCACTGGGAGACAGTGCCCTAATGTACAGACTCTCACTGGGAGACAGTGTCTAATATACTGAATTTCAATGGGAGACAGTGTCTAATGTACTGAATCGCACTGGGAGACAGTGTCAAATGTACTGACTCACACTGGGCAACAGTGTCTAATGCACTGACTCTCACTGGGAGACAGTGTCTAATGTACTGACTCTCACTGGGAGACAGTGTCTAATGTACTGACTCTCACTGGGAGACAGTACCCTAATGTACTGACTCTCACTGGGAGACAGTGCCCTAATCTACTGACTCTCACGGGGAGACAGTGTGTAATGTACTGAATCTCACTGCGAGACAATGTCCTAATGTACTGAATCTCACTGGGAGACAGTGTCCTAATATACTGAATCTCACTGGGAGACAGTGCCCAAATGTACTGACTCTCACTGAGAGACAGAGCCCTAATGTACTGACTCTCACAGGGAGACAGTGTCCTAATGTACTGACTCTGACTGGGAGACAGTGTCCTAATGTACTGACTTTCATTGGGAGACAGTGCCCTAATGTACTGAATCTCACTGGGAGACAGTGTCCTAATGTACTGACTCACTGGGAAACAGTGTCCTAATGTACTGACACACTGGGAGACAGTGTCCTAATGTACTGACTCACAGGGAGACAGTGCCCTAATGTACTGAATCTCACTGGCAGACAGTGCCATAATGTACTGACTCTCACTGGGAGACAGTGTCCTAATATACTGACTCTCACTTGGAGACAGGGTCTAATGTACTGAAACTCACTGGGAGACAGTGTCCTAATGTACTGAATCTCACTGGGAGACAGTGCCCTGATGTACAGACTCTCACTGGGAGACAGTGCCCAAATGTACTGACTCTCACTGGGAGACAGTGCCCTAATGTACTGACTCTCACTGGGAGACAGTGCCCTAATGTACTGAATCTCACTGGGAGGCAGTGTACTAATGTACTGACTCACTGGGAGACAGTGTCCTAATGTACTGACTCATAGGGAGACAGTGTCCAAATGTTCTGACTCACTGGGAGACAGTGCCCAAATGTACTGAATCTCACTGGGAGACAGTGCCCAAATGTACTGACTCTCATTGGGAGAAAGAGTCCTAATATACTGACTCTCACTGGGAGACAGTGTCAGATGTACTGAATCTCACTGGGAGACAGTGTCCTAATGTACTGACTCTCACTGGGAGACAGTGCCCTAATGTACTGATTCTCACTGGGAGACAGTGTCTAATGTACTGAAACTCACTGGGAGACAGTGTCTAATGTACTGAATCTAACTGGGAGACAGTGTCTAATGTACTGAATCACACTGGGAGACAGCGCCCTAATGTACTGACTCTCACTGGGGAACAGTGCCCTAATGTACTGACACTCACTGGGAGACAGTGCCCTAATGTACTGACACTCACTGGGAAACAGTGTCTAATGTACTGACTCTCACTGGGAGACAGTGTCCTAATGTACTGTCTCACTGGGAGACAGTGTCTAATGAACTGACTCTCACTGGGAGACAGTGTCCTAATGTACTGACTCTCACTGGGAGACAGTGTCTAATGTAGTGACTCTCACTGGGAGACAGTGTCCTAATGTACTGTCTCACTGGAAGACAGCGTCTAATGTACTGACTCTCACTGGGAGACAGTGCCCTAATGTACTGACTCTCATTGGGAGACAGTGTCTAATGTACTGACTCTCACTGGGAGACAGTGTCCTAATGTACTGAATCTCACTGGGACACAGTGTCCTAATGTACTGACTCTCACTGGGAGACAGAGCACTAATGTACTGACTCTCACTGGGAGACAGTGTCCTAATGTACTGGCTCTCACTGGGAGACAGTGTCCTAATGTACTGACTCTCACTGGGAGACAGTGTCCTAATGTACTGACTCACTGGGAGACAGTGCCTAATGTGCTGACTCTCACTGGGAGACAGTGTCTAATGTACTGAATCTCACTGGGAGACAGTGCCCTAATGTACTGACTCTCACTGGGAGACAGTGTCTAATGTACTGACTCTCACTGGGAGACAGTGTTCTAATGTACTGACTTTCACTGAGAGACAGTGTCTAATGTACTGAATCTCACTGGGAGACAGTGTCCTAATGTACTGACTCTCACTGGGAGACAGTGTCCTAATGTACTGAATCTCACTGGGAGACAGTGCCCTAATGTACTGAATCTCACTGGCAGACAGTGTCCTAATGTACTGAATCTCACTGGGAGACAGTGTCCTAATGCGCTGTTTCTCTCTGGGAGAAAGTGTCTAATGTACTGAATCTCACTGGGAGACAGTGCCCTAATGTACTGACTCTCACTGGGAGACAGTGTCCTAATGTATTGACTCTCACTGGGAGACAGTGTCTAATGTACTGAATCTCACTGGGAGACAGAGCACTAATGTACTGCATCTCACTGGGAGACAGTGTCCTAATGCACTGACTCTCTCTGGGAGACAGTGTCTAATGTACTGAATCTGACTGGGAGACAGTGCCCTAATGTACTGACACTCAATGGGAGACAGTGTCCTAATGTACTGACTCTCACTGGGAGACAGTGTCTAATGTACTGAATTTCACTGGGAGACAGAGCACTAATGTACTGCATCTCACTGGGAGACAGTGCCCTAATGTAATGACTCTCACTGGGAGAAAGTGTCTAATGTACTGACTCTCACTGGGAGACAGTGTCTAATGTACTGACTCGAGCTGGGAGACAGTGCCCTAATGTACTGACTCTCACTGGGAGACAGTGCCCTAATGTACTGACTCTCACTGGTAGTCAGTGTCTTATGTACTGAATCTCACTGGGAGACAGTGCCCTAATGTAATGACTCTCCCTGGGCGACAGTGTCTAATGTACTGGCTCTCACTGGGAGACAGTGTCTAATGTACTGAATCTCACTGGCGGACAGTGCCCCAATGTACTGAATCTCACTGGGAGACAGTGCCCTAATGTACTGACTCTCACTGGGAGACAGTGTCTAATGTACTGACTCTCACTGGGAGACAGTGTATAATGTACTGACTCGCATTGGGAGACAGTGTCTAATGTACTGACTCTCACTGGGAGACAGTGTCTAATGTACTGAATCTCACTTGGAGACAGTGCCCTAATGTACTGACTCTCACTGGGAGACAGTGTCCTAATGTACTGACTCTCACTGGGAAACAGTGTCTAATGTACTGACTCTCACTGGGAGACAGTGTCCTAATGTACTGACTCTCACTGGGAGACAGTGTCTAATGTACTGACTCTCACTGGGAGACAGTGTCTAATGTACTGACTCTCACTGGGAGACAGTGTCCTAATGTACTGACTCTCACTGGGAGACAGTGTCTAATGTACTGCATCTCACTGGGAGACAGTGTCCTAATGTACTGACTCTCACTGGGAGAAAGTGTCCTAATGGACTGAATCTCACTGGGAGACAGTACCCTAATGTACTGAATCGCACTGGCAGACAGTGTCCTAATGTACTGAATCTCACTGGGAGACAGTGTCCTAATGCACTGACTCTCTCTGGGAGACAGTGTCTAATGTACTGAATCTCACTGGGAGTCAGTGCCCTAATGTACTGACTCTCACTGGGAGACAGTGTCCTAACGTACTGACTCTCACTGGGAGACAGTGTCTAATGTACTGAATCTCACTGGGAGACAGAGCACTAATGTACTGCATCTCACTGGGAGACAGTGCGCTAATGTAATGACTCTCACTGGGAGACAGTGTCTAATGTACTGACTCTCACTGGGAGAAAGTGTCTAATGTACTGTAACTCACTGGGAGACAGTGCCCTAATGTACTGACTCTCACTGGGAGACAGTGCCCTAATGTACAGACTCTCACTGGGAGACAGTGTCTAATATACTGAATTTCAATGGGAGACAGTGTCTAATGTACTGAATCGCACTGGGAGACAGTGTCAAATGTACTGACTCACACTGGGCAACAGTGTCTAATGCACTGACTCTCACTGGGAGACAGTGTCTAATGTACTGACTCTCACTGGGAGACAGTGTCTAATGTACTGACTCTCACTGGGAGACAGTACCCTAATGTACTGACTCTCACTGGGAGACAGTGCCCTAATCTACTGACTCTCACGGGGAGACAGTGTGTAATGTACTGAATCTCACTGCGAGACAATGTCCTAATGTACTGAATCTCACTGGGAGACAGTGTCCTAATATACTGAATCTCACTGGGAGACAGTGCCCAAATGTACTGACTCTCACTGAGAGACAGAGCCCTAATGTACTGACTCTCACAGGGAGACAGTGTCCTAATGTACTGACTCTGACTGGGAGACAGTGTCCTAATGTACTGACTTTCATTGGGAGACAGTGCCCTAATGTACTGAATCTCACTGGGAGACAGTGTCCTAATGTACTGACTCACTGGGAAACAGTGTCCTAATGTACTGACACACTGGGAGACAGTGTCCTAATGTACTGACTCACAGGGAGACAGTGCCCTAATGTACTGAATCTCACTGGCAGACAGTGCCATAATGTACTGACTCTCACTGGGAGACAGTGTCCTAATATACTGACTCTCACTTGGAGACAGGGTCTAATGTACTGAAACTCACTGGGAGACAGTGTCCTAATGTACTGAATCTCACTGGGAGACAGTGCCCTGATGTACAGACTCTCACTGGGAGACAGTGCCCAAATGTACTGACTCTCACTGGGAGACAGTGCCCTAATGTACTGACTCTCACTGGGAGACAGTGCCCTAATGTACTGAATCTCACTGGGAGGCAGTGTACTAATGTACTGACTCACTGGGAGACAGTGTCCTAATGTACTGACTCATAGGGAGACAGTGTCCAAATGTTCTGACTCACTGGGAGACAGTGCCCAAATGTACTGAATCTCACTGGGAGACAGTGCCCAAATGTACTGACTCTCATTGGGAGAAAGAGTCCTAATATACTGACTCTCACTGGGAGACAGTGTCAGATGTACTGAATCTCACTGGGAGACAGTGTCCTAATGTACTGAATCTCACTGGGAGATAGTGCCCTAATGTACTGACTCTCACTGGGAGACAGTGCCCTAATGTACTGACTCTCACTGGGAGACAGTGCCCTAATGTACTGAATCTCACTGGGAGACAGTGTCCTAATGTACTGAATCTCACTGGGAGACAGTGCCCTAATGTACTGACTCTCACTGGGAGACAGTGCCCTAATGTACTCAATCTCACTGGGAGACAGTGTCCTAATGTACTGAATCTCACTGGGAGACAGTGTCCTAATGTACTGACTCTCACTGGGAGACAGTGCCCTAATGTACTGAATCTCACTGGGAGACAGTGCCCAAATGTACTGACTCTCATTGGGAGAAAGAGTCCTAATATACTGACTCTCACTGGGACACAGTGTCGAATGTACTGAATCTCACTGGGAGACAGTGTCCTAATGTACTGAATCTCACTGGGAGATAGTGCCCTAATGTACTGACTCTCACTGGGAGACAGTGCCCTAATGTACTGACTCACACTGGGAGACAGTGCCCTAATGTACTGAATCTCACTGGGAGACAGTGTCCTAATGTACTGAATCTCACTGGGAGACAGTGCCCTAATGTACTGACTCTCACTGGGAGAGAGTGCCCTAATGTACTCAATCTCACTGGGAGACAGTGTCCTAATGTACTGAATCTCACTGGGAGACAGTGTCCTCATGTACTGACTCTCACTGGGAGACAGTGTCTAATGTACTGAATCTCACTGGGAGATAGAGTCCTAATATACAGACTCTCACTGGGAGACAGTGTCCTAATGTACTTACTCTGACTGGGAGACAGTGTCCTAATGTACTGTCTCTCACTGGGAGACAGTGCCCAAATGAACTGAATCTAACTGGGAGACAGTGTCTAATGTACTGACTCTCACTGGGAGACAGTGTCCTAATGTACTGACTCTCACTGGGAGACAGTGTCTAATGGTACTGAATCACACTGGGAGACAGTGTCCTAATGTACTGACTCTCACTGGGAGACAGTGTCTTATGTACTGAATCTCAGTGGGAGACAGTGTCCTAATGTACAGAATCTCACTGGGAGACAGTGTCTAATGTACTGACTCTCACTGGGAGACAGTGCCCTAATGTACTGATTCTCACTGGGAGACAGTGTCTAATGTACTGACTCTCACTGGCAGACAGTGTCTAATGTACTGACTCTCACTGGGAGACAGTGCCCTAATGTACTGACTCTCACTGGGAGACAGTGTCTAATGTACTGACTCTCACTGGGAGACAGTGCCCTAATGTACTGAATCTCACTGGGAGACAGTGTCGTAATGTACTGAATCTCACTGGGGGACAGTGTCCTAATTTACTAACTCTCACTGGGAGACAGTGTCTAATGTACTGAATCTCACTGGGAGACACTGCACTAATGTACTGACTCTCACTGGGAGACAGTGCCCTAATGTACTGACTCTCACTGGGAGACAGTGTCTAATGTACTGAATCTCACTGGGAGACAGAGCACTAATGTACTGCATCTCTCAGGGACACAGTGCCCTAATGTAATGACTCTCCCTGGGAGACAGTGTCTAATGTACTGACTCTCACTGGGAGACAGTGCCCTAATGTACTGACTCTCACTGGGAGACAGTGTCTAATGTACTGACTCTCACTGGGAGACAGTGTCTAATGTACTGAATCTCAATGGGAGACAGTGTCTAATGTACTGACTCGCACTGGGAGACAGTGTCTAATGTACTGACTCTCACTAGGAGACAGTGTCAAATGTACTGACTCTCACTGGGAGACAGTGCCCTAATGTACTGACTCTCACTGGGAGACAGTGCCCTAATCTACTGACTCTGACTGGGAGATAGTGTCTAATGTACTGAATCTCACTGGGAGACAGTGTCCTAATGTACTGAATCTCACTGGGAGACAGTGCCCTAATGTACTAACTCTCACTGGGAGACAGTATCCTAATGTACTGACTCTCACTGGGAGACAGTGTCTAATGCACTGAATCTCACTGGGAGACAGTGTCTAATGTACTGACTCTCACTGGGAGACAGCGTCCTAATGTGCTGACTCACACCGGGAGACAGTGTCTAATGTACTGAATCTCACTGGGGGACAGTGCCCTAATGTACTGACTCTCACTGGGAGACAGTGTCTAATGTACTGACTCTCACTGGGAGACAGCGTCCTAATGTGCTGACTCACACCGGGAGACAGTGTCTAATGTACTGAATCTCACTGGGGGACAGTGTCCTAATGTACTGAATGTAAATGGGAGACAGTGTCCTAATGTACTGAATCTCACTGGGAGACAGTGCCCTAATGTACTGAATCTCACTGGCAGACAGTGTACTAATGTACAGAATCTCACTGGGAGACAGTGCCATAATGTACTGACTCTCACTGGGAGACAGTGTCCTAATGTACTGACTCTCCCTGGGAGACAGTGTCTAATGTACTGAATCTCACTGGGAGACAGAGCACTAATGTACTGCATCTCACTGGGAGACAGTGTCCTAATGCACTGACTCTCTGTGGGAGACAGTGTCTAATGTACTGAACCTCACTGGTAGACAGTGCCCTAATGTACTGACTCTCACTGGGAGACAGTGTCTAATGTACTGATTCTCACTGGGAGACAGAGCACTAATGTACTGCATCTCACTTGGAGACAGTGCCCTAATGTAATGACTCATACTGGGAGACAGTGTCTAATGCACTGACTCTCAATGGGAGACAGTGTCTAATGTACTGAAACTCACTGGGAGGCAGTGCCCTAATGTACTGACTCTGAATGGGAGACAGTGCCCTAATGAACTGACTCTCACTGGGAGACAGTGTCTAATGTACTGACTCTCAGTGGGAGAAAGTGTCTAATGTACTGACACTCACTGGGAGACAGTGTCTAATGTACTGACTCTCACAAGGAGACAGTGCCCTAATGTACTAACTCTCACTGGGAGACAGTGCCCTAATGTACTGACTCTCACTGGGAGACAGTGTCTATTGTACTGAATCTCACTGGGAGACAGTGCCCTAATGTACTGACTCTCACTGGGAGACAGTGTCTAATGTACTGGCTGTCACTGGGAGACAGTGTCTAATGTACTGAATGACACTGGCAGACAGTGCCCCAATGTACTGAATCTCACTGGGAGACAGTGCCCTAATGTACTGACTCTCACTGGGAGACAGTGTCTAATGTACTGACTCTCACTGGGAGACAGTGTCTAATGTACTGACTCGCACTGGGAGACAGTGTCTATAGTACTGACTCTCACTGGGAGACAGTGTCTAATGTACTGACTCTCACTGGGAGACTGTGCCCTAATGTACTGACTCTCACTGGGAGACAGTGCCCTAATATATTGATTCTCACTGGGAGACAGTGTCTAATGTAATGAATCTCACTGGGAGACAGTGTCTAATGTACTGACTCTCACTGGGAGACAGTGTCTAATGTACTGACTCGCACTGGGAGACAGTGTCTAATGTACTGACTCTCATTGGGAGACAGTGTCTAATGTACTGACTCTCACTGGGAGACAGTGCCCTAATGTACTGACTCTCACTGGGAGACAGTGTCCTAATGTACTGATTCTCAACGGGAGACAATGTCTAATGTACTGACCCTCACTGGGAGACAGTGTCTAATGTAGTGAATCTCACTGGGAGTAAGTGTCCTAATGTACTGACTCACTGGGAAACAGTGTCCTAATGTACTGACTCACTGGGAGACAGTGCCCTAATGTACTGAATCTCACTGGCAGACAGCGTCCTAATGTAAAGAATCTCACTGGGAGACAGTGCCATAATATACTGACTCTCACTGGGAGACAGTGTCCTAATGTACTGACTCTCCCTGGGAGACAGTGTCTAATGTACTGAATCTCACTGGGAGACAGAGCACTAATGTACTGCATCTCACTGGGAGACAGTGTCCGAATGCACTGACTATCTATGGGAGACAGTGTCTAATGTACTGAACCTCACTGGGAGACAGTGCCCTAATGTACTGACTCTCACTGGGAGACAGTATCTAATGTACTGACTCTCAATGGGAGACAGTGTCTAATGTACTGTAACTCACTGGGAGACAGTGCCCTAATGTACTGACTCTGACTGGGAGACAGTGCCCTAATGTACTGACTCTGACTGGGAGATAGTGTCTAATGTACTGACTCTCACTGGGAGACAGAGTCTAATGTACTGACTCTCACTGGGAGACAGTGCCCTAATGTACTGACTCTCACTGGGAGACAGTGCCCTAATGTACTCACTCTCACAGGGAGACAGTGTCTATTGTACTGAATCTCACTGGGAGACAGTGCCCTAATGTACTGACTCTCACAGGGAGACAGTGTCTAATGTACTGACTTTGACTGGGAGACAGTGTCTAATGTACTGAATCACACTGGCAGACAGTGCCCCAATGTACTGAATCTCACTGGGAGACAGTGCCCTAATGTACTGAATCTCACTGGGAAACAGTGCCCTAATGTACTGAATCTCACTGGGAGACAGTGTCTTAATGTACTAGATCTCACTGGGGGACAGTGTCCTAATTTACTAACTCTCACTGGGAGACAGTGTCTTATGTACTGAATCTCACTGGGAGACAGAGCACTAATGTACTGCATCTCTCTGGGACACAGTGCCCTAATGTAATGACTCTCACTGGGAGACAGTGTCTAATGTACTGACTCTCACTGGGAGACAGTGCCCTAATGTACTGACTCTCACTGGGAGACAGTGTCTAATGTACTGACTCTCACTGGGAGACAGTGTCTAATGTACTGAATCTCAATGGGAGACAGTGTCTAATGTACTGACTCGCACTGGGAGACAGTGTGTAATGTACTGACTCTCACTGGGAGACAGTGTCAAATGTACTGACTCTCACTGGGAGACAGTGCCCTAATCTACTGACTCTCACTGGGAGACAGTGCCCTAATCTACTGACTCTGACTGGGAGACAGTGTCTAATGTACTGAATCTCACTGGGAGACAGTGTCCTAATGTACTGAATCTCACTGTGAGACAGTGCCCTAATGTACTGACTCTCACTGAGAAACAGTGCCCTAATGTACTGACTCTCACTGGGAGACAGTGTCCTAATGTACTGACTCTCACTGGGAGACAGTGTCTAATGCACTGAATCTCACTGGGAGACAGTGCCCTAATGTACTGACTCTCACTGGGAGACAGTGTCCTAATGTACTGACTCTCCCTGGGAGACAGTGTCTAATGTACTGAATCTCACTGGGAGACAGAGCACTAATGTACTGACTCTCACTGGGAGACAGTGTCTATTGTACTGAATCTCACTGGGAGACAGTGCCCCAATGTACTGACTCTCACTGGGAGACAGTGTCTAATGTACTGGCTGTCACTGGGAGACAGTGTCTAATGTACTGAATCACACTGGCAGACAGTGCCCCAATGTACTGAATCTCACTGGGAGACAGTGCCCTAATGTACTGACTCTCACTGGGAGACAGTGTCTAATGTACTGACTCTCACTGGGAGACAGTGTCTAATGTACTGCCTCGCACTGGGAGACAGTGTCTATAGTACTGACTCTCACTGGGAGACAGTGTCTAATGTACTGACTCTCACTGGGAGACTGTGCCCTAATGTACTGACTCTCACTGGGAGACAGTGCCCTAATGTACTGATTCTCACTGGGAGACAGTGTCTAATGTAATGAATCTCACTGGGAGACAGTGTCTAATGTACTGACTCTAACTGGGAGACAGTGTCTAATGTACTGACTCGCACTGGGAGACAGTGTCTAATGTACAGACTCTCATTGGGAGACAGTGTCTAATGTACTGACTCTCACTGGGAGACAGTGCCCTAATGTACTGACTCTCACTGGGAGACAGTGTCCTAATGTACTGATTCTCAATGGGAGACAATGTCTAATGTACTGACTCTCACTGGGAGACAGTGTCTAATGTAGTGAATCTCACTGGGAGTCAGTGTCCTAATGTACTGACTCACTGGGAAACAGTGTCCTAATGTACTGACTCACTGGGAGACAGTGCCCTAATGTACAGAATCTCACTGGGAGACAGTGCCATAATATACTGACTCTCACTGGGAGACAGTGTCCTAATGGACTGACTCTCCCTGGGAGACAGTGTCCTAATGTACTGACTCTCCCTGGGAGACAGTGTCTAATGTACTGAATCTCACTGGGAGACAGAGCACTAATGTACTGCATCTCACTGGGAGACAGTGTCCGAATGCACTGACTATCTATGGGAGACAGTGTCTAATGTACTGAACCTCACTGGAAGACAGTGCCCTAATGTACTGACTCTCACTGGGAGACAGTGTCCTAATGTACTGACGCTCACTGGGAGACAGTGTCTAATGCACTGATTCTCACTGGGAGACAGAGGACTAATGTACTGCATCTCACTGGGAGACAGTGCCCTAATGTAATGACTCTCACTGGGAGACAGTGTCTAATGTACTGACTCTCAATGGGAGACAGTGTCGAATATACTGTAACTCACTGGGGGACAGTGCCCTAATGTACTGACTCTGACTGGGAGACAGTGCCCTAATGTACTGACTCTCACTGGGAGATAGTGTCTAATGTACTGACTCTCACTGGGAGGCAGTGTCTAATGTACTGACTCTCACTGGGAGACAGTGCCCTAATGTACTGACTCTCACTGGGAGACAGTGCCCTAATGTACTCACTCTCACTGGGAGACAGTGTCTATTGTACTGAATCTCACTGGGAGACAGTGCCCTAATGTACTGACTCTCACTGGGAGACAGTGTCTAATGTACTGGCGGTCACTGGGAGACAGTGTCTAATGTACTGAATCACACTGGCAGACAGTGCCCCAATGTACTGAATCTCACTGGGAGACAGTGCCCTATTGTACTGAATCTCACTGGGAAACAGTGCCCTAATGTACTGAATCTCACTGGGAGACAGTGTCTTAATGTACCGAATCTCACTGGGGGACAGTGTCCTAATTTACTAACTCTCACTGGGAGACAGTGTCTAATGTACTGAATCTCACTGGGAGACAGAGCACTAATGTACTGCATCTCTCTGGGACACAGTGCCCTAATGTAATGACTCTCACTGGGAGACAGTGTCTAATTTACTGACTCTCACTGGGAGACAGTGCCCTAATGTACTGACTCTCACTGGGAGACAGTGTCTAATGTACTGACTCTCACTGGGAGACAGTGTCTAATGTACTGAATCTCAATGGGAGACAGTGCCCTAATGTACTGACTCTCACTGGGAGACAGTGCCCTTATCTACTGACTCTGACTGGGAGACAGTGTCTAATGTACTGAATCTCACTGGGAGACAGTGTCCTAATGTACTGAATCTCACTGGGAGACAGTGCCCTAATGTACTGACTCTCACTGAGAAACAGTGCCCTAATGTACTGACTCTCACTGGGAGACAGTGTCCTAATGTACTGATTCTCACTGGGAGACAGTGTCTAATGCACTGAATCTCACTGGGAGACAGTGCCCTAATGTACTGACTCTCACTGGGAGACAGTGTCCTAATGTACTGACTCTCCCTGGGAGACAGTGTCTAATGTACTGAATCTCACTGGGAGACAGAGCACTAATGTACTGCATCTCAGTGGGAGACAGTGTCCTAATGCACTGACTCTCTATGGGAGACAGTGTCTAATGTACTGAACCTCACTGGGAGACAGTGCCCTAATGTACTGACTCTCACTGGGAGACAGTGTCCTAATGTACTGACTCTCACTGGGAGACAGTGTCTAATGTACTGATTCTCACTGGGAGACAGAGCACTAATGTACTGCATCTCACTGGGAGACAGTGCCCTAATGTAATGACTCTCACTGGGAGACAGTGTCTAATGTACTGACTCTCAATGGGAGACAGTGTCTATTGTACTGTAACTCACTGGGAGGCAGTGCCCTAATGTACTGACTCTGACTGGGAGACAGTGCCCTAATGTACTGACTCTCACTGGGAGACAGTGTCTAATGTACTGACTCTCACTGGGAGAAAGTGTCTAATGTACTGACTCTCACTGGGAGACAGTGTCTAATGTACTGACTCTCACTGGGAGACAGTGCCCTAATGTACTAACTCTCACTGGGAGACAGTGCCCTAATGTACTGACTCTCACTGGGAGACGGTGTCTATTGTACTGAATCTCACTGGGAGACAGTGCCCTAATGTACTGACTCTCACTGGGAGACAGTGTCTAATCTACTGGCTGTCATTGGGAGACAGTGTCTAATGTACTGAATCACACTGGCAGAAAGTGCCCCAATGTACTGAATCTCACTGGGAGACAGTGCCCTAATGTACTGACTCTCACTGGGAGACAGTGTCTAATGTACTGACTCTCACTGGGAGACAGTGTCTAATGTACTGACTCGCACTGGGAGACAGTGTCTATAGTACTGACTCTCACTGGGAGACAGTGTCTAATGTACTGACTCTCACTGGGAGACTGTGCCCTAATGTACTGACTCTCACTGGGAGACAGTGCCCTAATGTACTGATTCTCACTGGGAGACAGTGTCTAATGTAATGAATCTCACTGGGAGACAGTGTCTAATGTACTGACTCTCACTGGGAGACAGTGTCTAATGTACTGACTCGCACTGGGAGACAGTGTCTATTGTACTGACTCTCATTGGGAGACAGTGTCTAATGTACTGACTCTCACTGGGAGACAGTGCCCTAATGTACTGACTCTCACTGGGAGACAGTGTCCTAATGTACTGATTCTCAACGGGAGACAATGTCTAATGTACTGACTCTCACTGGGAGACAGTGTCTAATGTAGTGAATCTCACTGGGAGTCCGTGTCCTAATGTACTGACTCACTGGGAAACAGTGTCCTAATGTACTGACTCACTGAGAGACAGTGCCCTAATGTACTGAATCTCACTGGCAGACAGTGTCCTAATGTACAGAATCTCACTGGGATACAGTGCTATAATATACTGACTCTCACTGGGAGACAGTGTCCTAATGTACTGACTCTCCCTGGGAGACAGTGTCTAATGTACTGAATCTCACTGGGAGACAGAGCACTAATGTACTGCATCTCACTGGGAGACAGTGTCCGAATGCACTGACTATCTATGGGAGACAGTGTCTAATGTACTGAAACTCACTGGGAGACAGTGCCCTAATGTACTGACTCTCACTGGGAGACAGTGTCCTAATGTACTGACTCTCACTGGGAGACAGTGTCTAATGTACTGATTCTCACTGGGAGACAGAGGACTAATGTACTGCATCTCACTGGGAGACAGTGCCCTAATGTAATGACTCTCACTAAGACAGTGTCTAATGTACTGACTCTCAATGGGAGACAGTGTCGAATGTACTGTAACTCACTGGGAGACAGTGCCCTAATGTACTGACTCTGACTGGGAGACAGTGCCCTAATGTACTGACTCTCACTGGGAGACAGTGCCCTAATGTACTGACTCTCACTGGGAGATAGTGTCTAATGTACTGACTCTCACTGGGAGACAGTGTCTAATGTACTGACTCTCACTGGGAGACAGTGCCCTAATGTACTGACTCTCACTGGGAGACAGTGCCCTAATGTACTGACTCTCACTGGGAGACAGTGTCTATTGTACTGAATCTCACTGGGAGACAGTGCCCTAATGTACTGACTCTCACTGGGAGACAGTGTCTAATGTACTGGCGGTCACTGGGAGACAGTGTCTAATGTACTGAATCACACTGGCAGACAGTGCCCCAATGTACTGAATCTCACTGGGAGACAGTGCCCTAATGTACTGAATCTCACTGGGAAACAGTGCCCTAATGTACTGAATCTCACTGGGAGACAGTGTCTTAATGTACTGAATCTAACTGGGGGACAGTGTCCTAATTTACTAACTCTCACTGGGAGACAGTGTCTAATGTACTGAATCTCATTGGGAGACAGAGCACTAATGTACTGCATCTCTCTGGGACACAGTGCCCTACTGTAATGACTCTCACTGGGAGACAGTGTCTAATGTACTGACTCTCACTGGGAGACAGTGCCCTAATGTACTGACTCTCACTGGAAGACAGTATCTAATGTACTGACTCTCACTGGGAGACAGTGTCTAATGTACTGAATCTCAATGGGAGACAGTGTCTAATGTACTGACTCGCACTGGGAGACAGTGTGTAATGTACTGACTCTCACTGGGAGACAGTGTCAAATGTACTGACTCTCACTGGGAGACAGTGCCCTAATGTACTGACTCTCACTGGGAGACAGTGCCCTTATCTACTGACTCTGACTGGGAGACAGTGTCTAATGTACTGAATCTCACTGGGAGACAGTGTCCTAAAGTACTGAATCTCACTGGGAGACAGTGCCCTAATGTACTGACTCTCACTGAGAAACAGTGCCCTAATGTACTGACTCTCACTGGGAGACAGTGTCCTAATGTACTGACTCTCACTGGGAGACAGTGTCTAATGCACTGAATCTCACTGGGAGTCAGTGTCCTAATGTACTGACTCACTGGGAAACAGTGTCCTAATGTACTGACTCACTGGGAGACAGTGCCCTAATGTACAGAATCTCACTGGGAGACAGTGCCATAATATACTGACTCTCACTGGGAGACAGTGTCCTAATGGACTGACTCTCCCTGGGAGACAGTGTCCTAATGTACTGACTCTCCCTGGGAGACAGTGTCTAATGTACTGAATCTCACTGGGAGACAGAGCACTAATGTACTGCATCTCACTGGGAGACAGTGTCCGAATGCACTGACTATCTATGGGAGACAGTGTCTAATGTACTGAACCTCACTGGAAGACAGTGCCCTAATGTACTGACTCTCACTGGGAGACAGTGTCCTAATGTACTGACTCTCACTGGGAGACAGTGTCTAATGCACTGATTCTCACTGGGAGACAGAGGACTAATGTACTGCATCTCACTGGGAGACAGTGCCCTAATGTAATGACTCTCACTGGGAGACAGTGTCTAATGTACTGACTCTCAATGGGAGACAGTGTCGAATATACTGTAACTCACTGGGGGACAGTGCCCTAATGTACTGACTCTGACTGGGAGACAGTGCCCTAATGTACTGACTCTCACTGGGAGATAGTGTCTAATGTACTGACTCTCACTGGGAGACAGTGTCTAATGTACTGACTCTCACTGGGAGACAGTGCCCTAATGTACTGACTCTCACTGGGAGACAGTGCCCTAATGTACTCACTCTCACTGGGAGACAGTGTCTATTGTACTGAATCTCACTGGGAGACAGTGCCCTAATGTACTGACTCTCACTGGGAGACAGTGTCTAATGTACTGGCGGTCACTGGGAGACAGTGTCTAATGTACTGAATCACACTGGCAGACAGTGCCCCAATGTACTGAATCTCACTGGGAGACAGTGCCCTATTGTACTGAATCTCACTGGGAAACAGTGCCCTAATGTACTGAATCTCACTGGGAGACAGTGTCTTAATGTACCGAATCTCACTGGGGGACAGTGTCCTAATTTACTAACTCTCACTGGGAGACAGTGTCTAATGTACTGAATCTCACTGGGAGACAGAGCACTAATGTACTGCATCTCTCTGGGACACAGTGCCCTAATGTAATGACTCTCACTGGGAGACAGTGTCTAATGTACTGACTCTCACTGGGAGACAGTGCCCTAATGTACTGACTCTCACTGGGAGACAGTGTCTAATGTACTGACTCTCACTGGGAGACAGTGTCTAATGTACTGAATCTCAATGGGAGACAGTGCCCTAATGTACTGACTCTCACTGGGAGACAGTGTCCTTATCTACTGACTCTGACTGGGAGACAGTGTCTAATGTACTGAATCTCACTGGGAGACAGTGTCCTAATGTACTGAATCTCACTGGGAGACAGTGCCCTAATGTACTGACTCTCACTGAGAAACAGTGCCCTAATGTACTGACTCTCACTGGGAGACAGTGTCCTAATGTACTGATTCTCACTGGGAGACAGTGTCTAATGCACTGAATCTCACTGGGAGACAGTGCCCTAATGTACTGACTCTCACTGGGAGACAGTGTCCTAATGTACTGACTCTCCCTGGGAGACAGTGTCTAATGTACTGAATCTCACTGGGAGACAGAGCACTAATGTACTGCATCTCAGTGGGAGACAGTGTCCTAATGCACTGACTCTCTATGGGAGACAGTGTCTAATGTACTGAACCTCACTGGGAGACAGTGCCCTAATGTACTGACTCTCACTGGGAGACAGTGTCCTAATGTACTGACTCTCACTGGGAGACAGTGTCTAATGTACTGATTCTCACTGGGAGACAGAGCACTAATGTACTGCATCTCACTGGGAGACAGTGCCCTAATGTAATGACTCTCACTGGGAGACAGTGTCTAATGTACTGACTCTCAATGGGAGACAGTGTCTATTGTACTGTAACTCACTGGGAGGCAGTGCCCTAATGTACTGACTCTGACTGGGAGACAGTGACCTAATGTACTGACTCTCACTGGGAGACAGTGTCTAATGTACTGACTCTCACTGGGAGAAAGTGTCTAATGTACTGACTCTCACTGGGAGACAGTGTCTAATGTACTGACTCTCACTGGGAGACAGTGCCCTAATGTACTGACTCTCACTGGGAGACAGTGCCCTAATGTACTGACTCTCACTGGGAGACAGTGTCTATTGTACTGAATCTCACTGGGAGACAGTGCCCTAATGTACTGACTCTCACTGGGAGACAGTGTCTAATGTACTGGCGGTCACTGGGAGACAGTGTCTAATGTACTGAATCACACTGGCAGACAGTGCCCCAATGTACTGAATCTCACTGGGAGACAGTGCCCTAATGTACTGAATCTCACTGGGAAACAGTGCCCTAATGTACTGAATCTCACTGGGAGACAGTGTCTTAATGTACTGAATCTAACTGGGGGACAGTGTCCTAATTTACTAACTCTCACTGGGAGACAGTGTCTAATGTACTGAATCTCACTGGGAGACAGAGCACTAATGTACTGCATCTCTCTGGGACACAGTGCCCTACTGTAATGACTCTCACTGGGAGACAGTGTCTAATGTACTGACTCTCACTGGGAGACAGTGCCCTAATGTACTGACTCTCACTGGGAGACAGTGTCTAATGTACTGACTCTCACTGGGAGACAGTGTCTAATGTACTGAATCTCAATGGGAGACAGTGTCTAATGTACTGACTCGCACTGGGAGACAGTGTGTAATGTACTGACTCTCACTGGGAGACAGTGTCAAATGTACTGACTCTCACTGGGAGACAGTGCCCTAATGTACTGACTCTCACTGGGAGACAGTGCCCTTATCTACTGACTCTGACTGGGAGACAGTGTCTAATGTACTGAATCTCACTGGGAGACAGTGTCCTAAAGTACTGAATCTCACTGGGAGACAGTGCCCTAATGTACTGACTCTCACTGAGAAACAGTGCCCTAATGTACTGACTCTCACTGGGAGACAGTGTCCTAATGTACTGACTCTCACTGGGAGACAGTGTCTAATGCACTGAATCTCACTGGGAGACAGTGCCCTAATGTACTGACTCTCACTGGGAGACAGTGTCCTAATGTACTGACTCTCCCTGGGAGACAGTGTCTAATGTACTGAATCTCACTGGGAGACAGAGCACTAATGTACTGCATCTCACTGGGAGACAGTGTCCTAATGCACTGACTCTCTATGGGAGACAGTGTCTAATGTACTGAACCTCACTGGGAGACAGTGCCCTAATGTACTGACTCTGACTGGGAGACAGTGCCCTAATGTACTGACACTCACTGGGAGACAGTGTCTAATGTACTGATTCTCACTGGGAGACAGAGCACTAATGTACTGCATCTCACTGGGAGACAGTGCCCTAATGTAATGACTCTCACTGGGAGACAGTGTCTAATGTACTGAATCTCAATGGGAGACAGTGTCTAATGTACTGTAACTCACTGGGAGGCAGTGCCCTAATGTACTGACTCTGACTGGGAGACAGTGCCCTAATGTACTGACACTCACTGGGAGACAGTGTCTAATGTACTGACTCTCACTGGGAGAAAGTGTCTAATGTACTGACTCTCACTGGAGACAGTGTCTAATGTACTGACTCTCACTGGGAGACAGTGCCCTAATGTACTAACTCTCACTGGGAGACAGTGCCCTAATGTACTGACTCTCACTGGGAGACAGTGTCTATTGTACTGAATCTCACTGGGAGACAGTGCCCTAATGTACTGACTCTCACTGGGAGACAGTGTCTAATGTACTGGCTGTCACTGGGAGACAGTGTCTAATGTACTGAATCACACTGGCAGACAGTGTCCTAATGTACTGAATCTCACAGGGAGACAGTGTCTAATGTACTGAATCTCACAGGGAGACAGTGTCCTAATGTACTGAATCTCACTGGGAGACAGTGCCCTAATGTACTGACTCTCACAGGGAGACAGTGTCCTAATGTACTGACTCTGACTGGGAGACAGTGTCCTAATGTACTGACACTCACAGGGAGGGAGTTTCCAAATGTACTGACTCTGACTGGGAGACAGTGCCCTAATGTAATGAATCTCACTGGGAGCCAGTGTCTAATGTACAGATTCTCACTGGGAGACAGAGCACTAATGTACTGCATCTCACTGGGAGACAGTGCCCTAATGTAATGACTCTCACTGGGAGACAGTGTCTAATGTACTGACTCTCACTGGGAGACAGTGTCTAATGCACTAGCGGTCACTGGGAGACAGTGTCTAATGTACTGAATCACACTGGCAGACAGTGCCCCAATGTACTGAATCTCACTGGGAGACAGTGCCCTAATGTACTGAATCTCACTGGGAAACAGTGCCCTAATGTACTGAATCTCACTGGGAGACAGTGTCTTAATGTACTGAATCTAACTGGGGGACAGTGTCCTAATTTACTAACTCTCACTGGGAGACAGTGTCTAATGTACTGAATCTCACTGGGAGACAGAGCACTAATGTACTGCATCTCTCTGGGACACAGTGCCCTAATGTAATGACTCTCACTGGGAGACAGTGTCTAATGTACTGACTCTCACTGGGAGACAGTGCCCTAATGTACTGACTCTCACTGGGAGACAGTGTCTAATGTACTGACTCACTGGGAGACAGTGTCCTAATGTACTGACTCTCACTGGGAGACAGTGCCCTAATGTACTGACTGTCACTGGGAGACAAAGTCCTAATGTACTGACTCTCACTGGGAGACAGTGTCTAATGTACTGACTCTCACTGGGAGACAGTGTCCTAATGTACTGAATCTCACTGGGAGACAGTGCCCTAATGTACTGACTCTCACTGAGAAACAGTGCCCTAATGTACTGACTCTCACTGGGAGACAGTGTCCTAATGTACTGACTCTCACTGGGAGACAGTGTCTAATGCACTGAATCTCACTGGGAGACAGTGCCCTAATGTACTGACTCTCACTGGGAGACAGTGTCCTAATGTACTGACTCTCCCTGGGAGACAGTGTCTAATGTACTGAATCTCACTGGGAGACAGAGCACTAATGTACTGACTCTCACTGGGAGACAGTGTCTATTGTACTGAATCTCACTGGGAGACAGTGCCCCAATGTACTGACTCTCACTGGGAGACAGTGTCTAATGTACTGGCTGTCACTGGGAGACAGTGTCTAATGTACTGAATCACACTGGCAGACAGTGCCCCAATGTACTGAATCTCACTGGTAGACAGTGCCCTAATGTACTGACTCTCACTGGGAGACAGTGTCTAATGTACTTACTCTCACTGGGAGACAGTGTCTAATGTACTGCCTCGCACTGGGAGACAGTGTCTATAGTACTGACTCTCACTGGGAGACAGTGTCTAATGTACTGACTCTCACTGGGAGACTGTGCCCTAATGTACTGACTCTCACTGGGAGACAGTGCCCTAATGTACTGATTCTCACTGGGAGACAGTGTCTAATGTAATGAATCTCACTGGGAGACAGTGTCTAATGTACTGACTCTAACTGGGAGACAGTGTCTAATGTACTGACTCGCACTGGGAGACAGTGTCTAATGTACTGACTCTCATTGGGAGACAGTGTCTAATGTACTGACTCTCACTGGGAGACAGTGCCCTAATGTACTGACTCTCACTGGGAGACAGTGTCCTAATGTACTGATTCTCAACGGGAGACAATGTCTAATGTACTGACTCTCACTGGGAGACAGTGTCTAATGTAGTGAATCTCACTGGGAGTCAGTGTCCTAATGTACTGACTCACTGGGAAACAGTGTCATAATGTACTGACTCACTGGGAGACAGTGCCCTAATGTACAGAATCTCACTGGGAGACAGTGCCATAATATACTGACTCTCACTGGGAGACAGTGTCCTAATGGACTGACTCTCCCTGGGAGACAGTGTCCTAATGTACTGACTCTCCCTGGGAGACAGTGCCCTAATGTACTGACTCTCACTGGGAGACAGTGTCTAATGTACTGGCTGTCACTGGGAGACAGTGTCTAATGTACTGAATCACACTGGCAGACAGTGTCCTAATGTACTGAATCTCACAGGGAGACAGTGTCTAATGTACTGAATCTCACAGGGAGACAGTGTCCTAATGTACTGAATCTCACTGGGAGACAGTGCCCTAATGTACTGACTCTCACAGGGAGACAGTGTCCTAATGTACTGACTCTGACTGGGAGACAGTGTCCTAATGTACTGACACTCACAGGGAGGGAGTTTCCAAATGTACTGACTCTGACTGGGAGACAGTGCCCTAATGTAATGAATCTCACTGGGAGCCAGTGTCTAATGTACAGATTCTCACTGGGAGACAGAGCACTAATGTACTGCATCTCACTGGGAGACAGTGCCCTAATGTAATGACTCTCACTGGGAGACAGTGTCTAATGTACTGACTCTCACTGGGAGACAGTGTCTAATGCACTAGCGGTCACTGGGAGACAGTGTCTAATGTACTGAATCACACTGGCAGACAGTGCCCCAATGTACTGAATCTCACTGGGAGACAGTGCCCTAATGTACTGAATCTCACTGGGAAACAGTGCCCTAATGTACTGAATCTCACTGGGAGACAGAGCACTAATGTACTGCATCTCACTGGGAGACAGTGTCCGAATGCACTGACTATCTATGGGAGACAGTGTCTAATGTACTGAACCTCACTGGAAGACAGTGCCCTAATGTACTGCATCTCACTGGGAGACAGTGCCCTAATGTAATGACTCTCACTGGGAGACAGTGTCTAATGTACTGACTCTCAATGGGAGACAGTGTCGAATATACTGTAACTCACTGGGGGACAGTGCCCTAATGTACTGACTCTGACTGGGAGACAGTGCCCTAATGTACTGACTCTCACTGGGAGATAGTGTCTAATGTACTGACTCTCACTGGGAGACAGTGTCTAATGTACTGACTCTCACTGGGAGACAGTGCCCTAATGTACTGACTCTCACTGGGAGACAGTGCCCTAATGTACTCACTCTCACTGGGAGACAGTGTCTATTGTACTGAATCTCACTGGGAGACAGTGCCCTAATGTACTGACTCTCACTGGGAGACAGTGTCTAATGTACTGGCGGTCACTGGGAGACAGTGTCTAATGTACTGAATCACACTGGCAGACAGTGCCCCAATGTACTGAATCTCACTGGGAGACAGTGCCCTATTGTACTGAATCTCACTGGGAAACAGTGCCCTAATGTACTGAATCTCACTGGGAGACAGTGTCTTAATGTACCGAATCTCACTGGGGGACAGTGTCCTAATTTACTAACTCTCACTGGGAGACAGTGTCTAATGTACTGAATCTCACTGGGAGACAGAGCACTAATGTACTGCATCTCTCTGGGACACAGTGCCCTAATGTAATGACTCTCACTGGGAGACAGTGTCTAATGTACTGACTCTCACTGGGAGACAGTGCCCTAATGTACTGACTCTCACTGGGAGACAGTGTCTAATGTACTGACTCTCACTGGGAGACAGTGTCTAATGTACTGAATCTCAATGGGAGACAGTGCCCTAATGTACTGACTCTCACTGGGAGACAGTGCCCTTATCTACTGACTCTGACTGGGAGACAGTGTCTAATGTACTGAATCTCACTGGGAGACAGTGTCCTAATGTACTGAATCTCACTGGGAGACAGTGCCCTAATGTACTGACTCTCACTGAGAAACAGTGCCCTAATGTACTGACTCTCACTGGGAGACAGTGTCCTAATGTACTGATTCTCACTGGGAGACAGTGTCTAATGTACTGAACCTCACTGGGAGACAGTGCCCTAATGTACTGACTCTCACTGGGAGACAGTGTCCTAATGTACTGACTCTCACTGGGAGACAGTGTCTAATGTACTGATTCTCACTGGGAGACAGAGCACTAATGTACTGCATCTCACTGGGAGACAGTGCCCTAATGTAATGACTCTCACTGGGAGACAGTGTCTAATGTACTGACTCTCAATGGGAGACAGTGTCTATTGTACTGTAACTCACTGGGAGGCAGTGCCCTAATGTACTGACTCTGACTGGGAGACAGTGCCCTAATGTACTGACTCTCACTGGGAGACAGTGTCTAATGTACTGACTCTCACTGGGAGAAAGTGTCTAATGTACTGACTCTCACTGGGAGACAGTGTCTAATGTACTGACTCTCACTGGGAGACAGTGCCCTAATGTACTAACTCTCACTGGGAGACAGTGCCCTAATGTACTGACTCTCACTGGGAGACGGTGTCTATTGTACTGAATCTCACTGGGAGACAGTGCCCTAATGTACTGACTCTCACTGGGAGACAGTGTCTAATCTACTGGCTGTCATTGGGAGACAGTGTCTAATGTACTGAATCACACTGGCAGACAGTGCCCCAATGTACTGAATCTCACTGGGAGACAGTGCCCTAATGTACTGACTCTCACTGGGAGACAGTGTCTAATGTACTGACTCTCACTGGGAGACAGTGTCTAATGTACTGACTCGCACTGGGAGACAGTGTCTATAGTACTGACTCTCACTGGGAGACAGTGTCTAATGTACTGACTCTCACTGGGAGACTGTGCCCTAATGTACTGACTCTCACTGGGAGACAGTGCCCTAATGTACTGATTCTCACTGGGAGACAGTGTCTAATGTAATGAATCTCACTGGGAGACAGTGTCTAATGTACTGACTCTCACTGGGAGACAGTGTCTAATGTACTGACTCGCACTGGGAGACAGTGTCTATTGTACTGACTCTCATTGGGAGACAGTGTCTAATGTACTGACTCTCACTGGGAGACAGTGCCCTAATGTACTGACTCTCACTGGGAGACAGTGTCCTAATGTACTGATTCTCAACGGGAGACAATGTCTAATGTACTGACTCTCACTGGGAGACAGTGTCTAATGTAGTGAATCTCACTGGGAGTCCGTGTCCTAATGTACTGACTCACTGGGAAACAGTGTCCTAATGTACTGACTCACTGAGAGACAGTGCCCTAATGTACTGAATCTCACTGGCAGACAGTGTCCTAATGTACAGAATCTCACTGGGATACAGTGCTATAATATACTGACTCTCACTGGGAGACAGTGTCATAATGTACTGACTCTCCCTGGGAGACAGTGTCTAATGTACTGAATCTCACTGGGAGACAGAGCACTAATGTACTGCATCTCACTGGGAGACAGTGTCCGAATGCACTGACTATCTATGGGAGACAGTGTCTAATGTACTGAAACTCACTGGGAGACAGTGCCCTAATGTACTGACTCTCACTGGGAGACAGTGTCCTAATGTACTGACTCTCACTGGGAGACAGTGTCTAATGTACTGATTCTCACTGGGAGACAGAGGACTAATGTACTGCATCTCACTGGGAGACAGTGCCCTAATGTAATGACTCTCACTAAGACAGTGTCTAATGTACTGACTCTCAATGGGAGACAGTGTCGAATGTACTGTAACTCACTGGGAGACAGTGCCCTAATGTACTGACTCTGACTGGGAGACAGTGCCCTAATGTACTGACTCTCACTGGGAGACAGTGCCCTAATGTACTGACTCTCACTGGGAGATAGTGTCTAATGTACTGACTCTCACTGGGAGACAGTGTCTAATGTACTGACTCTCACTGGGAGACAGTGCCCTAATGTACTGACTCTCACTGGGAGACAGTGCCCTAATGTACTGACTCTCACTGGGAGACAGTGTCTATTGTACTGAATCTCACTGGGAGACAGTGCCCTAATGTACTGACTCTCACTGGGAGACAGTGTCTAATGTACTGGCGGTCACTGGGAGACAGTGTCTAATGTACTGAATCACACTGGCAGACAGTGCCCCAATGTACTGAATCTCACTGGGAGACAGTGCCCTAATGTACTGAATCTCACTGGGAAACAGTGCCCTAATGTACTGAATCTCACTGGGAGACAGTGTCTTAATGTACTGAATCTAACTGGGGGACAGTGTCCTAATTTACTAACTCTCACTGGGAGACAGTGTCTAATGTACTGAATCTCACTGGGAGACAGAGCACTAATGTACTGCATCTCTCTGGGACACAGTGCCCTACTGTAATGACTCTCACTGGGAGACAGTGTCTAATGTACTGACTCTCACTGGGAGACAGTGTCTAATGTACTGAATCTCAATGGGAGACAGTGTCTAATGTACTGACTCGCACTGGGAGACAGTGTGTAATGTACTGACTCTCACTGGGAGACAGTGTCAAATGTACTGACTCTCACTGGGAGACAGTGCCCTAATGTACTGACTCTCACTGGGAGACAGTGCCCTTATCTACTGACTCTGACTGGGAGACAGTGTCTAATGTACTGAATCTCACTGGGAGACAGTGTCCTAAAGTACTGAATCTCACTGGGAGACAGTGCCCTAATGTACTGACTCTCACTGAGAAACAGTGCCCTAATGTACTGACTCTCACTGGGAGACAGTGTCCTAATGTACTGACTCTCACTGGGAGACAGTGTCTAATGCACTGAATCTCACTGGGAGACAGTGCCCTAATGTACTGACTCTCACTGGGAGACAGTGTCCTAATGTACTGACTCTCCCTGGGAGACAGTGTCTAATGTACTGAATCTCACTGGGAGACAGAGCACTAATGTACTGCATCTCACTGGGAGACAGTGTCCTAATGCACTGACTCTCTATGGGAGACAGTGTCTAATGTACTGAACCTCACTGGGAGACAGTGCCCTAATGTACTGACTCTCACTGGGAGACAGTGTCCTAATGTACTGACTCTCACTGGGAGACAGTGTCTAATGTACTGATTCTCACTGGGAGACAGAGCACTAATGTACTGCATCTCACTGGGAGACAGTGCCCTAATGTAATGACTCTCACTGGGAGACAGTGTCTAATGTACTGAATCTCAATGGGAGACAGTGTCTAATGTACTGTAACTCACTGGGAGGCAGTGCCCTAATGTACTGACTCTGACTGGGAGACAGTGCCCTAATGTACTGACACTCACTGGGAGACAGTGTCTAATGTACTGACTCTCACTGGGAGAAAGTGTCTAATGTACTGACTCTCACTGGAGACAGTGTCTAATGTACTGACTCTCACTGGGAGACAGTGCCCTAATGTACTAACTCTCACTGGGAGACAGTGCCCTAATGTACTGACTCTCACTGGGAGACAGTGTCTATTGTACTGAATCTCACTGGGAGACAGTGCCCTAATGTACTGACTCTCACTGGGAGACAGTGTCTAATGTACTGGCTGTCACTGGGAGACAGTGTCTAATGTACTGAATCACACTGGCAGACAGTGTCCTAATGTACTGAATCTCACAGGGAGACAGTGTCTAATGTACTGAATCTCACAGGGAGACAGTGTCCTAATGTACTGAATCTCACTGGGAGACAGTGCCCTAATGTACTGACTCTCACAGGGAGACAGTGTCCTAATGTACTGACTCTGACTGGGAGACAGTGTCCTAATGTACTGACACTCACAGGGAGGGAGTTTCCAAATGTACTGACTCTGACTGGGAGACAGTGCCCTAATGTAATGAATCTCACTGGGAGCCAGTGTCTAATGTACAGATTCTCACTGGGAGACAGAGCACTAATGTACTGCATCTCACTGGGAGACAGTGCCCTAATGTAATGACTCTCACTGGGAGACAGTGTCTAATGTACTGACTCTCACTGGGAGACAGTGTCTAATGCACTAGCGGTCACTGGGAGACAGTGTCTAATGTACTGAATCACACTGGCAGACAGTGCCCCAATGTACTGAATCTCACTGGGAGACAGTGCCCTAATGTACTGAATCTCACTGGGAAACAGTGCCCTAATGTACTGAATCTCACTGGGAGACAGTGTCTTAATGTACTGAATCTAACTGGGGGACAGTGTCCTAATTTACTAACTCTCACTGGGAGACAGTGTCTAATGTACTGAATCTCACTGGGAGACAGAGCACTAATGTACTGCATCTCTCTGGGACACAGTGCCCTAATGTAATGACTCTCACTGGGAGACAGTGTCTAATGTACTGACTCTCACTGGGAGACAGTGCCCTAATGTACTGACTCTCACTGGGAGACAGTGTCTAATGTACTGACTCTCACTGGGAGACAGTGTCTAATGTACTGAATCTCAATGGGAGACAGTGTCTAATGTACTGACTCGCACTGGGAGACAGTGTGTAATGTACTGACTCTCACTGGGAGACAGTGTCAAATGTACTGACTCTCACTGGGAGACAGTGCCCTAATGTACTGACTCTCACTGGGAGACAGTGCCCTTATCTACTGACTCTGACTGGGAGACAGTGTCTAATGTACTGAATCTCACTGGGAGACAGTGTCCTAATGCACTGAATCTCACTGGGAGACAGTGCCCTTATCTACTGACTCTCACTGGGAGACAGTGTGCTAATGTACTGACTCTCCCTGGGAGACAGTGTCTAATGTACTGAATCTCACTGGGAGACAGAGCACTAATGTACTGCATCTCACTGGGAGACAGTGTCCTAATGCACTGACTCTCTATGGGAGACAGTGTCTAATGTACTGAACCTCACTGGGAGACAGTGCCCTAATGTACTGACTCTCACTGGGAGACAGAGTCCTAATGTACTGACTCTCACTGGGAGACAGTGTCTAATGTACTGATTCTCACTGGGAGACAGAGCACTAATGTACTGCATCTCACTGGGAGACAGTGCCCTAATGTAATGACTCTCACTGGGAGACAGTGTCTAATGTACTGACTCTCAATGGGAGACAGTGTCTAATGTACTGTAACTCACTGGGAGGCAGTGCCCTAATATACTAACTCTGACTGGGAGACAGTGCCCTAATGTACTGACTCTCACTGGGAGACAGTGTCTAATGTACTGACTCTCACTGGGAGAAAGTGTCTAATGTACTGACTCTCACTGGGAGACAGTGTCTAATGTACTGACTCTCACTGGGAGACAGTGCCCTAATGTACTAACTCTCACTGGGAGACAGTGCCCTAATGTACTGACTCTCACTTGGAGACGGTGTCTATTGTACTGAATCTCACTGGGAGACAGTGCCCTAATGTACTGACTCTCACTGGGAGACAGTGTCCTAATGTACTGGCTGTCACTGGGAGACAGTGTCTAATGTATTGAATCACACTGGCAGACAGTGCCCCATTGTACTGAAATTCACTGGGAGACAGTGCCCTAATGTACTGACTCTCACTGGGAGACAGTGTCTAATGTACTGACTCTCACTGGGAGACAGTGTCTAATGTACTGCCTCGCACTGAGAGACAGTGTCTATAGTACTGACTCTCACTGGGAGACAGTGTCTAATGTACTGACTCTCACTGGGAGACTGTGCCCTAATGTACTGACTCTCACTGGGAGACAGTGCCCTAATGTACTGATTCTCACTGGGAGACAGTGTCTAATGTAATGAATCTCACTGGGAGACAGTGTCTAATGTACTGACTCTCACTGGGAGACAGTGTCTAATGTACTGACTCTCATTGGGAGACAGTGTCTAATGTACTGACTCTCACTGGGAGACAGTGCCCTAATGTACTGACTCTCACTGGGAGTCAGTGCCCTAATGTACTGATTCTCACTGGGAGACAATGTCTAATGTACTGAATCTCACTGGGAGACAGTGTCCTAATGTACTGAATCTCACTGGGAGACTGTGCCCTAATGTACTGAATCTCACTGGGAGACTGTGCCCTAATGTACTGAATCTCACTGGGAGACAGTGTCCTAATGTACTGACTCTCACTGGGAGACAGTGTCTAATGTACTGAATCTCACTGGGAGACAGTGTCCTAATGTACTGAATCTCAACTGGGAGACAGTGTCTAATGTACTGAATCTCACTAGGAGACAGTGTCTAATGTACTGAATATCACTGGGAGACAGTGTCTCATGTACTGACTCTCACTGGGAGACAGTGTCCTAATGTACTGAATCTCACTGGGAGACAGTGTCTAATGTACTGAATCTCACAGGGAGACAGTGTCCTAATGTAGTGAATCTCACTGGGAGACAGTGCCCTAATGTACTGACTCTCACAGGGAGACAGTGTCCTAATGTACTGACTCTGACTGGGAGACAGTGTCCTAATGTACTGACACTCACAGGGAGGGAGTGTCCAAATGTACTGACTCTGACTGGGAGACAGTGCCCTAATGTAATGAATCTCACTGGGAGCCAGTGTCTAATGTACTGATTCTCACTGGGAGACAGAGCACTAATGTACTGCATCTCACTGGGAGACAGTGCCCTAATGTAATGACTCTCACTGGGAGACAGTGTCTAATGTACTGACTCTCACTGGGAGACAGTGTCTAATGTACTGTAACTCACTGGGAGACAGTGCCCTAATGTTCTGACTCTGACTGGGAGACAGTGCCCTAATGTACTGACTCTCACTGGGAGACAGTGTCTAATGTACTGACTCTCACTGGGAGAAAGTGTCTAATGTAATGACACTCACTGGGAGACAGTGTCTAATGTACTGACTCTCACTGGGAGACAGTGCCCTAATGTACTGACTCTCACTGGGAGACAGTGCCCTAATGTACTGACTCTCACTGGGAGACAGTGTCTATTGTACTGAATCTCACTGGGAGACAGTGTCCTAAAGTACTGACTCTCACTGGGAGACAGTGTCTAATGTACTGGCTGTCACTGGGAGACAGTGTCTAATGTGCTGAATCACACTGGCAGACAGTGCCCCAATGTACTGAATCTCACTGGGAGACAGTGCCCTAATGTACTGACTCTCACTGGGAGACAGTGTCTAATGTACTGACTCTCACTGGGAGACAGTGTCTAATGTACTGACTCGCACTGGGAGACAGTGTCTCTAGTACTGACTCTCACTGGGAGACAGTGTCTAATGTACTGACTCTCACTGGGAGACTGTGCCCTAATGTACTGACTCTCACTGGGAGACAGTGCCCTAATGTACTGATTCTCACTGGGAGACAGTGTCTAATGTAATGAATCTCACTGGGAGACAGTGACTAATGTACTGACTCTCACTGGGAGACAGTGTCTAATGTACTGACTCGCACTGGGAGACAGTGTCTAATGTACTGACTCTCATTGGGAGACAGTGTCTAATGTACTGACTCTTACTGGGAGTCAGTCCCCTAATGTACTGACTCTCACTGGGAGACAGTGCCCTAATGTACTGATTCACACTGGGAGACAGTGTCTAATGTACTGAATCTCACTGGGAGACAGTGTCCTAATGTACTGAATCTCACTGGGAGACTGTGCCCTAATGTACTGAATCTCACTGGGAGACTGTGCCCTAAAGTACTGAATCTCACTGGGAGACAGTGTGCTAATGTACTGACTGTCACTGGGAGACAGTGTCTAATGTACTGAATCTCACTGGGAGACAGTGTCCTAATGTAATGAATCTCACTGGGAGACAGTGTCTAATGTACTGAATCTCACTAGGAGACAGTGTCTAATGTACTGAATATCACTGGGAGACAGTGTCTCATTTACTGACTCTCACTGGGAGACAGTGTCCTAATGTACTGAATCTCACTGGGAGACAGTATCTAATGTACTGAATCTCACTGGGAGACAGTGTCCTAATGTACTGAATCTCACTGGGAGACAGTGTCCTAATGTACTGAATCTCACTGGGAGACAGTGTCTAATGTACTGAATCTCACAGGGAGACAGTGTCCTAATGTAATGACTCTCACTGGGAGACAGTGTCTAATGTACTGACTCTCAATGGGAGACAGTGTCTAATGTACTGTAACTCACTGGGAGGCAGTGCCCTAATGTACTGACTCTGACTGGGAGACAGTGCCCTAATGTACTGACTCTCACTGGGAGACAGTGTCTAATGTACTGACTCTCACTGGGAGAAAGTGTCTAATGTACTGACTCTCACTGGGAGACAGTGTCTAATGTACTGACTCTCACTGGGAGACAGTGCCCTAATGTACTAACTCTCACTGGGAGACAGTGCCCTAATGTACTGACTCTCACTTGGAGACGGTGTCTATTGTACTGAATCTCACTGGGAGACAGTGCCCCATTGAACTGAATCTCACTGGGAGACAGTGCCCTAATGTACTGACTCTCACTGGGAGACAGTGTCTAATGTACTGACTCTCACTGGGAGACAGTGTCTAATGTACTGCCTCGCACTGGGAGACAGTGTCTATAGTACTGACTCTCACTGGGAGACAGTGTCTAATGTACTGACTCTCACTGGGAGACTGTGCCCTAATGTACTGACTCTCACTGGGAGACAGTGCCCTAATGTACTGATTCTCACTGGGAGACAGTGTCTAATGTAATGAATCTCACTGGGAGACAGTGTCTAATGTACTGACTCTCACTGGGAGACAGTGTCTAATGTACTGACTCTCATTGGGAGACAGTGTCTAAGTACTGACTCTCACTGGGAGACAGTGCCCTAATGTACTGACTCTCACTGGGAGACAGTGCCCTAATGTACTGATTCTCACTGGGAGACAATGTCTAATGTACTGAATCTCACTGGGAGACAGTGTCCTAATGTACTGAATCTCACTGGGAGACTGTGCCCTAATGTACTGAATCTCACTGGGAGACTGTGCCCTAATGTACTGAATCTCACTGGGAGACAGTGTGCTAATGTACTGACTGTCACTGGGAGACAGTGTCTAATGTACTGAATCTCACTGGGAGACAGTGTCCTAATGTACTGAATCTCACTGGGAGACAGTGTCTAATGTACTGACTCTCATTGGGGGACAGTGTCTAATGTACTGACTCTCACTGGGAGACAGTGCCCTAATGTACTGACTCTCACTGGGAGACAGTGCCCTAATGTACTGATTCTCACTGGGAGACAATGTCTAATGTACTGAATCTCACTGGGAGACAGTGTCCTAATGTACTGAATCTCACTGGGAGACTGTGCCCTAATGTACTGAATCTCACTGGGAGACTGTGCCCTAATTTACTGAATCTCACTGGGAGACAGTGTGCTAATGTACTGACTGTCACTGGGAGACAGTGTCTAATGTACTGAATCTCACTGGGAGACAGTGTCCTAATGTACTGAATCTCACTGGGAGACAGTGTCTAATGTACTGAATCTCACTAGGAGACAGTGTCTAATGTACTGAATATCACTGGGAGACAGTGTCTCATGTACTGACTCTCACTGGGAGACAGTGTCCTAATGTACTGAATCTCACTGGGAGACAGTGTCTAATGTACTGAATCTCACAGGGAGACAGTGTCCTAATGTAGTGAATCTCACTGGGAGACAGTGCCCTAATGTACTGACTCTCACAGGGAGACAGTGTCCTAATGTACTGACTCTGACTGGGAGACAGTGTCCTAATGTACTGACACTCACAGGGAGGGAGAGTCCAAATGTACTGACTCTGACTGGGAGACAGTGCCCTAATGTAATGAATCTCACTGGGAGCCAGTGTCTACTGTACTGATTCTCACTGGGAGACAGAGCATTAATGTACTGCATCTCACTGGGAGACAGTGCCCTAATGTAATGACTCTCACTGGGAGACAGTGTCTAATGTACTGACTCTCACTGGGAGACAGTGTCTAATGTACTGTAACTCACTGGGAGACAGTGCCCTAATGTTCTGACTCTGACTGGGAGACAGTGCCCTAATGTACTGACTCTCACTGGGAGACAGTGTCTAATGTACTGACTCTCACTGGGAGACAGTGTCTAATAACTGACTCTCACTGGGAGACAGTGTCCTAATGAACTGACTCTCACTGGGAGACAGTGTCTAATGTACTGACTCTCACTGGGAGACAGTGTCTAATAACTGACTCTCACTGGGAGACAGTGTCCTTATGTACTGACTCTCACTGGTAGACAGTGTCTAAAGTACTGAATCGCACTGGGAGACAGTGCCCTAATGTACTGACTCTCACTGGGAGACAGTGTCTAATGTACTGAATCTCACTGGGAGACAGTGTCTAATGTACTGACTCTCACGGGGAGACAGTGTCTAATGTACTGACTCTCACTGGGAGACAGTGTCCTAATGTACTGACTCTCACTGGGAGACAGTGTCTAACATACTGACTCTCACTGGGAAACAGTGCCCTAATGTACTGACTGTCACTGGGAGACAGTGTCTAATGTACTTACTCTCACTGGGAGACAGTGTCTAATAACTGACTCTCACAGGGAGACAGTGTCCTAATGTACTGACTCTCACTGGGAGACAGTGTCTAATGTACTGACTGTCACTGGGAGACAGTGTCTAATAACTGACTCTCACTGGGAGACAGTGTCCTAATGTACTGAATCTCACTGGGAGACAGTGTCTAATGTACTGAATCTCACAGGGAGACAGTGTCCTAATGTAGTGAATCTCACTGGGAGACAGTGCCCTAATGTACTGACTCTCACAGGGAGACAGTGTCCTAATGTACTGACTCTGACTGGGAGACAGTGTCCTAATGTACTGACACTCACAGGGAGGGAGTGTCCAAATGTACTGACTCTGACTGGGAGACAGTGCCCTAATGTAATGAATCTCACAGGGAGACAGTGTCTAATGTACTGCATCTCACTGGGAGACAGTGCCCTAATGTAATGACTCTCACTGGGAGACATGGTCTAATGTACTGACTCTCAATGGGAGACAGTGTCTAATGTACTGTAACTCACTGGGAGGCAGTGCCCTAATGTACTGACTCTGACTGGGAGACAGTGCCCTAATGTACTGACTCTCACTGGGAGACAGTGTATAATGTACTGACTCTCACTGGGAGAAAGTGTCTAATGTACTGACTCTCACTGGGAGACAGTGTCTAATGTACTGACTCTCACTGGGAGACAGTGCCCTAATGTACTAACTCTCACTGGGAGACAGTGCCCTAATGTACTGACTCTCACTTGGAGACGGTGTCTATTGTACTGAATCTCACTGGGAGACAGTGCCCCATTGTACTGAATCTCACTGGGAGACAGTGCCCTAATGTACTGACTCTCACTGGGAGACAGTGTCTAATGTACTGACTCTCACTGGGAGACAGTGTCTAATGTACTGCCTCGCACTGGGAGACAGTGTCTATAGTACTGACTCTCACTGGGAGACAGTGTCTAATGTACTGACTCTCACTGGGAGACTGTGCCCTAATGTACTGACTCTCACTGGGAGACAGTGCCCTAATGTACTGATTCTCACTGGGAGACAGTGTCTAATGTAATGAATCTCACTGGGAGACAGTGTCTAATGTACTGACTCTCACTGGGAGACAGTGTCTAATGTACTGACTCGCACTGGGAGACAGTGTCTAATGTACTGACTCTCATTGGGAGACAGTGTCTAATGTACTGACTCTCACTGGGAGACAGTGCCCTAATGTATTGACACTCACTGGGAGACAGTGCCCTAATGTACTGATTCTCACTGGGAGACTGTGCCCTAATGTACTGAATCTCACTGGGAGACTGTGCCCTAATGTACTGAATCTCACTGGGAGACAGTGTGCTAATGTACTGACTGTCACTGGGAGACAGTGTCTAATGTACTGAATCTCACTGGGAGACAGTGTCCTAATGTACTGAATCTCACTGGGAGACAGTGTCTAATGTACTGAATCTCACTAGGAGACAGTGTCTCATGTACTGACTCTCACTGGGAGACAGTGTCCTAATGTACTGAATCTCACTGGGAGACAGTGTCTAATGTACTGAATCTCACAGGGAAACAGTGTCCTAATGTACTGACTCTGACTGGGAGACAGTGTCCTAATGTACTGACACTCACAGGGAGGGACTGTCCAAATGTACTGACTCTGACAGGGAGACAGTGCCCTAATGTAATGAATCTCACTGGGAGCAGTGTCTAATGTACTGATTCTCACTGGGAGACAGAGCACTAATGTACTGCATCTCACTGGGAGACAGTGCCCTAATGTAATGACTCTCACTGGGAGACAGTGTCTAATGTATTGACTCTCACTGGGAGACAGTGTCTAATGTACTGTAACTCACTGAGAGACAGTGCCCTAATGTTCTGACTCTGACTGGGAGACAGTGCCCTAATGTACTGACTCTCACTGGGAGACAGTGTCTAATGTACTGACTCTCACTGGGAGAAAGTGTCTAATGTAATGACACTCACTGGGAGACAGTGTCTAATGTACTGACTCTCCCTGGGAGACAGTGCCCTAATGTTCTGACTCTCACTGGGAGACAGTGCCCTAATGTACTGACTCTCACTGGGAGACAGTGTCTATTGTACTGAATCTCACTGGGAGACAGTGTCCTAAAGTACTGACTCTCACTGGGAGACAGTGTCTAATGTACTGGCTGTCACTGGGAGACAGTGTCTAATGTGCTGAATCACACTGGCAGACAGTGCCCCAATGTACTGAATCTCACTGGGAGACAGTGCCCTAATGTACTGACTCACACTGGGAGACAGTGTCTAATGTACTGACTCTCACTGGGAGACAGTGTCTAATGTACTGACTCGCACTGGGAGACAGTGTCTCTAGTAATGACTCTCACTGGGAGACAGTGTCTAATGTACTGACTCTCACTGGGAGACTGTGCCCTCATGTACTGACTCTCACTGGGAGACAGTGCCCTAATGTACTGATTCTCACTGGGAGACAGTGTCTAATGTAATGAATCTCACTGGGAGACAGTGACTAATGTACTGACTCTCACTGGGAGACAGTGTCTAATGTACTGACTCGCACTGGGAGACAGTGTCTAATGTACTGACTCTCATTGGGAGACAGTGTCTAATGTACTGACTCTTACTGGGAGTCAGTCCCCTAATGTACTGACTCTCACTGGGAGACAGTGCCCTAATGTACTGATTCTCACTGGGAGACAGTGACTAATGTACTGAATCTCACTGGGAGACTGTGCCCTAATGTACTGAATCTCACTGGGAGACTGTGCCCTAAAGTACTGAATCTCACTGGGAGACAGTGTGCTAATGTACTGACTGTCACTGGGAGACAGTGTCTAATGTACTGAATCTCACTGGGAGACAGTGTCCTAATGTACTGAATCTCACTGGGAGACAGTGTCTAATGTACTGAATCTCACTAGGAGACAGTGTCTAATGTACTGAATATCACTGGGAGACAGTGTCTCATTTACTGACTCTCACTGGGAGACAGTGTCCTAATGTACTGAATCTCACTGGGAGACAGTGTCTAATGTACTGAATCTCACAGGGAGACAGTGTCCTAATGTACTGAATCTCAATGGGAGACAGTGCCCTAATGTACTGACTCTCACAGGGAGACAGTGTCCTAATGTACTGACTCTGACTGGGAGACAGTGTCCTAATGTACTGACACTCACAGGGAGACAGTGTCCAAATGTACTGACTCTGACTGGGAGACAGTGCCCCAATGTAATGAATCTCACTGGGAGACAGTGTCTAATGTAGAGAATCTCACTGGGAGACAGAGTCCTAATGTACTGACTCACTGGGAAACAGTGTCCTAATGTACTGTTCACTGGGAGGCACTTTCCTAATGAACTGACTCACTGGGAGACAGTGCCCTAAAGTACTGAATCTCACTGGCAGACAGTGCCATAATGTACTGACTCTCACTGGGAGACAGTGTCCTAATATACTGACTCTCACTGGGAGACAGTGCCCAAATGTACTGACTCTCACTGTGAGACAGTGTCCTAATGTACTGACTCTCACTGGGAGACAGTGCCTTAATGTACTGAATCTCACTGGGAGGCAGTGTCCTAATGTACTGACTCACTGGGAGACAGTGTCCTAATGCACTGAATCACAGGGAGACAGTGTCTAATGTACTGACTCTCACTGGGAGACAGTGCCCTAATGTACTGAATCTCACTGGGAGACAGTGCCCTAATGTACTGACTCTCACTGGGAGACAGTGTCTATTGTACTGAATCTCACTGGGAGACAGTGCCCTAATGTACTGACTCTCACTGGGAGACAGTGTCTAATGTATTGGCTGTCACTGGGAGACAGTGTCTAATGTACTGACTCTCACTGGGAGACAGTGTCTAATGTAATGACTCTTACTGGGAGACAGCGTCCTAATGTACTGACTCTCACTGGGAGACAGTGTCCTAATGTACTGACTCTCACTGGGAGACAGTGTCTAATGTACTGAATCTCACTGGGAGACAGTGTCAAATAACTGACTCTCACTGGAAGACAGTGTCCTAATGTACTGACTCTCACTGGGAGACAGTGTCTAATGTACTGACTCTCACTGGGAGACAGTGTCTAATAACTGACTCTCACTGGGAGACAGTGTCCTAATGTACTGACTCTCACTGGTAGACAGTGTCTAATGTACTGAATCGCACAGGGAGACAGTGCCCTAATGTACTGAATCTCACTGGGAGACAGTGCCCTAATGTACTGACTCTCACTGGGAGACGGTGTCTAATGTACTGACTCTCACTGGGAGACAGTGCCCTAATGTGCTGACTCTCACTGGGACAGAGTGCCCTAATGTACTGAATCTCACTGGGAGACAGTGTCAAATGTACTGACTCTCACCGGGAGACAGTGTCCTAATGTACTGACTCTCACTGGGAGTCAGTGCCCTAATGTACTGACTGTCACTGGGAGAGAGTGTCTAATGTACTGAATCTCACTGGGAGACAGTGTCTAATGTACTGACTCTCACTGGGAGACAGTGCCCTAATGTACTGAATCTCACTGGGAGACAGTGTCTAATCTACTGACTCTCACTGGGAGACAGTGTGTAATGAACTGAATCTCACTGGGAGACAGTGTCCTAATGTACTGACTCTCACTGGGAGACAGTGCCCTAATGTACTGAATCACACTGGGAGACAGTGTCCTAATGTAATGACTCTCACCGGGAGACAGTGTCCTAATGTACTGACTCACTGGGAGACAGTGCCCTAATGTACCGACTCTCCCTGGCAGACAGTGTCCTAATGTGCTGACTCACTGGGAGACAGTGTCCTATTGTACTGACTGTCACTGGGAGACAGTGTCCTAATGTACTGACTCTCACTGGGAGACAGTGTCTAATGTACTGACTCTCACTGGGAGACAGTGTCATAATGTATTGAATCACACTGGGAGACAGTGTCCTAATGTAATGACTCTCAATGGGAGACAGTGTCCTAATGTACTGACTCTCACTGGGAGACAGTGTCTAATGTACTGACTCTCACTGGGAGACAGTGTCTAATAACTGACTCTCACTGGGAGACAGTGGCCTAATGTACTGACTCTCACTGGGAGACAGTGTCTAATGTACTGACTCTCACTGGGAGACAGTGTCTAATAACTGACTCTCACTGGGAGACAGTGTCCTAATGTACTGACTCTCACTGGTAGACAGTGTCTAATGTACTGAATCGCACTGGGAGACAGTGCCCTAATGTACTAACTCTCACTGGGAGACAGTGTCTAAAGTACTGAATCTCACTGGGAGACAGTGTCCTAATGTACTGACTCACACTGGGAGACAGTGTCTAATGTACTGAATCTCACTGGGAGACAGTGTCTAATGTACTGACTGTCAGTGGGAGACAGTGCCTAATGTGCTGACTCTCACTGGGAGTCAGTGCCCTAATGTACTGACTGTCACTGGGAGAGAGTGTCTAATGTACTGAATCTCACTGGGAGACAGTGTCTAATGTACTGACTCTCACTGGGAGACAGTGTCTAATCTACTGACTCTCAGTGGGAGACAGTGTGTAATGAACTGAATCTCACTGGGAGACAGTGTCCTAATGTACTGACTCTCGCTGGGAGACAGAGTCCTAAAGTACTGACTCTCACTGGGAGACAGTGCCCTAATGTACTGAATCACACTGGGAGACAGTGTCCTAATGTAATGACTCTCACCGGGAGACAGTGTCCTAATGTACTGACTCACTGGGAGACAGTGTCCTAATGTACTGACTCTAACTGGGAGACAGTGCCCTAATGTACTGACTGTCACTGGGAGACAGTGTCCTAATGTACTGACTCTCACTGGGAGACAGTGTCTAATGTACTGACTCTCACTGGGAGACAGTGTCCTAATGTACTGAATCACACTGGGAGACAGTGTCCTAATGTAATGACTCTCACTGGGAGACAGTGTCCTAATGTACTGACTCTCACTTGGAGACAGTGTCTAATGTACTGACTCTAACTGGGAGACAGTGTCTAATAACTGACTCTCACTGGGAGACAGTGTCCTAATGAACTGACTCTCACTGGGAGACAGTGTCTAATGTACTGACTCTCACTGGGAGACAGTGTCTAATAACTGACTCTCACTGGGAGACAGTGTCCTTATGTACTGACTCTCACTGGTAGACAGTGTCTAAAGTACTGAATCGCACTGGGAGACAGTGCCCTAATGTACTGACTCTCACTGGGAGACAGTGTCTAATGTACTGAATCTCACTGGGAGACAGTGTCTAATGTACTGACTCTCACGGGGAGACAGTGTCTAATGTACTGACTCTCACTGGGAGACAGTGTCCTAATGTACTGACTCTCACTGGGAGACAGTGTCTAACATACTGACTCTCACTGGGAAACAGTGCCCTAATGTACTGACTGTCACTGGGAGACAGTGTCTAATGTACTGAATCTCACTGGGAGACAGTGTCTAATAACTGACTCTCACTGGGAGACAGTGTCCTAATGTACTGACTCTCACTGGGAGACAGTGTCTAATGTACTGAGTCTCACTGGGAGACAGTGTCTAATAACTGACTCTCACTGGGAGACAGTGTCCTAATGTACTGAATCTCACTGGGAGACAGTGTCTAATGTACTGAATCTCACAGGGAGACAGTGTCCTAATGTAGTGAATCTCACTGGGAGACAGTGCCCTAATGTACTGACTCTCACAGGGAGACAGTGTCCTAATGTACTGACTCTGACTGGGAGACAGTGTCCTAATGTACTGACACTCACAGGGAGGGTGTGTCCAAATGTACTGACTCTGACTGGGAGACAGTGCCCTAATGTAATGAATCTCACAGGGAGACAGTGTCTAATGTACTGATTCTCACTGGGAGACAGAGCACTAATGTACTGCATCTCACTGGGAGACAGTGCCCTAATGTAATGACTCTCACTGGGAGACAGTGTCTAATGTACTGACTCTCAATGGGAGACAGTGTCTAATGTACTGTAACTCACTGGGAGGCAGTGCCCTAATGTACTGACTCTGACTGGGAGACAGTGCCCTAATGTACTGACTCTCACTGGGAGACAGTGTATAATGTACTGACTCTCACTGGGAGAAAGTGTCTAATGTACTGACTCTCACTGGGAGACAGTGTCTAATGTACTGACTCTCACTGGGAGACAGTGCCCTAATGTACTAACTCTCACTGGGAGACAGTGCCCTAATGTAATGACTCTCACTTGGAGACGGTGTCTATTGTACTGAATCTCACTGGGAGACAGTGCCCCATTGTACTGAATCTCACTGGGAGACAGTGCCCTAATGTACTGACTCTCACTGGGAGACAGTGTCTAATGTACTGACTCTCACTGGGAGACAGTGTCTAATGTACTGCCTCGCACTGGGAGACAGTGTCTATAGTACTGACTCTCACTGGGAGACAGTGTCTAATGTACTGACTCTCACTGGGAGACTGTGCCCTAATGTACTGACTCTCACTGGGAGACAGTGCCCTAATGTACTGATTCTCACTGGGAGACAGTGTCTAATGTAATGAATCTCACTGGGAGACAGTGTCTAATGTACTGACTCTCACTGGGAGACAGTGTCTAATGTACTGACTCGCACTGGGAGACAGTGTCTAATGTACTGACTCTCATTGGGAGACAGTGTCTAATGTACTGACTCTCACTGGGAGACAGTGCCCTAATGTACTGACTCTCACTGGGAGACAGTGCCCTAATGTACTGATTCTCACTGGGAGACTGTGCCCTAATGTACTGAATCTCACTGGGAGACTGTGCCCTAATGTACTGAATCTCACTGGGAGACAGTGTGCTAATGCACTGACTGTCACTGGGAGACAGTGTCTAATGTACTGAATCTCACTGGGAGACAGTGTCCTAATGTACTGAATCTCACTGGGAGACAGTGTCTAATGTACTGAATCTCACTAGGAGACAGTGTCTCATGTACTGACTCTCACTGGGAGACAGTGCCCTAATGTAATGAATCTCACTGGGAGCAGTGTCTAATGTACTGATTCTCACTGGGAGACAGAGCACTAATGTACTGCATCTCACTGGGAGACAGTGCCCTAATGTAATGACTCTCACTGGGAGACAGTGTCTAATGTACTGACTCTCACTGGGAGACAGTGTCTAATGTACTGTAACTCACTGGGAGACAGTGCCCTAATGTTCTGACTCTGACTGGGAGACAGTGCCCTAATGTACTGACTCTCACTGGGAGACAGTGCCTAATGTACTGACTCTCACTGGGAGAAAGTGTCTAATGTAATGACACTCACTGGGAGACAGTGTCTAATGTACTGACTCTCACTGGGAGACAGTGCCCTAATGTACTGACTCTCACTGGGAGACAGTGCCCTAATGTACTGACTCTCACTGGGAGACAGTGTCTATTGTACTGAATCTCACTGGGAGACAGTGTCCTAAAGTACTGACTCTCACTGGGAGACAGTGTCTAATGTACTGGCTGTCACTGGGAGACAGTGTCTAATGTGCTGAATCACACTGGCAGACAGTGCCCCAATGTACTGAATCTCACTGGGAGACAGTGCCCTAATGTACTGACTCTCACTGGGAGACAGTGTCTAATGTACTGACTCTCACTGGGAGACAGTGTCTAATGTACTGACTCGCACTGGGAGACAGTGTCTCTAGTAATGACTCTCACTGGGAGACAGTGTCTAATGTACTGACTCTCACTGGGAGACTGTGCCCTAATGTACTGACTCTCACTGGGAGACAGTGCCCTAATGTACTGATTCTCACTGGGAGACAGTGTCTAATGTAATGAATCTCACTGGGAGACAGTGACTAATGTACTGACTCTCACTGGGAGACAGTGTCTAATGTACTGACTCGCACTGGGAGATAGTGTCTAATGTACTGACTCTCATTGGGAGACAGTGTCTAATGTACTGACTCTTACTGGGAGTCAGTCCCCTAATGTACTGACTCTCACTGGGAGACAGTGCCCTAATGTACTGATTCTCACTGGGAGACAGTGACTAATGTACTGAATCTCACTGGGAGACTGTGCCCTAATGTACTGAATCTCACTGGGAGACTGTGCCCTAAAGTACTGAATCTCACTGGGAGACAGTGTGCTAATGTACTGACTGTCACTGGGAGACAGTGTCTAATGTACTGAATCTCACTGGGAGACAGTGTCCTAATGTACTGAATCTCACTGGGAGACAGTGTCTAATGTACTGAATCTCACTAGGAGACAGTGTCTAATGTACTGAATATCACTGGGAGACAGTGTCTCATTTACTGACTCTCACTGGGAGACAGTGTCCTAATGTACTGAATCTCACTGGGAGACAGTGTCTAATGTACTGAATCTCACAGGGAGACAGTGTCCTAATGTACTGAATCTCACTGGGAGACAGTGCCCTAATGTACTGACTCTCACAGGGAGACAGTGTCCTAATGTACTGACTCTGACTGGGAGACAGTGTCCTAATGTACTGACACTCACAGGGAGACAGTGTCCAAATGTACTGACTCTGACTGGGAGACAGTGCCCCAATGTAATGAATCTCACTGGGAGACAGTGTCTAATGTAGAGAATCTCACTGGGAGACAGAGTCCTAATGTACTGACTCACTGGGAAACAGTGTCCTAATGTACTGTTCACTGGGAGACACTTTCCTAATGAACTGACTCACTGGGAGACAGTGCCCTAAAGTACTGAATCTCACTGGCAGACAGTGCCATAATGTACTGACTCTCACTGGGAGACAGTGTCCTAATATACTGACTCTCACTGGGAGACAGTGCCCAAATGTACTGACTCTCACTGTGAGACAGTGTCCTAATGTACTGACTCTCACTGGGAGACAGTGCCTTAATGTACTGAATCTCACTGGGAGGCAGTGTCCTAATGTACTGACTCACTGGGAGACAGTGTCCTAATGCACTGAATCACAGGGAGACAGTGTCTAATGTACTGACTCTCACTGGGAGACAGTGCCCTAAAGTACGGAATCTCACTGGGAGACAGTGCCCTAATGTACTGACTCTCACTGGGAGAAAGTGTCTATTGTACTGAATCTCACTGGGAGACAGTGCCCTAATGTACTGACTCTCACTGGGAGACAGTGTCTAATGTATTGGCTGTCACTGGGAGACAGTGTCTAATGTACTGACTCTCACTGGGAGACAGTGTCTAATGTAATGACTCTTACTGGGAGACAGCGTCCTAATGTACTGACTCTCACTGGGAGACAGTGTCCTAATGTACTGACTCTCACTGGGAGACAGTGTCTAATGTACTGAATCTCACTGGGAGACAGTGTCAAATAACTGACTCTCACTGGAAGACAGTGTCCTAATGTACTGACTCTCACTGGGAGACAGTGTCTAATGTACTGACTCTCACTGGGAGACAGTGTCTAATAACTGACTCTCACTGGGAGACAGTGTCCTAATGTACTGACTCTCACTGGTAGACAGTGTCTAATGTACTGAATCGCACAGGGAGACAGTGCCCTAATGTACTGAATCTCACTGGGAGACAGTGCCCTAATGTACTGACTCTCACTGGGAGACGGTGTCTAATGTACTGACTCTCACTGGGAGACAGTGCCCTAATGTGCTGACTCTCACTGGGACAGAGTGCCCTAATGTACTGAATCTCACTGGGAGACAGTGTCAAATGTACTGACTCTCACTGGGAGACAGTGTCCTAATGTACTGACTCTCACTGGGAGACAGTGTCTAATGTACTGACTCTCACTGGGAGACAGTTTCTAATGTACTGACTGTCAGTGGGAGACAGTGCCTAATGTGCTGACTCTCACTGGGAGTCAGTGCCCTAATGTACTGACTGTCACTGGGAGAGAGTGTCTAATGTACTGAATCTCACTGGGAGACAGTGTCTAATGTACTGACTCTCACTGGGAGACAGTGCCCTAATGTACTGAATCTCACTGGGAGACAGTGTCTAATCTACTGACTCTCACTGGGAGACAGTGTGTAATGAACTGAATCTCACTGGGAGACAGTGTCCTAATGTACTGACTCTCGCTGGGAGACAGAGTCCTAATGTACTGTCTCTCACTGGGAGACAGTGCCCTAATGTACTGAATCACACTGGGAGACAGTGTCCTAATGTAATGACTCTCACCGGGAGACAGTGTCCTAATGTACTGACTCACTGGGAGACAGTGCCCTAATGTACCGACTCTCCCTGGCAGACAGTGTCCTAATGTGCTGACTCACTGGGAGACAGTGTCCTATTGTACTGACTGTCACTGGGAGACAGTGTCCTAATGTACTGACTCTCACTGGGAGACAGTGTCTAATGTACTGACTCTCACTGGGAGACAGTGTCGTAATGTACTGAATCACACTGGGAGACAGTGTCCTAATGTAATGACTCTCAATGGGAGACAGTGTCCTAATGTACTGACTCTCACTGGGAGACAGTGTCTAATGTACTGACTCTCACTGGGAGACAGTGTCTAATAACTGACGCTCACTGGGAGACAGTGGCCTAATGTACTGACTCTCACTGGGAGACAGTGTCTAATGTACTGACTCTCACTGGGAGACAGTGTCTAATAACTGACTCTCACTGGGAGACAGTGTCCTAATGTACTGACTCTCACTGGTAGACAGTGTCTAATGTAATGAATCGCACTGGGAGACAGTGCCCTAATGTACTAACTCTCACTGGGAGACAGTGTCTAAAGTACTGAATCTCACTGGGAGACAGTGTCCTAATGTACTGACTCACACTGGGAGACAGTGTCTAATGTACTGAATCTCACTGGGAGACAGTGTCTAATGTACTGACTGTCAGTGGGAGACAGTGCCTAATGTGCTGACTCTCACTGGGAGTCAGTGCCCTAATGTACTGACTGTCACTGGGAGAGAGTGTCTAATGTACTGAATCTCACTGGGAGACAGTGTCTAATGTACTGACTCTCACTGGGAGACAGTGTCTAATCTACTGACTCTCAGTGGGAGACAGTGTGTAATGAACTGAATCTCACTGGGAGACAGTGTCCTAATGTACTGACTCTCGCTGGGAGACAGAGTCCTAAAGTACTGACTCTCACTGGGAGACAGTGCCCTAATGTACTGAATCACACTGGGAGACAGTGTCCTAATGTAATGACTCTCACCGGGAGACAGTGTCCTAATGTACTGACTCACTGGGAGACAGTGTCCTAATGTACTGACTCTAACTGGGAGACAGTGCCCTAATGTACTGACTGTCACTGGGAGACAGTGTCCTAATGTACTGACTCTCACTGGGAGACAGTGTCTAATGTACTGACTCTCACTGGGAGACAGTGTCCTAATGTACTGAATCACACTGGGAGACAGTGTCCTAATGTAATGACTCTCACTGGGAGACAGTGTCCTAATGTACTGACTCTCACTTGGAGACAGTGTCTAATGTACTGACTCTAACTGGGAGACAGTGTCTAATAACTGACTCTCACTGGGAGACAGTGTCCTAATGAACTGACTCTCACTGGGAGACAGTGTCTAATGTACTGACTCTCACTGGGAGACAGTGTCTAATAACTGACTCTCACTGGGAGACAGTGTCCTTATGTACTGACTCTCACTGGTAGACAGTGTCTAAAGTACTGAATCGCACTGGGAGACAGTGCCCTAATGTACTGACTCTCACTGGGAGACAGTGTCTAATGTACTGAATCTCACTGGGAGACAGTGTCTAATGTACTGACTCTCACGGGGAGACAGTGTCTAATGTACTGACTCTCACTGGGAGACAGTGTCCTAATGTACTGACTCTCACTGGGAGACAGTGTCTAACATACTGACTCTCACTGGGAAACAGTGCCCTAATGTACTGACTGTCACTGGGAGACAGTGTCTAATGTACTTACTCTCACTGGGAGACAGTGTCTAATAACTGACTCTCACTGGGAGACAGTGTCCTAATGTACTGACTCTCACTGGGAGACAGTGTCTAATGTACTGACTCTCACTGGGAGACAGTGTCTAATAACTGACTCTCACTGGGAGACAGTGTCCTAATGTACTGACTCTCACTGGGAGACAGTGTCTAATGTACTGAATCTCACTGGGAGACAGTGCCCTAATGTACTGACTCTCACTGGGAGACAGTGTCTAATGTACTGAATCTCACTGGGAGACAGTGCCCTAATGTACTGACTCACTGGGAGACAGTGTCTAATATACTGCCTCTCACTGGGATAGAGTGCCCTAATGTACTGACTCACTGTGAGACAGTGCCCTAATGTACTGACTCTCACTGGGAGACAGTATCCTAATGTACTGAATCACACTGGGAGACAGTGTCCTAATGTACTGACTCTCACCGGGAGACAGTGCCCTAATGTACTGACTCTCCCTGGCAGACAGTGTCCTAATGTACTGACTCACTGGGAGACAGTGTCCTAATGTACTGACTGTCACTGGGAGACATTGTCCTAATGTACTGACTCTCACTGGGAGACAGTGTCTAATGTACTGACTCTCACTGGGAGACAGTGTCCTAATGTACTGAATCACACTGGGAGACAGTGTCCTAATGTAATGACTCTCAATGGGAGACAGTGTCCTAATGTACTGACTCTCACTGGGAGACAGTGTCTAATGTACTGACTCTCACTGGGAGACAGTGTCTAATAACTGACTCTCACTGGGAGACAGTGGCCTAATGTACTGACTCTCACTGGGAGACAGTGTCTAATGTACTGAATCTCACTGGGAGACAGTGTCTAATAACTGACTCTAACTGGGAGACAGTCTCCTTATGTACTGACTCTCACTGGTAGACAGTGTCTAAAGTACTGAATCTCACTGGGAGACAGTACCCTAATGTACTGACTCTCACTGGGAGACAGTGTCTAATGTACTGAATCTCACTGGGAGACAGTGTCTAATGTACTGACTCTCACTGGGAGACAGTGTCTAATGTACTGACTCTCACTGGGAGACAGTGTCCTAATGTACTGACTCTCACTGGGAGACAGTGTCTAACATACTGACTCTCACTGGGAAACAGTGCCCTAATGTACTGACTGTCACTGGGAGACAGTGTCTAATGTACTTACTCTCACTGGGAGACAGTGTCTAATAACTGACTCTCACTGGGAGACAGTGTCCTAATGTACTGACTCTCACTGGGAGACAGTGTCTAATGTACTGACTCTCACTGGGAGACAGTGTCTAATAACTGACTCTCACTGGGAGACAGTGTCCTAATGTACTGACTCTCACTGGGAGACAGTGTCTAATGTACTGAATCTCACTGGGAGACAGTGCCCTAATGTACTGACTCTCACTGGGAGACAGTGTCTAATGTACTGAATCTCACTGGGAGACAGTGCCCTAATGTACTGACTCACTGGGAGACAGTGTCTAATATACTGCCTCTCACTGGGATAGAGTGCCCTAATGTACTGACTCACTGTGAGACAGTGCCCTAATGTACTGACTCTCACTGGGAGACAGTATCCTAATGTACTGAATCTCACTGGGACACAGTGTCCTAATGTACTGACTCTCACTGGGAGACAGTGTCTAATGTACTGACTCTCACTGGGAGACAGTGTCTAATGTACTGACTGTCAGTGGGAGACAGTGCCTAATGTGCTGACTCTCACTGGGAGTCAGTGCCCTAATGTACTGACTGTCATTGGGAGAGAGTGTCTAATGTACTGAATCTCACTGGGAGACAGTGTCTAATGTACTCACTCTCACTGGGAGACAGTGCCCTAATGTACTGAATCTCACTGGGAGACAGTGTCTAATCTACTGACTCTCACTGGGAGACAGTGTGTAATGAACTGAATCTCACTGGGAGACAGTGGCCTAATGTACTGACTCTCGCTGGGAGACAGAGTCCTAATGTACAGACTCTCACTGGGAGACAGTGCCCTAATGTACTGAATCACACTGGGAGACAGTGTCCTAATGTAATGACTCTCACCGGGAGACAGTGTCCTAATGTACTGACTCACTGGGAGACAGTGTCCTAATGTACTGACTCTCACTGGGAGACAGTGCCCAAATGTACTGACTCTCCCTGGCAGACAGTGTCCCAATGTACTGACTCACTGGGAGACAGTGTCTAATGTACTGACTCTCACTGGGAGACAGTGTCTAATGTACTAACTTTCACTGGGAGACAGTGTCTAATGTACTAACTTTCACTGGGAGACAGTGTCTAATGTACTGACTCTCACTGGGAGACAGTGTCCTAATGTACTGAATCACACTGGGAGACAGTGTCCTAATGTAATGACTCTCAATGGGAGAAAGTGTCCTAATGTACTGTCTCTCACTGGGAGACACTGTCTAATGTACTGACTCTCACTGGGAGACAGTGTCTAATAACTGACTCTCACTGGGAGACAGTGGCCTAATGTACTGACTCTCACTGGGAGACAGTGTCTAATGTACTGACTCTCACTGGGAGACAGTGTCTAATAACTGACTCTCACTGGGAGACAGTGTCCTAATGTACTGACTCTCACTGGTAGACAGTGTCTAATGTACTGAATCGCACAGGGAGACAGTGCCCTAATGTACTGACTCTCACTGGGAGACAGTGTCTAATGTACTGAATCTCACTGGGAGACAGTGTCTAATGTACTGACTGTCAGTGGGAGACAGTGCCTAATGTGCTGACTCTCACTGGGAGTCAGTGCCCTAATGTACTGACTGTCACTGGGAGAGAGTGTCTAATGTACTGAATCTCACTGGGAGACAGTGTCTAATGTACTGACTCTCACTGGGAGACAGTGTCTAATCTACTGACTCTCACTGGGAGACAGTGTGTAATGAACTGAATCTCACTGGGAGACAGTGTCCTAATGTACTGACTCTCACTGGGAGACAGAGTCCTAATGTACTGACTCTCACTGGGAGACAGTGCCCTAATGTACTGAATATCACTGGGAGACAGTGTCTAATGTACTGACTCTCACTGGGAGACAGTGCCCTAATGTACTGAATCTCACTGGGAGACAGTGTCTAATCTACTGACTCTCACTGGGAGACAGTGTGTAATGAACTGAATCTCACTGGGAGACAGTGTCCTAATGTACTGAATCTCGCTGGGAGACAGAGTCCTAATGTACTGACTCTCACTGGGAGACAGTGCCCTAATGTACTGAATCACACTGGGAGACAGTGTCCTAATGTAATGACTCTCACCGGGAGACAGTGTCCTAATGTACTGACTCACTGGGAGACAGTGTCCTAAAGTACTGACTCTGACTGGGAGACAGTGCCCTAATGTACTGACTCTCCCTGGCAGACAGTGTCCTAATGTACTGACTCACTGGGAGACAGTGTCCTAATGTACTGACTGTCACTGGGAGACATTGTCCTAATGTACTGACTCTCACTGGGAGACAGTGTCTAATGTACTGACTCTCACTGGGAGACAGTGTCCTAATGTACTGAATCACACTGGGAGACAGTGTCCTAATGTAATGACTCTCAATGGGAGACAGTGTCCTAATGTACTGACTCTCACTGGGAGACAGTGTCTAATGTACTGACTCTCACTGGGAGACAGTGTCTAATAACTGACTCACACTGGGAGACAGTGGCCTAATGTACTGACTCTCACTGGGAGACAGTGTCTAATGTACTGACTCTCACTGGGAGACAGTGTCTAATAACTGACTCTCACTGGGAGACAGTGTCCTAATGTACTGACTCTCACTGGTAGACAGTGTCTAATGTACTGAATCGCACTGGGAGACAGTGCCCTAATGTACTGACTCTCACTGGGAGACAGTATCTAAAGTACTGAATCTCACTGGGAGACAGTGTCCTAATGTACTGACTCTCACAGGGAGACAGTGTCTAATGTACTGACTCTCACTGGGAGACAGTGTCTAATGTACTGACTGTCAGTGGGAGACAGTGCCTAATGTGCTGACTCTCACTGGGAGTCAGTGCCCTAATGTACTGACTGTCACTGGGAGAGAGTGTCTAATGTACTGAATCTCACTGGGAGACAGTGTCTAATGTACTGACTCTCACTGGGAGACTGTGTCTAATCTACTGACTCTCACTGGGAGACAGTGTGTAATGAACTGAATCTCACTGGGAGACAGTGTCCTAATGTACTGACTCTCACTGGGAGACAGAGTCCTAATGTACTGACTCTCACTGGGAGACAGTGCCCTAATGTACTGAATCACACTGGGAGACAGTGTCCTAATGTAATGACTCTCACCGGGAGACAGTGTCCTAGTGTACTGACTCACTGGGAGACAGTGTCCTAATGTACTGACTCTCACTGGGAGACAGTGCCCTAATGTACTGACTGTCACTGGGAGATAGAGTCCTAATGTACTGACTCTCACTGGGAGACAGTGTCTAATGTACTGACTCTCACTGGGAGACAGTGTCCTAATGTACTGAATCACACTGGGAGACAGTGTCCTAATGTAATGACTCTCACTGGGAGACAGTGTCCTAATGTACTGACTCTCACTGGGAGACAGTGTCTAATGTACTGACTCTAACTGGGAGACAGTGTCTAATAACTGACTCTCACTGCGAGACAGTGTCCTAATGTACTGAATCTCACTGGGAGACAGTGTCTAATGTACTGACTCTCACTGGCAGACAGTGTCTAATAACTGACTCTCACTGGGAGACAGTGTCCTAATGTACTGACTCTCACTGGTAGACAGTGTCTAATGTACTGAATCGCACTGGGAGAAAGTGCCCTAATGTACTGACTCTCACTGGGAGACAGTGTCTAATGTACTGAATCTCACTGGGAGACAGTGTCTAATGTACTGACTTTCACTGGGAGACAGTGTCTAATGTACTGACTCTCACTGGGAGACAGTGTCCTAATGTACTGACTCTCACTGGGAGACAGTGTCTAACGTACTGACTCTCACTGGGAAACAGTGCCCTAATGTACTGACTGTCACTGGGAGACAGTGTCTAATGTACTTACTCTCACTGGGAGACAGTGTCTAATAACTGACTCTCACTGGGTGACAGTGTCCTAATGTACTGACTCTCACTGGGAGACAGTGTCTAATGTACTCACTCTCACTGGGAGACAGTGTCTAATAACTGACTCTCACTGGGAGACAGTGTCCTAATGTACTGACTCTCACTGGGAGACAGTGTCTAATGTACTGAATCTCACTGGGAGACAGTGCCCTAATGTACTGAATGTCACTGGGAGACAGTGTCTAATGTACTGAATCTCACTGGGAAACAGTTTCCTAATGTACTGATTCTCACTGGGAGACAGTGTCCTAATGTACTGACTGTCACTGGGAGACAGTGTCCTAATGTACTGACTCTCACTGGGAGACAGTGTCTAATGTACTGACTCTCACTGGGAGACAGTGCCCTAATGTACTGAATCTCACTGGGAGACAGTGTCTAATGTACTGAATCTCACTGGGAGACAGTGTCCCAATGTACTGAATCTCACTGGGAGACAGTGTCTAATGTACTGACTCTCACTGGGAGACAGTGTCTAATGTACTGACTCACTGGGAGACAGTGTCCTAATTTACTGACTCTCACTGGGAGACAGTGTCTAATGTACTGACTCTCACTGGGAGACAGTGTCTAATGTACTGACTCTCACTGGGAGACAATGTCTAATGTACAGACTCTCACTGGGAGACAGGGTCTAATGTACTGAATCTCACTGGGAGACAGTGTCTAATGTACTGAATCTCACTGGGAGACAGTGTCCTAATGTACTGACTCTCACTGGGAGACAGTGTCCTAATGTACTGACTCTCACTGGGAGACAGGGTCTAATGTACTGACTCTCACTGGTAGACAGTGTCTAATGTACTGAATCGCACAGGGAGACAGTGCCCTAATGTACTGACTCTCACTGGGGGACAGTGTCTAAAGTACTGAATCTCACTGGGAGACAGTGTCCTAATGTACTGACTCTCACTGGGAGACAGTGTCTAATGTACTGAATCTCACTGGGAGACAGTGTCTAATGTACTGACTGTCAGTGGGAGACAGTGCCTAATGTGCTGACTCTCACTGGGAGTCAGTGCCCTAATGTACTGACTGTCACTGGGAGAGAGTGTCTAATGTACTGAATCTCACTGGGAGACAGTGTCTAATGTACTGACTCTCACTGGGAGACAGTGTCTAATCTACTGACTCTCACTGGGAGACAGTGTGTAATGAACTGAATCTCACTGGGAGACAGTGTCCTAATGTACTGACTCTCACTGGGAGACAGAGTCCTAATGTACTGACTCTCACTGGGAGACAGTGCCCTAATGTACTGAATCTCACTGGGAGACAGTGTCTAATGTACTGACTCTCACTGGGAGACAGTGCCCTAATGTACTGAATCTCACTGGGAGACAGTGTCTAATCTACTGACTCTCACTGGGAGACAGTGTATAATGAACTGAATCTCACTGGGAGACAGTGTCCTAATGTACTGACTCTCGATGGGAGACAGAGTCCTAATGTACTGACTCTCACTGGGAGACAGAGTCCTAATGTACTGAATCACACTGGGAGACAGTGTCCTAATGTAATGACTCTCACCGGGAGACAGTGTCCTAATGTACTGACTCACTGGGAGACAGTGTCCTAATGTACTGACTCTCACTGGGAGACAGTGCCCTAATGTACTGACTCTCCCTGGCAGACAGTGTCCTAATGTACTGACTCACTGGGAGACAGTGTCCTAATGTACTGACTGTCACTGGGAGACATTGTCCTAATGTACTGACTCTCACTGGGAGACAGTGTCTAATGTACTGACTCTCACTGGGAGACAGTGTCCTAATGTACTGAATCACACTGGGAGACAGTGTCCTAATGTAATGACTCTCAATGGGAGACAGTGTCCTAATGTACTGACTCTCACTGGGAGACAGTGTCTAATGTACTGACTCTCACTGGGAGACAGTGTCTAATAACTGACTCTCACTGGGAGACAGTGGCCTAATGTACTGACTCTCACTGGGAGACAGTGTCTAATGTACTGACTCTCACTGGGAGACAGTGTCTAATAACTGACTCTCACTGGGAGACAGTGTCCTAATGTACTGACTCTCACTGGTAGACAGTGTCTAATGTACTGAATCCCACTGGGAGACAGTGCCCTAATGTACTGACTCTCACTGGGAGACAGTGTCTAAAGTACTGAATCTCACTGGGAGACAGTGTCCTAATGTACTGACTCTCACTGGGAGACAGTGTCTAATGTACTGACTCTCACTGGGAGACAGTGTCTAATGTACTGACTGTCAGTGGGAGACAGTGCCTAATGTGCTGACTCTCACTGGGAGTCAGTGCCCTAATGTACTGACTGTCACTGGGAGAGAGTGTCTAATGTACTGAATCTCACTGGGAGACAGTGTCCTAATGTAATGACTCTCAATGGGAGACAGTGTCCTAATGTACTGACTCTCACTGGGAGACAGTGCCCTAATGTACTGACTGTCACTGGGAGACAAAGTCCTAATGTACTGACTCTCACTGGGAGACAGTGTCTAATGTACTGACTCTCACTGGGAGACAGTGTCCTAATGTACTGAATCACACTGGGAGACAGTGTCCTAATGTAATGACTCTCACTGGGAGACAGTGTCCTAATGTACTGACTCTCACTGGGAGACAGTGTCTAATGTACTGACTCTAACTGGGAGACAGTGTCTAATAACTGACTCTCACTGGGAGACAGTGTCCTAATGTACTGAATCTCACTGGGAGACAGTGCCATAATGTACTGACTCTCACTGGGAGACAGTGTCCTAATGTACTGACTCTCACTGGTAGACAGTGTCTAATGTACTGAATCGCACTGGGAGAAAGTGCCCTAATGTACTGACTCTCACTGGGAGACAGTGTCTAATGTACTGAATCTCACTGGGAGACAGTGTCTAATGTACTGACTTTCACTGGGAGACAGTGTCTAATGTACTGACTCTCACTGGGAGACAGTGTCCTAATGTACTGACTCTCACTGGGAGACAGTGTCTAACGTACTGACTCTCACTGGGAAACAGTGCCCTAATGTACTGACTGTCACTGGGAGACAGTGTCTAATGTACTTACTCTCACTGGGAGACAGTGTCTAATAACTGACTCTCACTGGGTGACAGTGTCCTAATGTACTGACTCTCACTGGGAGACAGTGTCTAATGTACTGACTCTCACTGGGAGACAGTGTCTAATAACTGACTCTCACTGGGAGACAGTGTCCTAATGTACTGACTCTCACTGGGAGACAGTGTCTAATGTACTGAATCCCACTGGGAGACAGTGCCCTAATGTACTGACTCTCACTGGGAGACAGTGTCTAATGTACTGAATCTCACAGGGAGACAGTGCCCTAATGTACTGACTGACTGGGAGACAGTGTCTAATGCACTGACTCTCACTGGGATAGAGTGCCCTAATGTACTGACTCACTGTGAGACAGTGCCCTAATGTACTGACTCTCACTGGGAGACAGTATCCTAATGTACTGAATCTCACTGGGACACAGTGTCTAATTTACTGACTCTCACTGGGTGACAGTGTCTAATGTACTGACTCTCACTGGGAGACAGTGTCTAATTTACTGACTCTCACTGGGAGACAGTGTCCTAATTTACTGACTCTCACTGGGAGACAGTGTCCTAATGCACTGACTCACTGGGAGACAGTGCCCTAATGTACTGACTGTCACTGGGAGACAGTGTCCTAATGTACTGACTGTCACTGGGAGACAGTGTCCTAATGTAATGACTCTCACCGGGAGACAGTGTCCTAATGTACTGACTCACTGGGAGACAGTGTCCTAATGTACTGACTCTAACTGGGAGACAGTGCCCAAATGTACTGACTCTCCCTGTCAGACAGTGTCCTAATGTACTGACTCACTGGGAGACAGTGTCTAATGTACTGACTCTCACTGGGAGACAGTGTCTAATGTACTGACTTTCACTGGGAGACAGTGTCTAATGTACTGACTCTCACTGGGAGACAGTGTCCTAATGTACTGAATCACACTGGCAGAAAGTGTCCTAATGTAATGACTCTCAATGGGAGACAGTGTCCTAATGTACTGACTCTCACTGGGAGACAGTGTCTAATGTACTGACTCTCACTGGGAGACAGTGTCTAATAACTGACTCTCACTGGGAGACAGTGGCCTAATGTACTGACTCTCACTGGGAGACAGTGTCTAATGTACTGACTCTCACTGGGAGACAGTGTCTAATAACTGACTCTCACTGGGAGAGTGTCCTAATGTACTGACTCTCACTGGTAGACAGTGTCTAATGTACTGAATCGCACAGGGAGACAGTGCCCTAATGTACTGACTCTCACTGGGAGACAGTGTCTAATGTACTGAATCTCACTGGGAGACAGTGTCTAATGTACTGACTGTCAGTGGGAGACAGTGCCTAATGTGCTGACTCTCACTGGGAGTCAGTGCCCTAATGTACTGACTGTCACTGGGAGAGAGTGTCTAATGTACTGAATCTCACTGGGAGACAGAGTCCTAATGTACTGACTCTCACTGGGAGACAGTGCCCTAATGTACTGAATCACACTGGGAGACAGTGTCCTAATGTAATGACTCTCACCGGGAGACAGTGTCCTAATGTACTGACTCACTGGGAGACAGTGTCCTAATGTACTGACTCTCACTGGGAGACAGTGCCCTAATGTACTGACTCTCCCTGGCAGACAGTGTCCTAATGTACTGACTCACTGGGAGACAGTGTCCTAATGTACTGACTGTCACTGGGAGACATTGTCCTAATGTACTGACTCTCACTGGGAGACAGTGTCTAATGTACTGACTCTCACTGGGAGACAGTGTCCTAATGTACTGAATCACACTGGGAGACAGTGTCCTAATGTAATGACTCTCAATGGGAGACAGTGTCCTAATGTACTGACTCTCACTGGGAGACAGTGTCTAATGTACTGACTCTCACTGGGAGACAGTGTCTAATAACTGACTCTCACTGGGAGACAGTGGCCTAATGTACTGACTCTCACTGGGAGACAGTGTCTAATGTACTGACTCTCACTGGGAGACAGTGTCTAATAACTGACTCTCACTGGGAGACAGTGTCCTAATGTACTGACTCTCACTGGTAGACAGTGTCTAATGTACTGAATCCCACTGGGAGACAGTGCCCTAATGTACTGACTCTCACTGGGAGACAGTATCTAAAGTACTGAATCTCACTGGGAGACAGTGTCCTAATGTACTGACTCTCACTGGGAGACAGTGTCTAATGTACTGACTCTCACTGGGAGACAGTGTCTAATGTACTGACTGTCAGTGGGAGACAGTGCCTAATGTGCTGACTCTCACTGGGAGTCAGTGCCCTAATGTACTGACTGTCACTGGGAGAGAGTGTCTAATATACTGAATCTCACTGGGAGACAGTGTCTAATGTACTGACTCTCACAGGGAGACTGTGTCTAATCTACTGACTCTCACTGGGAGACAGTGTGTAATGAACTGAAACTCACTGGGAGACAGTGTCCTAATGTACTGACTCTCACTGGGAGACAGTGCCCTAATGTACTGAATCACACTGGGAGACAGTGTCCTAATGTAATGACTCTCACCGGGAGACAGTGTCCTAATGTACTGACTCACTGGGAGACAGTGTCCTAATGTACTGACTCTCACTGGGAGACAGTGCCCTAATGTACTGACTGTCACTGGGAGACAAAGTCCTAATGTACTGACTCTCACTGGGAGACAGTGTCTAATGTACTGACTCTCACTGGGAGACAGTGTCCTAATGTACTGAATCACACTGGGAGACAGTGTCCTAAGGTAATGACTCTCACTGGGAGAAAGTGTCCTAATGTACTGACTCTCACTGGGAGACAGTGTCTAATGTACTGACTCTAACTGGGAGACAGTGTCTAATAACTGACTCTCACTGGGAGACAGTGTCCTAATGTACTGAATCTCAATGGGAGACAGTGTCTAATGTACTGACTCTCACTGGCAGACAGTGTCTAATAACTGACTCTCACTGGGAGACAGTGTCCTAATGTACTGACTCTCACTGGTAGACAGTGTCTAATGTACTGAATCGCACTGGGAGAAAGTGCCCTAATGTACTGACTCTCACTGGGAGACAGTGTCTAATGTACTGAATCTCACTGGGAGACAGTGTCCTAATGTAATGACTCTCAATGGGAGACAGTGTCCTAATGTACTGACTCACTGGGAGACAGTGTCCTAATGTACTGACTCTCACTGGTAGACAGTGTCTAATGTACTGAATCGCACTGGGAGAAAGTGCCCTAATGTACTGACTCTCACTGGGAGACAGTGTCTAATGTACTGACTCTCACTGGGAGACAGTGTCTAATAACTGACTCTCACTGGGAGACAGTGGCCTAATGTACTGACTCTCACTGGGAGACAGTGTCTAATGTACTGACTCTCACTGGGAGACAGAGTCCTAATGTACTGACTCTCACTGGGAGACAGTGCCCTAATGTACTGAATCTCACTGGGAGACAGTGGCCTAATGTACTGACTCTCGCTGGGAGACAGAGTCCTAATGTACTGACTCTCACTGGGAGACAGTGCCCTAATGTACTGAATCACACTGGGAGACAGTGTCCTAATGTAATGACTCTCACCGGGAGACAGTGTCCTAATGTACTGACTCACTGGGAGACAGTGTCCTAATGTACTGACTCTCACTGGGAGACAGTGCCCAAATGTACTGACTCTCCCTGGCAGACAGTGTCCTAATGTACTGACTCACTGGGAGACAGTGTCTAATGTACTGACTCTCACTGGGAGACAGTGTCTAATGTACTAACTTTCACTGGGAGACAGTGTCTAATGTACTGACTCTCACTGGGAGACAGTGTCCTAATGTACTGAATCACACTGGGAGACAGTGTCCTAATGTAATGACTCTCAATGGGAGAAAGTGTCCTAATGCACTGACTCTCACTGGGAGACAGTGTCTAATGTACTGACTCTCACTGGGAGACAGTGTCTAATAACTGACTCTCACTGGGAGACAGTGGCCTAATGTACTGACTCTCACTGGGAGACAGTGTCTAATGTACTGACTCTCACTGGGAGACAGTGTCCTAATGTACTGACTCTCACTGGTAGACAGTGTCTAATGTACTGAATCGCACAGGGAGACAGTGCCCTAATGTACTGACTCTCACTGGGAGACAGTGTCTAATGTACTGAATCTCACTGGGAGACAGTGTCTAATGTACTGACTGTCAGTGGGAGACAGTGCCTAATGTGCTGACTCTCACTGGGAGTCAGTGCCCTAATGTACTGACTGTCACTGGGAGAGAGTGTCTAATGTACTGAATCTCACTGGGAGACAGTGTCTAATGTACTGACTCTCACTGGGAGACAGTGTCTAATCTACTGACTCTCACTGGGAGACAGTGTGTAATGAACTGAATCTCACTGGGAGACAGTGTCCTAATGTACTGACTCTCACTGGGAGACAGAGTCCTAATGTACAGACTCTCACTGGGAGACAGTGCCCTAATGTACTGAATCTCACTGGGAGACAGTGTCTAATGTACTGACTCTCACTGGGAGACAGTGCCCTAATGTACTGAATCTCACTGGGAGACAGTGTCTAATCTACTGACTCTCACTGGGAGACAGTGTGTAATGAACTGAATCTCACTGGGAGACAGTGTCCTAATGTACTGACTCTCGCTGGGAGACAGAGTCCTAATGTACTGACTCTCACTGGGAGACAGTGCCCTAATGTACTGAATCACACTGGGAGACAGTGTCCTAATGTAATGACTCTCACCGGGAGACAGTGTCCTAATGTACTGACTCACTGGGAGACAGTGTCCTAATGTACTGACTCTGACTGGGAGACAGTGCCCTAATGTACTGACTCTCCCTGGCAGACAGTGTCCTAATGTACTGACTCACTGGGAGACAGTGTCCTAATGTACTGACTGTCACTGGGAAACATTGTCCTAATGTACTGACTCTCACTGGGAGACAGTGTCTAATGTACTGACTCTCACTGGGAGACAGTGTCCTAATGTACTGAATCACACTGGGAGACAGTGTCCTAATGTAATGACTCTCAATGGGAGACAGTGTCCTAATGTACTGACTCTCACTGGGAGACAGTGTCTAATGTACTGACTCTCACTGGGAGACAGTGTCTAATAACTGACTCTCACTGGGAGACAGTGGCCTAATGTACTGACTCTCACTGGGAGACAGTGTCTAATGTACTGACTCTCACTGGGAGACAGTGTCTAATAACTGACTCTCACTGGGAGACAGTGTCCTAATGTACTGACTCTCACTGGTAGACAGTGTCTAATGTACTGAATCGCACTGGGAGACAGTGCCCTAATGTACTGACTCTCACTGGGAGACAGTATCTAAAGTACTGAATCTCACTGGGAGACAGTGTCCTAATGTACTGACTCTCACTGGGAGACAGTGTCTAATGTACTGACTCTCACTGGGAGACAGTGTCTAATGTACTGACTGTCAGTGGGAGACAGTGCCTAATGTGCTGACTCTCACTGGGAGTCAGTGCCCTAATGTACTGACTGTCACTGGGAGAGAGTGTCTAATGTACTGAATCTCACTGGGAGACAGTGTCTAATGTACTGACTCTCACTGGGAGACTGTGTCTAATCTACTGACTCTCACTGGGAGACAGTGTGTAATGAACTGAATCTCACTGGGAGACAGTGTCCTAATGTACTGACTCTCACTGGGAGACAGAGTCCTAATGTACTGACTCTCACTGGGAGACAGTGCCCTAATGTACTGAATCACACTGGGAGACAGTATACTAATGTAATGACTCTCACCGGGAGACAGTGTCCTAATGTACTGACTCACTGGGAGACAGTGTCCTAATGTACTGACTCTCACTGGGAGACAGTGCCCTAATGTACTGACTGTCACTGGGAGATAGAGTCCTAATGTACTGACTCTCACTGGGAGACTGTGTCTAATGTACTGACTCTCACTGGGAGACAGTGTCCTAATGTACTGAATCACACTGGGAGACAGTGTCCTAATGTAATGACTCTCACTGGGAGACAGTGTCCTAATGTACTGACTCTCACTGGGAGACAGTGTCTAATGTACTGACTCTAACTGGGAGACAGTGTCTAATAACTGACTCTCACTGGGAGACAGTGTCCTAATGTACTGAATCTCACTGGGAGACAGTGTCTAATGTACTGACTCTCACTGACAGACAGTGTCTAATAACTGACTCTCACTGGGAGACAGTGTCCTAATGTACTGACTCTCACTGGTAGACAGTGTCTAATGTACTGAATCGCACTGGGAGAAAGTGGCCTAATGTACTGATTCTCACTGGGAGACAGTGTCTAATGTACTGAATCTCACTGGGAGACAGTGTCTAATGTACTGACTTTCACTGGGAGACAGTGTCTAATGTACTGACTCTCACTGGGAGACAGTGTCCTAATGTACTGACTCTCACTGGGAGACAGTGTCTAACGTACTGACTCTCACTGGGAAACAGTGCCCTAATGTACTGACTGTCACTGGGAGACAGTGTCTAATGTACTTACTCTCACTGGGAGACAGTGTCTAATAACTGACTCTCACTGGGTGACAGTGTCCTAATGTACTGACTCTCACTGGGAGACAGTGTCTAATGTACTGACTCTCACTGGGAGACAGTGTCTAATAACTGACTCTCACTGGGAGACAGTGTCCTAATGTACTGACTCTCACTGGGAGACAGTGTCTAATGTACTGAATCTCACTGGGAGACAGTGCCCTAATGTACTGAATGTCACTGGGAGACAGTGTCTAATGTACTGAATCTCACTGGGAAACAGTTTCCTAATGTACTGATTCTCACTGGGAGACAGTGTCCTAATGTACTGACTGTCACTGGGAGACAGTGTCCAAATATACTGACTCTCACTGGGAGACAGTGTCTAATGTACTGACTCTCACTGGGAGACAGTGCCCTAATGTACTGAATCTCACTGGGAGACAGTGTCTAATGTACTGAATCTCACTGGGAGACAGTGTCCTAATGTACTGAATCTCACTGGGAGACAGTGTCTAATGTACTGACTCTCACTGGGAGACAGTGTCTAATGTACTGACTCACTGGGAGACAGTGTCCTAATTTACTGACTCTCACTGGGAGACAGTGTCTAATGTACTGACTCTCACTGGGAGACAGTGTCTAATGTACTGACTCTCACTGGGAGACAATGTCTAATGTACAGACTCTCACTGGGAGACAGGGTCTAATGTACTGAATCTCACTGGGAGACAGTGTCTAATGTACTGAATCTCACTGGGAGACAGTGTCCTAATGTACTGACTCTCACTGGGAGACAGTGTCCTAATGTACTGACTCTCACTGGGAGACAGGGTCTAATGTACTGACTCTCACTGGTAGACAGTGTCTAATGTACTGAATCGCACAGGGAGACAGTGCCCTAATGTACTGACTCTCACTGGGGGACAGTGTCTAAAGTACTGAATCTCACTGGGAGACAGTGTCCTAATGTACTGACTCTCACTGGGAGACAGTGTCTAATGTACTGAATCTCACTGGGAGACAGTGTCTAATGTACTGACTGTCAGTGGGAGACAGTGCCTAATGTGCTGACTCTCACTGGGAGTCAGTGCCCTAATGTACTGACTGTCACTGGGAGAGAGTGTCTAATGTACTGAATCTCACTGGGAGACAGTGTCTAATGTACTTACTCTCACTGGGAGACAGTGTCTAATCTACTGACTCTCACTGGGAGACAGTGTGTAATGAACTGAATCTCACTGGGAGACAGTGTCCTAATGTACTGACTCTCACTGGGAGACAGAGTCCTAATGTACTGACTCTCACTGGGAGACAGTGCCCTAATGTACTGAATCTCACTGGGAGACAGTGTCTAATGTACTGACTCTCACTGGGAGACAGTGCCCTAATGTACTGAATCTCACTGGGAGACAGTGTCTAATCTACTGACTCTCACTGGGAGACTGTGTATAATGAACTGAATCTCACTGGGAGACAGTGTCCTAATGTACTGACTCTCGATGGGAGACAGAGTCCTAATGTACTGACTCTCACTGGGAGACAGAGTCCTAATGTACTGAATCACACTGGGAGACAGTGTCCTAATGTAATGACTCTCACCGGGAGACAGTGTCCTAATGTACTGACTCACTGGGAGACAGTGTCCTAATGTACTGACTCTCACTGGGAGACAGTGCCCTAATGTACTGACTCTCCCTGGCAGACAGTGTCCTAATGTACTGACTCACTGGGAGACAGTGTCCTAATGTACTGACTGTCACTGGGAGACATTGTCCTAATGTACTGACTCTCACTGGGAGACAGTGTCTAATGTACTGACTCTCACTGGGAGACAGTGTCCTAATGTACTGAATCACACTGGGAGACAGTGTCCTAATGTAATGACTCTCAATGGGAGACAGTGTCCTAATGTACTGACTCTCACTGGGAGACAGTGTCTAATGTACTGACTCTCACTGGGAGACAGTGTCTAATAACTGACTCTCACTGGGAGACAGTGGCCTAATGTACTGACTCTCACTGGGAGACAGTGTCTAATGTACTGACTCTCACTGGGAGACAGTGTCTAATAACTGACTCTCACTGGGAGACAGTGTCCTAATGTACTGACTCTCACTGGTAGACAGTGTCTAATGTACTGAATCGCACTGGGAGACAGTGCCCTAATGTACTGACTCTCACTGGGAGACAGTGTCTAAAGTACTGAATCTCACTGGGAGACAGTGTCCTAATGTACTGACTCTCACTGGGAGACAGTGTCTAATGTACTGACTCTCACTGGGAGACAGTGTCTAATGTACTGACTGTCAGTGGGAGACAGTGCCTAATGTGCTGACTCTCACTGGGAGTCAGTGCCCTAATGTACTGACTGTCACTGGGAGAGAGTGTCTAATGTACTGAATCTCACTGGGAGACAGTGTCCTAATGTAATGACTCTCAATGGGAGACAGTGTCCTAATGTACTGACTCACTGGGAGACAGTGTCCTAATGTACTGACTCTCACTGGGAGACAGTGCCCTAATGTACTTACTGTCACTGGGAGACAAAGTCCTAATGTACTGACTCTCACTGGGAGACAGTGTCTAATGTACTGACTCTCACTGGGAGACAGTGTCCTAATGTACTGAATCACACTGGGAGACAGTGTCCTAATGTAATGACTCTCACTGGGAGACAGTGTCCTAATGTACTGACTCTCACTGGGAGACAGTGTCTAATGTACTGACTCTAACTGGGAGACAGTGTCTAATAACTGACTCTCACTGGGAGACAGTGTCCTAATGTACTGAATCTCAATGGGAGACAGTGCCATAATGTACTGACTCTCACTGGGAGACAGTGTCCTAATGTACTGACTCTCACTGGTAGACAGTGTCTAATGTACTGAATCGCACTGGGAGAAAGTGCCCTAATGTACTGACTCTCACTGGGAGACAGTGTCTAATGTACTGAATCTCACTGGGAGACAGTGTCTAATGTACTGACTTTCACTGGGAGACAGTGTCTAATGTACTGACTCTCACTGGGAGACAGTGTCCTAATGTACTGACTCTCACTGGGAGACAGTGTCTAACGTACTGACTCTCACTGGGAAACAGTGCCCTAATGTACTGACTGTCACTGGGAGACAGTGTCTAATGTACTTACTCTCACTGGGAGACAGTGTCTAATAACTGACTCTCACTGGGTGACAGTGTCCTAATGTACTGACTCTCACTGGGAGACAGTGTCTAATGTACTGACTCTCACTGGGAGACAGTGTCTAATAACTGACTCTCACTGGGAGACAGTGTCCTAATGTACTGACTCTCACTGGGAGACAGTGTCTAATGTACTGAATCCCACTGGGAGACAGTGCCCTAATGTACTGACTCTCACTGGGAGACAGTGTCTAATGTACTGAATCTCACAGGGAGACAGTGCCCTAATGTACTGACTGACTGGGAGACAGTGTCTAATGCACTGACTCTCACTGGGATAGAGTGCCCTAATGTACTGACTCACTATGAGACAGTGCCCTAATGTACTGACTCTCACTGGGAGACAGTATCCTAATGTACTGAATCTCACTGGGACACAGTGTCTAATTTACTGACTCTCACTGGGTGACAGTGTCTAATGTACTGACTCTCACTGGGAGACAGTGTCTAATTTACTGACTCTCACTGGGAGACAGTGTCCTAATTTACTGACTCTCACTGGGAGACAGTGTCCTAATGCACTGACTCACTGGGAGACAGTGCCCTAATGTACTGACTGTCACTGGGAGACAGTGTCCTAATGTACTGACTGTCACTGGGAGACAGTGTCCTAATGTAATGACTCTCACCGGGAGACAGTGTCCTAATGTACTGACTCACTGGGAGACAGTGTCCTAATGTACTGACTCTAACTGGGAGACAGTGCCCAAATGTACTGACTCTCCCTGGCAGACAGTGTCCTAATGTACTGACTCACTGGGAGACAGTGTCTAATGTACTGACTCTCACTGGGAGACAGTGTCTAATGTACTGACTTTCACTGGGAGACAGTGCCTAATGTACTGACTCTCACTGGGAGACAGTGTCCTAATGTACTGAATCACACTGGCAGAAAGTGTCCTAATGTACTGACTCTCAATGGGAGACAGTGTCCTAATGTACTGACTCTCACTGGGAGACAGTGTCTAATGTACTGACTCTCACTGGGAGACAGTGTCTAATAACTGACTCTCACTGGGAGACAGTGGCCTAATGTACTGACTCTCACTGGGAGACAGTGTCTAATGTACTGACTCTCACTGGGAGACAGTGTCTAATAACTGACTCTCACTGGGAGAGTGTCCTAATGTACTGACTCTCACTGGTAGACAGTGTCTAATGTACTGAATCGCACAGGGAGACAGTGCCCTAATGTACTGACTCTCACTGGGAGACAGTGTCTAATGTACTGAATCTCACTGGGAGACAGTGTCTAATGTACTGACTGTCAGTGGGAGACAGTGCCTAATGTGCTGACTCTCACTGGGAGTCAGTGCCCTAATGTACTGACTGTCACTGGGAGAGAGTGTCTAATGTACTGAATCTCACTGGGAGACAGTGTCTAATGTACTGACTCTCACTGGGAGACAGTGTCTAATCTACTGACTCTCACTGGGAGACAGTGTGTAATGAACTGAATCTCACTGGGAGACAGTGTCCTAATGTACTGACTCTCACTGGGAGACAGAGTCCTAATGTACTGACTCTCACTGGGAGACAGTGCCCTAATGTACTGAATCTCACTGGGAGACAGTGTCTAATGTACTGACTCTCACTGGGAGACAGTGCCCTAATGTACTGAATCTCACTGGGAGACAGTGTCTAATCTACTGACTCTCACTGGGAGACAGTGTGTAATGAACTGAATCTCACTGGGAGACAGTGTCCTAATGTACTGACTCTCGCTGGGAGACAGAGTCCTAATGTACTGACTCTCACTGGGAGACAGTGCCCTAATGTACTGAATCACACTGGGAGACAGTGTCCTAATGTAATGACTCTCACCGGGAGACAGTGTCCTAATGTACTGACTCACTGGGAGACAGTGTCCTAATGTACTGACTCTCACTGGGAGACAGTGCCCTAATGTACTGACTCTCCCTGGCAGACAGTGTCCTAATGTACTGACTCACTGGGAGACAGTGTCCTAATGTACTGACTGTCACTGGGAGACATTGTCCTAATGTACTGACTCTCACTGGGAGACAGTGTCTAATGTACTGACTCTCACTGGGAGACAGTGTCCTAATGTACTGAATCACACTGGGAGACAGTGTCCTAATGTAATGACTCTCAATGGGAGACAGTGTCCTAATGTACTGACTCTCACTGGGAGACAGTGTCTAATGTACTGACTCTCACTGGGAGACAGTGTCTAATAACTGACTCTCACTGGGAGACAGTGGCCTAATGTACTGACTCTCACTGGGAGACAGTGTCTAATGTACTGACTCTCACTGGGAGACAGTGTCTAATAACTGACTCTCACTGGGAGACAGTGTCCTAATGTACTGACTCTCACTGGTAGACAGTGTCTAATGTACTGAATCGCACTGGGAGACAGTGCCCTAATGTACTGACTCTCACTGGGAGACAGTATCTAAAGTACTGAATCTCACTGGGAGACAGTGTCCTAATGTACTGACTCTCACTGGGAGACAGTGTCTAATGTACTGACTCTCACTGGGAGACAGTGTCTAATGTACTGACTGTCAGTGGGAGACAGTGCCTAATGTGCTGACTCTCACTGGGAGTCAGTGCCCTAATGTACTGACTGTCACTGGGAGAGAGTGTCTAATATACTGAATCTCACTGGGAGACAGTGTCTAATGTACTGACTCTCACTGGGAGACTGTGTCTAATCTACTGACTCTCACTGGGAGACAGTGTGTAATGAACTGAAACTCACTGGGAGACAGTGTCCTAATGTACTGACTCTCACTGGGAGACAGTGCCCTAATGTACTGAATCACACTGGGAGACAGTGTCCTAATGTAATGACTCTCACCGGGAGACAGTGTCCTAATGTACTGACTCACTGGGAGACAGTGTCCTAATGTACTGACTCTCACTGGGAGACAGTGCCCTAATGTACTGACTGTCACTGGGAGACAAAGTCCTAATGTACTGACTCTCACTGGGAGACAGTGTCTAATGTACTGACTCTCACTGGGAGACAGTGTCCTAATGTACTGAATCACACTGGGAGACAGTGTCCTAATGTAATGACTCTCACTGGGAGACAGTGTCCTAATGTACTGACTCTCACTGGGAGACAGTGTCTAATGTACTGACTCTAACTGGGAGACAGTGTCTAATAACTGACTCTCACTGGGAGACAGTGTCCTAATGTACTGAATCTCACTGGGAGAGAGTGTCTAATGTACTGACTCTCACTGGCAGACAGTGTCTAATAACTGACTCTCACTGGGAGACAGTGTCCTAATGTACTGACTCTCACTGGTAGACAGTGTCTAATGTACTGAATCGCACTGGGAGAAAGTGCCCTAATGTACTGACTCTCACTGGGAGAGTGTCTAATGTACTGAATCTCACTGGGAGACAGTGTCTAATGTACTGACTTTCACTGGGAGACAGTGTCTAATGTACTGACTCTCACTGGGAGACAGTGTCCTAATGTACTGACTCTCACTGGGAGACAGTGTCTAACGTACTGACTCTCACTGGGAAACAGTGCCCTAATGTACTGACTGTCACTGGGAGACAGTGTCTAATGTACTTACTCTCACTGGGAGACAGTGTCTAATAACTGACTCTCACTGGGTGACAGTGTCCTAATGTACTGACTCTCACTGGGAGACAGTGTCTAATGTACTGACTCTCACTGGGAGACAGTGTCTAATAACTGACTCTCACTGGGAGACAGTGTCCTAATGTACTGACTCTCACTGGGAGACAGTGTCTAATGTACTGAATCTCACTGGGAGACAGTGCCCTAATGTACTGACTCTCACTGGGAGACAGTGTCTAATGTACTGAATCTCACTGGGAGACAGTGCCCTAATGTACTGACTGACTGGGAGACAGTGTCTAATGTACTGACTCTCACTGGGATAGAGTGCCCTAATGTACTAACTCACTGTGAGACAGTGCCCTAATGTACTGACTCTCACTGGGAGACAGTATCCTAATGTACTGAATCTCACTGGGACACAGTGTCTATTTTACTGACTCTCACTGGATGACAGTGTCTAATGTACTGACTCTCACTGGGAGACAGTGTCTAATTTACTGACTCTCACTGGGAGACAGTGTCCTAATTTACTGACTCTCACTGGGAGACAGTGTCCTAATGCACTGACTCACTGGGAGACAGTGCCCTAATGTACTGACTGTCACTGGGAGACAGTGTCCTAATGTACTGACTGTCACTGGGAGACAGTGTCCTAATGTACTGAATCTCACTGGGAGACAGTGTCTAATGTACTGACTCTCACTGGGAGACAGTGCCCTAATGTACTGACTCTCACTGGGGGACAGTTTCTAATGTACTGACTCTCACTGGGAGACAGTGCCCTAATGTACTGAATGTCACTGGGAGACAGTGTCTAATGTACTGAATCTCACTGGGAAACAGTTTCCTAATGTACTGATTCTCACTGGGAGACAGTGTCCTAATGTACTGACTGTCACTGGGAGACAGTGTCCAAATATACTGACTCTCACTGGGAGACAGTGTCTAATGTACTGACTCTCACTGGGAGACAGTGCCCTAATGTACTGAATCTCACTGGGAGACAGTGTCTAATGTACTGAATCTCACTGGGAGACAGTGTCCTAATGTACTGAATCTCACTGGGAGACAGTGTCTAATGTACTGACTCTCACTGGGAGACAGTGTCTAATGTACTGACTCACTGGGAGACAGTGTCCTAATTTACTGACTCTCACTGGGAGACAGTGTCTAATGTACTGACTCTCACTGGGAGACAGTGTCTAATGTACTGACTCTCACTGGGAGACAATGTCTAATGTACAGACTCTCACTGGGAGACAGGGTCTAATGTACTGAATCTCACTGGGAGACAGTGTCTAATGTACTGAATCTCACTGGGAGACAGTGTCCTAATGTACTGACTCTCACTGGGAGACAGTGTCCTAATGTACTGACTCTCACTGGGAGACAGGGTCTAATGTACTGACTCTCACTGGTAGACAGTGTCTAATGTACTGAATCGCACAGGGAGACAGTGCCCTAATGTACTGACTCTCACTGGGGGACAGTGTCTAAAGTACTGAATCTCACTGGGAGACAGTGTCCTAATGTACTGACTCTCACTGGGAGACAGTGTCTAATGTACTGAATCTCACTGGGAGACAGTGTCTAATGTACTGACTGTCAGTGGGAAACAGTGCCTAATGTGCTGACTCTCACTGGGAGTCAGTGCCCTAATGTACTGACTGTCACTGGGAGAGAGTGTCTAATGTACTGAATCTCACTGGGAGACAGTGTCTAATGTACTGACTCTCACTGGGAGACAGTGTCTCATCTACTGACTCTCACTGGGAGACAGTGTGTAATGAACTGAATCTCACTGGGAGACAGTGTCCTAATGTACTGACTCTCACTGGGAGACAGAGTCCTAATGTACTGACTCTCACTGGGAGACAGTGCCCTAATGTACTGAATCTCACTGGGAGACAGTGTCTAATGTACTGACTCTCACTGGGAGACAGTGCCCTAATGTACTGAATCTCACTGGGAGACAGTGTCTAATCTACTGACTCTCACTGGGAGACAGTGTGTAATGAACTGAATCTCACTGGGAGACAGGGTCCTAATGTACTGACTCTCGATGGGAGACAGAGTCCTAATGTACTGACTCTCACTGGGAGACAGAGTCCTAATGTACTGAATCACACTGGGAGACAGTGTCCTAATGTAATGACTCTCACCGGGAGACAGTGTCCTAATGTACTGACTCACTGGGAGACAGTGTCCTAATGTACTGACTCTCACTGGGAGACAGTGCCCTAATGTACTGACTCTCCCTGGCAGACAGTGTCCTAATGTACTGACTCACTGGGAGACAGTGTCCTAATGTACTGACTGTCACTGGGAGACATTGTCCTAATGTACTGACTCTCACTGGGAGACAGTGTCTAATGAACTGACTCTCACTGGGAGACAGTGTCCTAATGTACTGAATCACACTGGGAGACAGTGTCCTAATGTAATGACTCTCAATGGGAGACAGTGTCCTAATGTACTGACTCTCACTGGGAGACAGTGTCTAATGTACTGACTTTCACTGGGAGAGAGTGTCTAATAACTGACTCTCACTGGGAGACAGTGGCCTAATGTACTGACTCTCACTGGGAGACAGTGTCTAATGTACTGACTCTCACTGGGAGACAGTGTCTAATAACTGACTCTCACTGGGAGACAGTGTCCTAATGTACTGACTCTCACTGGTAGACAGTGTCTAATGTACTGAATCGCACTGGGAGACAGTGCCCTAATGTACTGACTCTCACTGGGAGACAGTGTCTAAAGTACTGAATCTCACTGGGAGACAGTGTCCTAATGTACTGACTCTCACTGGGAGACAGTGTCTAATGTACTGACTCTCACTGGGAGACAGTGTCTAATGTACTGACTGTCAGTGGGAGACAGTGCCTAATGTGCTGACTCTCACTGGGAGTCAGTGCCCTAATGTACTGACTGTCACTGGGAGAGAGTGTCTAATGTACTGAATCTCACTGGGAGACAGTGTCCTAATGTAATGACTCTCAATGGGAGACAGTGTCCTAATGTACTGACTCACTGGGAGACAGTGTCCTAATGTACTGACTCTCACTGGGAGACAGTGCCCTAATGTACTGACTGTCACTGGGAGACAAAGTCCTAATGAACTGATTCTCACTGGGAGTCAGTGTCTAATGTACTGACTCTCACTGGGAGACAGTGTCCTAATGTACTGAATCACACTGGGAGACAGTGTCCTAATGTAATGACTCTCACTGGGAGACAGTGTCCTAATGTACTGACTCTCACTGGGAGACAGTGTCTAATGTACTGACTCTAACTGGGAGACAGTGTCTAATAACTGACTCTCACTGGGAGACAGTGTCCTAATGTACTGAATCTCACTGGGAGACAGTGCCATAATGTACTGACTTTCACTGGGAGACAGTGTCTAATGTACTGACTCTCACTGGGAGACAGTGTCCTAATGTACTGACTCTCACTGGGAGACAGTGTCTAACGTACTGACTCTCACTGGGAAACAGTGCCCTAATGTACTGACTGTCACTGGGAGACATTGTCCTAATGTACTGACTCTCACTGGGAGACAGTGTCTAATGTACTGACTCTCACTGGGAGACAGTGTCCTAATGTACTGAATCACACTGGGAGACAGTGTCCTAATGTAATGACTCTCAATGGGAGACAGTGTCCTAATGTACTGACTCTCACTGGGAGACAGTGTCTAATGTACTGACTCTCACTGGGAGACAGTGTCTAATAACTGACTCTCACTGGGAGACAGTGGCCTAATGTACTGACTCTCACTGGGAGACAGTGTCTAATGTACTGACTCTCACTGGGAGACAGTGTCTAATAACTGACTCTCACTGGGAGACAGTGTCCTAATGTACTGACTCTCACTGGTAGACAGTGTCTAATGTACTGAATCGCACTGGGAGACAGTGCCCTAATGTACTGACTCTCACTGGGAGACAGTATCTAAAGTACTGAATCTCACTGGGAGACAGTGTCCTAATGTACTGACTCTCACTGGGAGACAGTGTCTAATGTACTGACTCTCACTGGGAGACAGTGTCTAATGTACTGACTGTCAGTGGGAGACAGTGCCTAATGTGCTGACTCTCACTGGGAGTCAGTGCCCTAATGTACTGACTGTCACTGGGAGAGAGTGTCTAATATACTGAATCTCACTGGGAGACAGTGTCTAATGTACTGACTCTCACTGGGAGACTGTGTCTAATCTACTGACTCTCACTGGGAGACAGTGTGTAATGAACTGAAACTCACTGGGAGACAGTGTCCTAATGTACTGACTCTCACTGGGAGACAGTGCCCTAATGTACTGAGTCACACTGGGAGACAGTGTCCTAATGTAATGACTCTCACCGGGAGACAGTGTCCTAATGTACTGACTCACTGGGAGACAGTGTCCTAATGTACTGACTCTCACTGGGAGACAGTGCCCTAATGTACTGACTGTCACTGGGAGACAAAGTCCTAATGTACTGACTCTCACTGGGAGACAGTGTCTAATGTACTGACTCTCACTGGGAGACAGTGTCCTAATGTACTGAATCACACTGGGAGACAGTGTCCTAATGTAATGACTCTCACTGGGAGACAGTGTCCTAATGTACTGACTCTCACTGGGAGACAGTGTCTAATGTACTGACTCTAACTGGGAGACAGTGTCTAATAACTGACTCTCACTGGGAGACAGTGTCCTAATGTACTGAATCTCACTGGGAGACAGTGTCTAATAACTGACTCTCACTGGGAGACAGTGTCCTAATGTACTGAATCTCACTGGGAGACAGTGCCCTAATGTACTGACTCTCCCTGGCAGACAGTGTCCTAATGTACTGACTCACTGGGAGACAGTGTCCTAATGTACTGACTGTCACTGGGAGACATTGTCCTAATGTACTGACTCTCACTGGGAGACAGTGTCTAATGAACTGACTCTCACTGGGAGACAGTGTCCTAATGTACTGAATCACACTGGGAGACAGTGTCCTAATGTAATGACTCTCAATGGGAGACAGTGTCCTAATGTACTGACTCTCACTGGGAGACAGTGTCTAATGTACTGACTTTCACTGGGAGAGAGTGTCTAATAACTGACTCTCACTGGGAGACAGTGGCCTAATGTACTGACTCTCACTGGGAGACAGTGTCTAATGTACTGACTCTCACTGGGAGACAGTGTCTAATAACTGACTCTCACTGGGAGACAGTGTCCTAATGTACTGACTCTCACTGGTAGACAGTGTCTAATGTACTGAATCGCACTGGGACACAGTGCCCTAATGTACTGACTCTCACTGGGAGACAGTGTCTAAAGTACTGAATCTCACTGGGAGACAGTGTCCTAATGTACTGACTCTCACTGGGAGACAGTGTCTAATGTACTGACTCTCACTGGGAGACAGTGTCTAATGTACTGACTGTCAGTGGGAAACAGTGCCTAATGTGCTGAATCTCACTGGGAGACAGTGTCCTAATGTAATGACTCTCAATGGGAGACAGTGTCCTAATGTACTGACTCACTGGGAGACAGTGTCCTAATGTACTGACTCTCACTGGGAGACAGTGCCCTAATGTACTGACTGTCACTGGGAGACAAAGTCCTAATGTACTGATTCTCACTGGGAGACAGTGTCTAATGTACTGACTCTCACTGGGAGACAGTGTCCTAATGTACTGAATCACACTGGGAGACAGTGTCCTAATGTAATGACTCTCACTGGGAGACAGTGTCCTAATGTACTGACTCTCACTGGGAGACAGTGTCTAATGTACTGACTCTAACTGGGAGACAGTGTCTAATAACTGACTCTCACTGGGAGACAGTGTCCTAATGTGCTGAATCTCACTGGGAGACAGTGCCATAATGTACTGACTTTCACTGGGAGACAGTGTCTAATGTACTGACTCTCACTGGGAGACAGTGTCCTAATGTACTGACTCTCACTGGGAGACAGTGTCTAACGTACTGACTCTCACTGGGAAACAGTGCCCTAATGTACTGACTGTCACTGGGAGACATTGTCCTAATGTACTGACTCTCACTGGGAGACAGTGTCTAATGTACTGACTCTCACTGGGAGACAGTGTCCTAATGTACTGAATCACACTGGGAGACAGTGTCCTAATGTAATGACTCTCAATGGGAGACAGTGTCCTAATGTACTGACTCTCACTGGGAGACAGTGTCTAATGTACTGACTCTCACTGGGAGACAGTGTCTAATAACTGACTCTCACTGGGAGACAGTGGCCAAATGTACTGACTCTCACTGGGAGACAGTGTCTAATGTACTGACTCTCACTGGGAGACAGTGTCTAATAACTGACTCTCACTGGGAGACAGTGTCCTAATGTACTGACTCTCACTGGTAGACAGTGTCTAATGTACTGAATCGCACTGGGAGACAGTGCCCTAATGTACTGACTCTCACTGGGAGACAGTATCTAAAGTACTGAATCTCACTGGGAGACAGTGTCCTAATGTACTGACTCTCACTGGGAGACAGTGTCTAATGTACTGACTCTCACTGGGAGACAGTGTCCTAATGTACTGACTGTCAGTGGGAGACAGTGCCTAATGTGCTGACTCTCACTGGGAGTCAGTGCCCTAATGTACTGACTGTCACTGGGAGAGAGTGTCTAATATACTGAATCTCACTGGGAGACAGTGTCTAATGTACTGACTCTCACTGGGAGACTGTGTCTAATCTACTGACTCTCACTGGGAGACAGTGTGTAATGAACTGAAACTCACTGGGAGACAGTGTCCTAATGTACTGACTCTCACTGGGAGACAGTGCCCTAATGTACTGAATCACACTGGGAGACAGTGCCCTAATGTACTGAATCACACTGGGAGACAGTGTCCTAATGTAATGACTCTCACCGGGAGACAGTGTCCTAATGTACTGACTCACTGGGAGACAGTGTCCTAATGTACTGACTCTCACTGGGAGACAGTGCCCTAATGTACTGACTGTCACTGGGAGACAAAGTCCTAATGTACTGACTCTCACTGGGAGACAGTGTCTAATGTACTGACTCTCACTGGGAGACAGTGTCCTAATGTACTGAATCACACTGGGAGACAGTGTCCTAATGTAATGACTCTCACTGGGAGACAGTGTCCTAATGTACTGACTCTCACTGGGAGACAGTGTCTAATGTACTGACTCTAACTGGGAGACAGTGTCTAATAACTGACTCTCACTGGGAGACAGTGTCCTAATGTACTGAATCTCACTGGGAGACAGTGTCTAATGTACTGACTCTCACTGGCAGACAGTGTCTAATAACTGACTCTCACTGGGAGACAGTGTCCTAATGTACTGACTCTCACTGGTAGACAGTGTCTAATGTACTGAATCGCACTGGGAGAAAGTGCCCTAATGTACTGACTCTCACTGGGAGACAGTGTCTAATGTACTGAATCTCACTGGGAGACAGTGTCTAATGTACTGACTTTCACTGGGAGACAGTGTCTAATGTACTGACTCTCACTGGGAGACAGTGTCCTAATGTACTGACTCTCACTGGGAGACAGTGTCTAACGTACTGACTCTCACTGGGAAACAGTGCCCTAATGTACTGACTCTCACTGGGAGACAGTGTCTAATGTACTTACTCTCACTGGGAGACAGTGTCTAATAACTGACTCTCACTGGGTGACAGTGTCCTAATGTACTGACTCTCACTGGGAGACTGTCTAATGTACTGACTCTCACTGGGAGACAGTGTCTAATAACTGACTCTCACTGGGAGACAGTGTCCTAATGTACTGACTCTCACTGGGAGACAGTGTCTAATGTACTGAATCTCACTGGGAGACAGTGCCCTAATGTACTGACTCTCACTGGGAGACAGTGTCTAATGTACTGAATCTCACTGGGAGACAGTGCCCTAATGTACTGACTGACTGGGAGACAGTGTCTAATGTACTGACTCTCACTGGGATAGAGTGCCCTAATGTACTAACTCACTGTGAGACAGTGCCCTAATGTACTGACTCTCACTGGGAGACAGTATCCTAATGTACTGAATCTCACTGGGACACAGTGTCTATTTTACTGACTCTCACTGGGTGACAGTGTCTAATGTACTGACTCTCACTGGGAGACAGTGTCTAATTTACTGACTCTCACTGGGAGACAGTGTCCTAATTTACTGACTCTCACTGGGAGACAGTGTCCTAATGCACTGACTCACTGGGAGACAGTGCCCTAATGTACTGACTGTCACTGGGAGACAGTGTCCTAATGTACTGACTGTCACTGGGAGACAGTGTCCTAATGTACTGAATCTCACTGGGAGACAGTGTCTAATGTACTGACTCTCACTGGGAGACAGTGCCCTAATGTACTGACTCTCACTGGGAGACAGTTTCTAATGTACTGACTCTCACTGGGAGACAGTGCCCTAATGTACTGAATGTCACTGGGAGACAGTGTCTAATGTACTGAATCTCACTGGGAAACAGTTTCCTAATGTACTGATTCTCACTGGGAGACAGTGTCCTAATGTACTGACTGTCACTGGGAGACAGTGTCCAAATGTACTGACTCTCACTGGGAGACAGTGTCTAATGTACTGACTCTCACTGGGAGACAGTGCCCTAATGTACTGAATCTCACTGGGAGACAGTGTCTAATGTACTGAATCTCACTGGGAGACAGTATCATAATGTACTGAATCTCACTGGGAGACAGTGTCTAATGTACTGACTCTCACTGGGAGACAGTGTCTAATGTACTGACTCACTGGGAGACAGTGTCCTAATTTACTGACTCTCACTGGGAGACAGTGTCTAATGTACTGACTCTCACTGGGAGACAGTGTCTAATGTACTGACTCTCACTGGGAGACAATGTCTAATGTACAGACTCTCACTGGGAGACAGGGTCTAATGTACTGAATCTCACTGGGAGACAGTGTCTAATGTACTGAATCTCACTGGGAGACAGTGTCCTAATGTACTGACTCTCACTGGGAGACAGTGTCCTAATGTACAAACTCTCACTGGGAGACAGGGTCTAATGTACTGACTCTCACTGGTAGACAGTGTCTAATGTACTGAATCGCACAGGGAGACAGTGCCCTAATGTACTGACTCTCACTGGGGGACAGTGTCTAAAGTACTGAATCTCACTGGGAGACAGTGTCCTAATGTACTGACTCTCACTGGGAGACAGTGTCTAATGTACTGAATCTCACTGGGAGACAGTGTCTAATGTACTGACTGTCAGTGGGAGACAGTGCCTAATGTGCTGACTCTCACTGGGAGTCAGTGCCCTAATGTACTGACTGTCACTGGGAGAGAGTGTCTAATGTACTGAATCTCACTGGGAGACAGTGTCTAATGTACTGACTCTCACTGGGAGACAGTGTCTAATCTACTGACTCTCACTGGGAGACAGTGTGTAATGAACTGAATCTCACTGGGAGACAGTGTCCTAATGTACTGACTCTCACTGGGAGACAGAGTCCTAATGTACTGACTCTCACTGGGAGACAGTGCCCTAATGTACTGAATCTCACTGGGAGACAGTGTCTAATGTACTGACTCTCACTGGGAGACAGTGCCCTAATGTACTGAATCTCACTGGGAGACAGTGTCTAATCTACTGACTCTCACTGGGAGACAGTGTGTAATGAACTGAATCTCACTGGGAGACAGGGTCCTAATGTACTGACTCTCGATGGGAGACAGAGTCCTAATGTACTGACTCTCACTGGGAGACAGAGTCCTAATGTACTGAATCACACTGGGAGACAGTGTCCTAATGTAATGACTCTCACCGGGAGACAGTGTCCTAATGTACTGACTCACTGGGAGACAGTGTCCTAATGTACTGACTCTCACTGGGAGACAGTGCCCTAATGTACTGACTCTCCCTGGCAGACAGTGTCCTAATGTACTGACTCACTGGGAGACAGTGTCCTAATGTACTGACTGTCACTGGGAGACATTGTCCTAATGTACTGACTCTCACTGGGAGACAGTGTCTAATGTACTGACTCTCACTGGGAGACAGTGTCCTAATGTACTGAATCACACTGGGAGACAGTGTCCTAATGTAATGACTCTCAATGGGAGACAGTGTCCTAATGTACTGACTCTCACTGGGAGACAGTGTCTAATGTACTGACTTTCACTGGGAGAGAGTGTCTAATAACTGACTCTCACTGGGAAACAGTGGCCTAATGTACTGACTCTCACTGGGAGACAGTGTCTAATGTACTGACTCTCACTGGGAGACAGTGTCTAATAACTGACTCTCACTGGGAGACAGTGTCCTAATGTACTGACTCTCACTGGGAGACAGTGTCTAATGTACTGACTCTCATTGGGAGACAGTGTCTAATGTACTGACTCTCACTGGGAGACAGTGTCTAATAACTGACTCTCACTGGGAGACAGTGGCCTAATGTACTGACTCTCACTGGGAGACAGTGTCTAATGTACTGACTCTCACTGGGAGACAGTGCCCTAATGTACTGAATCTCACTGGGAGACAGTGTCTAATGTACTGACTCTCACTGGGAGACAGTGCCCTAATGTACTGAATCTCACTGGGAGACAGTGTCTAATCTACTGACTCTCACTGGGAGACAGTGTGTAATGAACTGAATCTCACTGGGAGACAGGGTCCTAATGTACTGACTCTCGATGGGAGACAGAGTCCTAATGTACTGACTCTCACTGGGAGACAGAGTCCTAATGTACTGAATCACACTGGGAGACAGTGTCCTAATGTAATGACTCTCACCGGGAGACAGTGTCCTAATGTACTGACTCACTGGGAGACAGTGTCCTAATGTACTGACTCTCACTGGGAGACAGTGCCCTAATGTACTGACTCTCCCTGGCAGACAGTGTCCTAATGTACTGACTCACTGGGAGACAGTGTCCTAATGTACTGACTGTCACTGGGAGACATTGTCCTAATGTACTGACTCTCACTGGGAGACAGTGTCTAATGTACTGACTCTCACTGGGAGACAGTGTCCTAATGTACTGAATCACACTGGGAGACAGTGTCCTAATGTAATGACTCTCAATGGGAGACAGTGTCCTAATGTACTGACTCTCACTGGGAGACAGTGTCTAATGTACTAACTTTCACTGGGAGAGAGTGTCTAATAACTGACTCTCACTGGGAGACAGTGGCCTAATGTACTGACTCTCACTGGGAGACAGTGTCTAATGTACTGACTCTCACTGGGAGACAGTGTCTAATAACTGACTCTCACTGGGAGACAGTGTCCTAATGTACTGACTCTCACTGGTAGACAGTGTCTAATGTACTGAATCGCACTGGGAGACAGTGCCCTAATGTACTGACTCTCACTGGGAGACAGTGTCTAAAGTACTGAATCTCACTGGGAGACAGTGTCCTAATGTACTGACTCTCACTGGGAGACAGTGTCTAATGTACTGACTCTCACTGGGAGACAGTGTCTAATGTACTGACTGTCAGTGGGAGACAGTGCCTAATGTGCTGACTCTCACTGGGAGTCAGTGCCCTAATGTACTGACTGTCACTGGGAGAGAGTGTCTAATGTACTGAATCTCACTGGGAGACAGTGTCCTAATGTAATGACTCTCAATGGGAGACAGTGTCCTAATGTACTGACTCACTGGGAGACAGTGTCCTAATGTACTGACTCTCACTGGGAGACAGTGCCCTAATGTACTGACTGTCACTGGGAGACAAAGTCCTAATGTACTGATTCTCACTGGGAGACAGTGTCTAATGTACTGACTCTCACTGGGAGACAGTGTCCTAATGTACTGAATCACACTGGGAGACAGTGTCCTAATGTAATGACTCTCACTGGGAGACAGTGTCCTAATGTACTGACTCTCACTGGGAGACAGTGTCTAATGTACTGACTCTAACTGGGAGACAGTGTCTAATAACTGACTCTCACTGGGAGACAGTGTCCTAATGTACTGAATCTCACTGGGAGACAGTGCCATAATGTACTGACTTTCACTGGGAGACAGTGTCTAATGTACTGACTCTCACTGGGAGACAGTGTCCTAATGTACTGACTCTCACTGGGAGACAGTGTCTAACGTACTGACTCTCACTGGGAAACAGTGCCCTAATGTACTGACTGTCACTGGGAGACAGTGTCTAATGTACTTACTCTCACTGGGAGACAGTGTCTAATAACTGACTCTCACTGGGTGACAGTGTCCTAATGTACTGACTCTCACTGGGAGACAGTGTCTAATGTACTGACTCTCACTGGGAGACAGTGTCTATTAACTGACTCTCACTGGGAGACAGTGTCCTAATGTACTGACTCTCACTGGGAGACAGTGTCTAATGTACTGAATCTCACTGGGAGACAGTGCCCTAATGTACTGACTCTCACTGGGAGACAGTGTCTAATGTACTGAATCTCACTGGGAGACAGTGCCCTAATGTACTGACTGACTGGGAGACAGTGTCTAATGTACTGACTCTCACTGGGATAGAGTGCCCTAATGTACTGACTCACTGTGAGACAGTGCCCTAATGTACTGACTCTCACTGGGAGACAGTATCCTAATGTACTGAATCTCACTGGGACACAGTGTCTAATTTACTGACTCTCACTGGGTGACAGTGTCTAATGTACTGACTCTCACTGGGACACAGTGTCTAATTTACTGACTCTCACTGGGAGACAGTGTCCTAATTTACTGACTCTCACTGGGAGACAGTGTCCTAATGCACTGACTCACTGGGAGACAGTGCCCTAATGTACTGACTGTCACTGGGAGACAGTGTCCTAATGTACTGACTGTCACTGGGAGACAGTGTCCTAATGTACTGAATCTCACTGGGAGACAGTGTCTAATGTACTGACTCTCACTGGGAGACAGTGCCCTAATGTACTGACTCTCACTGGGAGACAGTTTCTAATGTACTGACTCTCACTGGGAGACAGTGCCCTAATGTACTGAATGTCACTGGGAGACTGTGTCTAATGTACTGAATCTCACTGGGAAACAGTTTCCTAATGTACTGATTCTCACTGGGAGACAGTGTCCTAATGTACTGACTGTCACTGGGAGACAGTGTCCTAATGTACTGACTCTCACTGGGAGACAGTGTCTAATGTACTGACTCTCACTGGGAGACAGTGCCCTAATGTACTGAATCTCACTGGGAGACAGTGTCTAATGTACTGAATCTCACTGGGAGGCAGTGTCCTAATGTACTGAATCTCACTGGGAGACAGTGTCTAATGTACTGACTCTCACTGGGAGACAGTGTCTAATGTACTGACTCACTGGGAGACAGTGTCCTAATTTACTGACTCTCACTGGGAGACAGTGTCTAATGTACTGACTCTCACTGGGAGACAGTGTCTAATGTACTGACTCTCACTGGGAGACAATGTCTAATGTACAGACTCTCACTGGGAGACAGGGTCTAATGTACTGAATCTCACTGGGAGACAGTGTCTAATGTACTGAATCTCACTGGGAGACAGTGTCCTAATGTACTGACTCTCACTGGGAGACAGTGTCCTAATGTACTGACTCTCACTGGGAGACAGTGCCCTAATGTACTGAATCTCACTGGGAGACAGTGTCTAATGTACTGACTCTCACTGGAAGACAGTGTCTAATGTACTGACTCTCACTGGGAGACCGTGCCCTAATGTACTGACTCTCACTGGGAGACAGTGCCCTAATGTACTGACTCTCACTGGGAGACAGTGTCTTATGTACTGACTCTCACTGGGAGACAGTGTCTAATCTACTGACTCTCACTGGGAGACAGTGTGTAATGAACTGAATCTCACTGGGAGACAGTGTCCTAATGTACTGACTCTCACTGGGAGACAGAGTGCTAATGTACTGACTCTCACTGGGAGACAGTGTCCTAATGTACTGAATCTCACTGGGAGACAGTGTCAAATGTACTGACTCTCACTGGGAGACAGTGCCCTAATGTACTGAATCTCACTGGGAGACAGTGTCTAATCTACTGACTCTCACTGGGAGACAGTGTGTAATGAACAGAATCTCACTGGGAGACAGTGTCCTAATGTACTGACTCTCGCTGGGAGACAGAGTCCTAATGTACTGACTCTCACTGGGAGACAGTGCCCTAATGTACTGAATCACACTGGGAGACAGTGTCCTAATGTAATGACTTTCACCGGGAGGCAGTGTCCTAATGTACTGACTCTCACTGGGAGACAGTGCCCTAATGTACTGACTCTCCCTGGCAGACAGTGTCCTAATGTACTGACTCACTGGGAGACAGTGTCCTAATGTACTGACTGTCACTGGGAGACATTGTCCTAATGTACTGACTCTCACTGGGAGACAGTGTCTAATGTACTGACTCTCACTGGGAGACAGTGTCCTAATGTACTGAATCACACTGGGAGACAGTGTCCTAATGTAATGACTCTCAATGGGAGACAGTGTCCTAATGTACTGACTCTCACTGGGAGACAGTGTCTAATGTACAGACTCTCACTGGGAGAGAGTGTCTAATAACTGACTCTCACTGGGAGACAGTGGCCTAATGTACTGACTCTCACTGGGAGACAGTGTCTAATGTACTGAATCGCACTGGGAGACAGAGCCCTAATGTACTGACTCTCACTGGGAGACAGTGTCTAAAGTACTGAATCTCACTGGGAGACAGTGTCCTAATGTACTGACTCTCACTGGGAGACAGTGTCTAATGTACAGACTCTCACTGGGAGACAGTGTCTAATAACTGACTCTCACTGGGAGACAGTGTCCTAATGTACTGACTCTCACTGGTAGACAGTGTCTAATGTACTAAATCGCACTGGGAGACAGAGCCCTAATGTACTGACTCTCACTGGGAGACAGTGTCTAAAGTACTGAATCTCACTGGGAGACAGTGTCCTAATGTACTGACTCTCACTGGGAGACAGTGTCTAATGTACTGACTCTCACTGGGAGACAGTGTCTAATGTACTGACTCTCACTGGGAGACAGTGCCTAATGTGCTGACTCTCACTGGGAGTCAGTGCCCTAATGTACTGACTGTCACTGGGAGAGAGTGTCTAATGTACTGAATCTCACTGGGAGACAGTGTCTAATGTACTGACTCTCACTGGGAGACAGTGTCTAATCTACTGACTCTCACTGGGAGACAGTGTGTAATGAACTGAATCTCACAGTGAGACAGTGTCCTAATGTACTGACTCTCACTGGGAGACAGAGTTCTAATGTACTGACTCTCACTGGGAGACAGTGCCCTAATGTACTGAATCACACTGGGAGACAGTGCCCTAATGTAATGATTCTCACCGGGAGACAGTGTCCTAATGTACTGACTCACTGGGAGACAGTGTCCTAATGTACTGACTCTCACTGGGAGACAGTGCCCTAATGTACTGACTCTCACTGGGAGACAAAGTCCTAATGTACTGACTCTCACTGGGAGACAGTGTCTAATGTACTGACTCTCACTGGGAGACAGTGTCCTAATGTACTGAATCACACTGGGAGACAGTGTCCTAATGTAATGACTCTCACTGGGAGACAGTGTCCTAATGTACTGACTCTCACTGGGAGACAGTGTCTAATGTACTGACTCTAACTGGGAGACAGTGTCTAATAACTGACTCTCACTGGGAGACAGTGTCCTAATGTACTGAATCTCACTGGGAGACAGTGTCTAATGTACTGACTCTCACTGGGAGACAGTGTCTAATAACTGACTCTCACTGGGTGACAGTGTCCTAATGTACTGACTCTCACTGGTAGACAGTGTCTAATGTACTGAATCGCACTGGGAGAAAGTGCCCTAATGTACTGACTCTCACTGGGAGACAGTGTCTAATGTACTGAATCTCACTGGGAGACAGTGTCTAATGTACTGACTTTCACTGGGAGACAGTGTCTAATGTACTGACTCTCACTGGGAGACAGTGTCCTAATGTACTGAATCTCACTGGGAGACAGTGTCTAATGTACTGACTCTCACTGGGAGACAGTGCCCTAATGTACTGATTCTCACTGGGAGACAGTGCCCTAATGTACTGACTCTCACTGGGAGACAGTGTCTAATATACTGACTCTCACTGGGAGACAGTGCCCTAACGTACTGAATCTCACTGGGAGACAGTGTCTAATGTACTGAATCTCACTGGGAGACAGTGTCCTAATGTACTGAATCTCACTGGGAGACAGTGCCCTAATGTACTGACTGTCACTGGGAGACAGTGTCTAATGTACTTACTCTCACTGGGAGACAGTGTCTAATAACTGACTCTCACTGGGTGACAGTGTCCTAATGTACTGACTCTCACTGGGAGACAGTGTCTAATGTACTGACTCTCACTGGGAGACAGTGTCTAATAACTGACTCTCACTGGGAGACAGTGTCCTAATGTACTGACTCTCACTGGGAGACAGTGTCTAATGTACTGAATCTCACTGGGAGACAGTGCCCTAATGTACTGACTCTCACTGGGAGACAGTGTCTAATGTACTGAATCTCACTGGGAGACAGTGCCCTAATGAACTGACTGACTGGGAGACAGTGTCTAATGTACTGACTCTCACTGGGATAGAGTGCCCTAATGTACTGACTCACTGTGAGACAGTGCCCTAATGTACTGACTCTCACTGGGAGACAGTGTCCTAATGTACTGACTCTCACTGGGAGACAGAGTTCTAATGTACTGACTCTCACTGGGAGACAGTGCCCTAATGTACTGAATCACACTGGGAGACAGTGTCCTAATGTAATGACTCTCACCGGGAGACAGTGTCCTAATGTACTGACTCACTGGGAGACAGTGTCCTAATGTACTGACTCTCACTGGGAGACAGTGCCCTAATGTACTGACTGTCACTGGGAGACAAAGTCCTAATGTACTGACTCTCACTGGGAGACAGTGTCTAATGTACTGACTCTCACTGGGAGACAGTGTCCTAATGTACTGAATCACACTGGGAGACAGTGTCCTAATGTAATGACTCTCACTGGGAGACAGTGTCCTAATGTACTGACTCTCACTGGGAGACAGTGTCTAATGTACTGACTCTAACTGGGAGACAGTGTCTAATAACTGACTCTCACTGGGAGACAGTGTCCTAATGTACTGAATCTCACTGGGAGACAGTGTCTAATGTACTGACTCTCACTGGGAGACAGTGTCTAATAACTGACTCTCACTGGGAGACAGTGTCCTAATGTACTGACTCTCACTGGTAGACAGTGTCTAATGTACTGAATCGCACTGGGAGAAAGTGCCCTAATGTACTGACTCTCACTGGGAGACAGTGTCTAATGTACTGAATCTCACTGGGAGACAGTGTCTAATGTACTGACTTTCACTGGGAGACAGTGTCTAATGTACTGACTCTCACTGGGAGACAGTGTCCTAATGTACTGAATCTCACTGGGAGACAGTGTCTAATGTACTGACTCTCACTGGGAGACAGTGCCCTAATGTACTGATTCTCACTGGGAGACAGTGCCCTAATGTACTGACTCTCACTGGGAGACAGTGTCTAATATACTGACTCTCACTGGGAGACAGTGCCCTAACGTACTGAATCTCACTGGGAGACAGTGTCTAATGTACTGAATCTCACTGGGAGACAGTGTCCTAATGTACTGAATCTCACTGGGAGACAGTGCCCTAATGTACTGACTCTCACTGAGAGACAGTGCCCTAATGTACTGACTCTCACTGGGAGACAGTGTCCTAATGTACTGACTCTCACTGGGAGACAGTGTCTAATGTACTGACTCTCACTGGGAGACAGTGCCCTAATGTACTGACTCTCACTGAGAGACAGTGTCCTAATGTACTGACTGTCACTGGGAGACAGTGTCCTAATGTACTGACTCTCACTGGGAGACAGTGTCTAATGTACTGACTCTCACTGGGAGACAGTGCCCTAATGTACTGAATCTCACTGGGAGACAGTGTCTAATGTACTGAATCTCACTGGGAGACAGTGTCCTAATGTACTGAATCTCACTGGGAGACAGTGTCTAATGTACTGACTCTCACTGGGAGACAGTGTCTAATGTACTGACTCACTGGGACACAGTGTCCTAATTTACTGACTCTCATTGGGAGACAGTGTCTAATGTACTGACTCTCACTGGGAGACAGTGTCCTAATGTACTGAATCACACTGGGAGACAGTGTCCTAATGTAATGACTCTCACTGGGAGACAGTGTCCTAATGTACTGACTCTCACTGGGAGACAGTGTCTAATGTACTGACTCTAACTGGGAGACAGTGTCTAATAACTGACTCTCACTGGGAGACAGTGTCCTAATGTACTGAATTTCACTGGGAGACTGTGTCTAATGTACTGACTCTCACTGGGAGACAGTGTCTAATAACTGACTCTCACTGGGAGACAGTGTCCTAATGTACTGACTCTCACTGGTAGACAGTGTCTAATGTACTGAATCGCACTGGGAGAAAGTGCCCTAATGTACTGACTCTCACTGGGAGACAGTGTCTAATGTACTGAATCTCACTGGGAGACAGTGTCTAATGTACTGACTTTCACTGGGAGACAGTGTCTAATGTACTGACTCTCACTGGGAGACAGTGTCCTAATGTACTGAATCTCACTGGGAGACAGTGTCTAATGTACTGACTCTCACTGGGAGACAGTGCCCTAAGGTACTGATTCTCACTGGGAGACAGTGCCCTAATGTACTGACTCTCACTGGGAGACAGTGTCTAATATACTGACTCTCACTGGGAGACAGTGCCCTAACGTACTGAATCTCACTGGGAGACAGTGTCTAATGTACTGAATCTCACTGGGAGACAGTGTCCTAATGTACTGAATCTCACTGGGAGACAGTGCCCTAATGTACTGACTCTCACTGAGAGACAGTGCCCTAATGTACTGACTCTCACTGGGAGACAGTGTCCTAATGTACTGACTCTCACTGGGAGACAGTGTCTAATGTACTGACTCTCACTGGGAGACAGTGCCCTAATGTACTGACTCTCACTGAGAGACAGTGTCCTAATGTACTGACTGTCACTGGGAGACAGTGTCCTAAAGTACTGACTCTCACTGGGAGACAGTGTCTAATGTACTGACTCTCACTGGGAGACAGTGCCCTAATGTACTGAATCTCACTGGGAGACAGTGTCTAATGTACTGAATCTCACTGGGAGACAGTGTCCTAATGTACTGAATCTCACTGGGAGACAGTGTCTAATGTACTGACTCTCACTGGGAGACAGTGTCTAATGTACTGACTCACTGGGACACAGTGTCCTAATTTACTGACTCTCACTGGGAGACAGTGTCTAATGTACTGACTCTCACTGGGAGACAATGTCTAATGTACAGACTCTCAATGGTAGACAGGGTCTAATGTACTGAATCTCACTGGGAGACAGTGTCTAATGTACTGAATCTCACTGGGAGACAGTGTCCTAATGTACTGACTCTCACTGGGAGACAGTGTCCTAATGTACTGACTCTCACTGGGAGACAGTGTCCTAATGTACTGAATCTCACTGGGAGACAGTGTCTAATGTACTGACTCTCACTGGAAGACAGTGTCTAATGTACTGACTCTCACTGGGAGACCGTGCCCTAATGTACTGACTCTCACTGGGAGACAGTGCCCTAATGTACTGACTCTCACTGGGAGACAGTGTCCTAATGTACTGAATCTCACTGGGAGACAGTGTCTAATGTACTGACTCTCACTGGAAGACAGTGTCTAATGTACTGACTCTCACTGGGAGACCGTGCCCTAATGTACTGACTCTCACTGGGAGACAGTGCCCTAATGTACTGACTTTCACTGGGAGACAGTGTCCTAATGTACTGAATCTCACTGGGAGACAGTGCCCTAATGTACTGACTCTCACTGGGAGACAGTGTCTAATGTACTGACTCTCACTGGGAGACAGTGTCTAATGTACTGACTCTCACTGGGAGACAGTTTCCTAATATACTGAATCTCACTGGGAGACAGTGCCCTAATGTACTGACTCACTGGGAGACAGTGCCCTAATGTACTCACTCTCACTGGGAGACATTGTCTAATGTACTGAATCTCACTGGGAGACAGTGTCTAATGTACTGAATCTCACTGGGAGACAGTGTCTAATGTACTGAATCTCACTGGGAGACAGTGTCTAATGTACTGACTCTCACTGGGAGACAGTGTCCTAATGTTCTGACTCTCACAGGGAGACAGTGCCCTAATGTACTGACTCACTGGGAGACAGTGTCTAATGTACTGACTCTCACTGGGAGACAGTGCCCTAATGTACTGACTCACTGGGAGACAGTGCCCTAATGTACTGACTCTCACTGGGAGACAGTATCCTAATGTACTGAATCTCACTTGCACACAGTGTCTAATTTACTGACTCTCACTGGGTGACAGTGTCTAATGTACTGACTCTCACTGGGAGACAGTGTCTAATGTACTGACTCTCACTGGGAGACAGTGTCTAATGTACTGACTCTCACTGGGAGACAGTGCCCTAATGTACTGACTCTCACTGGGAGACAGTGTCCTAATTTACTGACTCTCACTGGGAGACAGTGTCCTAATGCACTGACTCACTGGGAGACAGTGCCCTAATGTACTGACTGTCACTGGGAGACAGTGTCCTAATGTACTGACTGTCACTGGGAGACAGTGTCCTAATGTACTGAATCTCACTGGGAGACAGTGTCTAATGTACTGACTCTCACTGGGAGACAGTGCCCTAATGTACTGACTCTCACTGGGAGACAGTTTCTAATGTACTGACTCTCACTGGGAGACAGTGCCCTAATGTACTGAATCTCACTGGGAGACAGTGTCTAATGTACTGAATCTCACTGGGAGACAGTGTCCTAATGTACTGATTCTCACTGGAAGACAGTGTCCTAATGTACTGACTGTCACTGGGAGACAGTGTCCTAATGTACTGAATCTCACTGGGAGACAGTGTCTAATTTACTGACTCTCACTGGGAGACAGTACCCTAATGTACTGATTCTCACTGGGAGACAGTGCCCTAATGTACTGACTCTCACTGGGAGACAGTGTCTAATGTACTGACTCTCACTGAGAGACAGTGCCCTAACGTACTGAATCTCACTGGGAGATAGTGTCTAATGTACTGAATCTCACTGGGAGACAGTGTCCTAATGTACTGAATCTCACTGGGAGTCAGTGTCTAATGTACTGACTCTCACTGGGAGACAGTGTCTAATGTACTGACTCACTGGGAGACAGTGTCCTAATGTACTGACTCTCACTGGGAGACAGTGTCTAATGTACTGACTCTCACTGGGAGACAATGTCTAATGTACAGACTCTCACTGGGAGACAGGGTCTAATGTACTGAATCTCACTGGGAGACAGTGTCTCATGTACTGAATCTCACTGGGAGACAGTGTCCTAATGTACTGACTCTCACTGGGAGACAGTGTCCTAATGTACTGACTCTCACTGGGAGACAGTGCCCTAATGTACTGAATCTCACTGGGAGACAGTGTCTAATGTGCTGACTCTCACTGGAAGACAGTGTCTAATGTACTGACTCACACTGGGAGACAGTGCCCTAATGTACTGACTCTCACTGGGAGACAGTGGCCTAATGTACTGACTCTCACTGGGAGACAGTGTCCTAATGTACTGAATCTCACTGGGAGACAGTGCCCTAATGTACTGAATCGCACTGGGAGACAGTGCCCTAATGTACTGACTCTCACTGGGAGACAGTGTCTAAAGTACTGAATCTCACTGGGAGACAGTGTCCTAATGTACTGACTCTCACTGGGAGACAGTGTCTAATGTACTGACTCTCACTGGGAGACAGTGTCTAATGTACTGACTCTCACTGGGAGACAGTGCCTAATGTGCTGACTCTCACTGGGAGTCAGTGCCCTAATGTACTGACTGTCACTGGGAGAGAGTGTCTAATGTACTGAATCTCACTGGGAGACAGTGTCTAATGTACTCACTCTCACTGGGAGACAGTGTCTAATCTACTGACTCTCACTGGGAGACAGTGTGTAATGAACTGAATCTCACTGGGAGACAGTGTCCTAATGTACTGACTCTCACTGGGAGACAGTGTCTAATCTACTGACTCTCACTGGGAGACAGTGCCCTAATGTACTGAATCACACTGGGAGACAGTGTCCTAATGTAATGACTCTCACCGGGAGACAGTGTCCTAATGTACTGACTCACTGGGAGACAGTGTCCTAATATACTGACTCTCACTGGGAGTCAGTGCCCTAATGTACTGACTGTCACTGGGAGACAAAGTCCTAATGTACTGACTCTCACTGGGAGACAGTGTCTAATGTACTGACTCTCACTGGGAGACAGTGTCCTAATGTACTGAATCACACTGGGAGACAGTGTCCTAATGTAATGACTCTCACTGGGAGACAGTGTCCTAATGTACTGACTCTCACTGGGAGACAGTGTCTAATGTACTGACTCTAACTGGGAGACAGTGTCTAATAACTGACTCTCAGTGGGAGACAGTGTCCTAATGTACTGAATCTCACTGGGAGACAGTGTCTAATGTACTGACTCTCACTGGGAGACAGTGTCTAATAACTGACTCTCACTGGGAGACAGTGTCCTAATGTACTGACTCTCACTGGTAGACAGTGTCTAAAGTACTGAATCGCACTGGGAGAAAGTGCCCTAATGTACTGACTCTCACTGGGAGACAGTGTCTAATGTACTGAATCTCACTGGGAGACAGTGTCTAATGTACTGACTTTCACTGGGAGACAGTGTCTAATGTACTGACTCTCACTGGGAGACAGTGTCCTAATGTACTGACTCTCACTGGGAGACAGTGTCTAACGTACTGACTCTCACTGGGAAACAGTGCCCTAATGTACTGACTGTCACTGGGAGACAGTGTCTAATGTACTTACTCTCACTGGGAGACAGTGTCTAATAACTGACTCTCACTGGGTGACAGTGTCCTAATGTACTGACTCTCACTGGGAGACAGTGTCTAATGTACTGACTCTCACTGGGAGACAGTGTCTAATAACTGACTCTCACTGGGAGACAGTGTCCTAATGTACTGACTCTCACTGGGAGACAGTGTCCTAATGTACTGACTCTCACTGGGAGACAGTGTCTAATGTACTGACTCTAACTGGGAGACAGTGTCTAATAACTGACTCTCACTGGGAGACAGTGTCCTAATATACTGACTCTCACTGGGAGTCAGTGCCCTAATGTACTGACTGTCACTGGGAGACAAAGTCCTAATGTACTGACTCTCACTGGGAGACAGTGTCTAATGTACTGACTCTCACTGGGAGACAGTGTCCTAATGTACTGAATCACACTGGGAGACAGTGTCCTAATGTAATGACTCTCACTGGGAGACAGTGTCCTAATGTACTGACTCTCACTGGGAGACAGTGTCTAATGTACTGACTCTAACTGGGAGACAGTGTCTAATAACTGACTCTCAGTGGGAGACAGTGTCCTAATGTACTGAATCTCACTGGGAGACAGTGTCTAATGTACTGACTCTCACTGGGAGACAGTGTCTAATAACTGACTCTCACTGGGAGACAGTGTCCTAATGTACTGACTCTCACTGGTAGACAGTGTCTAAAGTACTGAATCGCACTGGGAGAAAGTGCCCTAATGTACTGACTCTCACTGGGAGACAGTGTCTAATGTACTGAATCTCACTGGGAGACAGTGTCTAATGTACTGACTTTCACTGGGAGACAGTGTCTAATGTACTGACTCTCACTGGGAGACAGTGTCCTAATGTACTGACTCTCACTGGGAGACAGTGTCTAACGTACTGACTCTCACTGGGAAACAGTGCCCTAATGTACTGACTGTCACTGGGAGACAGTGTCTAATGTACTTACTCTCACTGGGAGACAGTGTCTAATAACTGACTCTCACTGGGTGACAGTGTCCTAATGTACTGACTCTCACTGGGAGACAGTGTCTAATGTACTGACTCTCACTGGGAGACAGTGTCTAATAACTGACTCTCACTGGGAGACAGTGTCCTAATGTACTGACTCTCACTGGGAGACAGTGTCCTAATGTACTGACTCTCACTGGGAGACAGTGTCTAATGTACTGACTCTAACTGGGAGACAGTGTCTAATAACTGACTCTCACTGGGAGACAGTGTCCTAATGTACTGAATCTCACTGGGAGACAGTGTCTAATGTACTGACTCTCACTGGGAGACAGTGTCTAATAACTGACTCTCACTGGGTGACAGTGTCCTAATGTACTGACTCTCACTGGTAGACAGTGTCTAATGTACTGAATCGCACTGGGAGAAAGTGCCCTAATGTACTGACTCTCACTGGGAGACAGTGTCTAATGTACTGAATCTCACTGGGAGACAGTGTCTAATGTACTGACTTTCACTGGGAGACAGTGTCTAATGTACTGACTCTCACTGGGAGACAGTGTCCTAATGTACTGAATCTCACTGGGAGACAGTGTCTAATGTACTGACTCTCACTGGGAGACAGTGCCCTAATGTACTGATTCTCACTGGGAGACAGTGCCCTAATGTACTGACTCTCACTGGGAGACAGTGTCTAATATACTGACTCTCACTGGGAGACAGTGCCCTAACGTACTGAATCTCACTGGGAGACAGTGTCTAATGTACTGAATCTCACTGGGAGACAGTGTCCTAATGTACTGAATCTCACTGGGAGACAGTGCCCTAATGTACTGACTGTCACTGGGAGACAGTGTCTAATGTACTTACTCTCACTGGGAGACAGTGTCTAATAACTGACTCTCACTGGGTGACAGTGTCCTAATGTACTGACTCTCACTGGGAGACAGTGTCTAATGTACTGACTCTCACTGGGAGACAGTGTCTAATAACTGACTCTCACTGGGAGACAGTGTCCTAATGTACTGACTCTCACTGGGAGACAGTGTCTAATGTACTGAATCTCACTGGGAGACAGTGCCCTAATGTACTGACTCTCACTGGGAGACAGTGTCTAATGTACTGAATCTCACTGGGAGACAGTGCCCTAATGTACTGACTGACTGGGAGACAGTGTCTAATGTAATGACTCTCACTGGGATAGAGTGCCCTAATGTACTGACTCACTGTGAGACAGTGCCCTAATGTACTGACTCTCACTGGGAGACAGTATCCTAATGTACTGAATCTCACTGGGACACAGTGTCTAATTTACTGACTCTCACTGGGTGACAGTGTCTAATGTACTGACTCTCACTGGGACACAGTGTCTAATTTACTGACTCTCACTGGGAGACAGTGTCCTAATTTACTGACTCTCACTGGGAGACAGTGTCCTAATGCACTGACTCACTGGGAGACAGTGCCCTAATGTACTGACTGTCACTGGGAGACAGTGTCCTAATGTACTGACTCTCACTGGGAGACAGTGTCCTAATGTACTGAATCTCACTGGGAGACAGTGTCTAATGTACTGACTCTCACTGGGAGACAGTGCCCTAATGTACTGACTCTCACTGGGAGACAGTTTCTAATGTACTGACTCTCACTGGGAGACAGTGCCCTAATGTACTGAATGTCACTGGGAGACAGTGTCTAATGTACTGAATCTCACTGGGAAACAGTTTCCTAATGTACTGATTCTCACTGGGAGACAGTGTCCTAATGTACTGACTGTCACTGGGAGACAGTGTCCTAATGTACTGACTCTCACTGGGAGACAGTGTCTAATGTACTGACTCTCACTGGGAGACAGTGCCCTAATGTACTGAATCTCACTGGGAGACAGTGTCTAATGTACTGAATCTCACTGGGAGGCAGTGTCCTAATGTACTGAATCTCACTGGGAGACAGTGTCTAATGTACTGACTCTCACTGGGAGACAGTGTCTAATGTACTGACTCACTGGGAGACAGTGTCCTAATTTACTGACTCTCACTGGGAGACAGTGTCTAATGTACTGACTCTCACTGGGAGACAGTGTCTAATGTACTGACTCTCACTGGGAGACAATGTCTAATGTACAGACTCTCACTGGGAGACAGGGTCTAATGTACTGAATCTCACTGGGAGACAGTGTCTAATGTACTGAATCTCACTGGGAGACAGTGTCCTAATGTACTGACTCTCACTGGGAGACAGTGTCCTAATGTACTGACTCTCACTGGGAGACAGTGCCCTAATGTACTGAATCTCACTGGGAGACAGTGTCTAATGTACTGACTCTCACTGGAAGACAGTGTCTAATGTACTGACTCTCACTGGGAGACCGTGCCCTAATGTACTGACTCTCACTGGGAGACAGTGCCCTAATGTACTGACTCTCACTGGGAGACAGTGTCTTATGTACTGACTCTCACTGGGAGACAGTGTCTAATCTACTGACTCTCACTGGGAGACAGTGTGTAATGAACTGAATCTCACTGGGAGACAGTGTCCTAATGTACTGACTCTCACTGGGAGACAGAGTCCTAATGTACTGACTCTCACTGGGAGACAGTGTCCTAATGTACTGAATCTCACTGGGAGACAGTGTCAAATGTACTGACTCTCACTGGGAGACAGTGCCCTAATGTACTGAATCTCACTGGGAGACAGTGTCTAATCTACTGACTCTCACTGGGAGACAGTGTGTAATGAACAGAATCTCACTGGGAGACAGTGTCCTAATGTACTGACTCTCGCTGGGAGACAGAGTCCTAATGTACTGACTCTCACTGGGAGACAGTGCCCTAATGTACTGAATCACACTGGGAGACAGTGTCCTAATGTAATGACTTTCACCGGGAGGCAGTGTCCTAATGTACTGACTCTCACTGGGAGACAGTGCCCTAATGTACTGACTCTCCCTGGCAGACAGTGTCCTAATGTACTGACTCACTGGGAGACAGTGTCCTAATGTACTGACTGTCACTGGGAGACATTGTCCTAATGTACTGACTCTCACTGGGAGACAGTGTCTAATGTACTGACTCTCACTGGGAGACAGTGTCCTAATGTACTGAATCACACTGGGAGACAGTGTCCTAATGTAATGACTCTCAATGGGAGACAGTGTCCTAATGTACTGACTCTCACTGGGAGACAGTGTCTAATGTACAGACTCTCACTGGGAGACAGTGTCTAATAACTGACTCTCACTGGGAGACAGTGGCCTAATGTACTGACTCTCACTGGGAGACAGTGTCTAATGTACTGAATCGCACTGGGAGACAGAGCCCTAATGTACTGACTCTCACTGGGAGACAGTGTCTAAAGTACTGAATCTCACTGGGAGACAGTGTCCTAATGTACTGACTCTCACTGGGAGACAGTGTCTAATGTACAGACTCTCACTGGGAGACAGTGTCTAATAACTGACTCTCACTGGGAGACAGTGTCCTAATGTACTGACTCTCACTGGTAGACAGTGTCTAATGTACTAAATCGCACTGGGAGACAGAGCCCTAATGTACTGACTCTCACTGGGAGACAGTGTCTAAAGTACTGAATCTCACTGGGAGACAGTGTCCTAATGTACTGACTCTCACTGGGAGACAGTGTCTAATGTACTGACTCTCACTGGGAGACAGTGTCTAATGTACTGACTCTCACTGGGAGACAGTGCCTAATGTGCTGACTCTCACTGGGAGTCAGTGCCCTAATGTACTGACTGTCACTGGGAGAGAGTGTCTAATGTACTGAATCTCACTGGGAGACAGTGTCTAATGTACTGACTCTCACTGGGAGACAGTGTCTAATCTACTGACTCTCACTGGGAGACAGTGTGTAATGAACTGAATCTCACAGTGAGACAGTGTCCTAATGTACTGACTCTCACTGGGAGACAGAGTTCTAATGTACTGACTCTCACTGGGAGACAGTGCCCTAATGTACTGAATCACACTGGGAGACAGTGTCCTAATGTAATGACTCTCACCGGGAGACAGTGTCCTAATGTACTGACTCACTGGGAGACAGTGTCCTAATGTACTGACTCTCACTGGGAGACAGTGCCCTAATGTACTGACTGTCACTGGGAGACAAAGTCCTAATGTACTGACTCTCACTGGGAGACAGTGTCTAATGTACTGACTCTCACTGGGAGACAGTGTCCTAATGTACTGAATCACACTGGGAGACAGTGTCCTAATGTAATGACTCTCACTGTGAGACAGTGTCCTAATGTACTGACTCTCACTGGGAGACAGTGTCTAATGTACTGACTCTAACTGGGAGACAGTGTCTAATAACTGACTCTCACTGGGAGACAGTGTCCTAATGTACTGAATCTCACTGGGAGACAGTGTCTAATGTACTGACTCTCACTGGGAGACAGTGTCTAATAACTGACTCTCACTGGGAGACAGTGTCCTAATGTACTGACTCTCACTGGTAGACAGTGTCTAATGTACTGAATCGCACTGGGAGAAAGTGCCCTAATGTACTGACTCTCACTGGGAGACAGTGTCTAATGTACTGAATCTCACTGGGAGACAGTGTCTAATGTACTGACTTTCACTGGGAGACAGTGTCTAATGTACTGACTCTCACTGGGAGACAGTGTCCTAATGTACTGAATCTCACTGGGAGACAGTGTCTAATGTACTGACTCTCACTGGGAGACAGTGCCCTAATGTACTGATTCTCACTGGGAGACAGTGCCCTAATGTACTGACTCTCACTGGGAGACAGTGTCTAATATACTGACTCTCACTGGGAGACAGTGCCCTAACGTACTGAATCTCACTGGGAGACAGTGTCTAATGTACTGAATCTCACTGGGAGACAGTGTCCTAATGTACTGAATCTCACTGGGAGACAGTGCCCTAATGTACTGACTCTCACTGAGAGACAGTGCCCTAATGTACTGACTCTCACTGGGAGACAGTGTCCTAATGTACTGACTCTCACTGGGAGACAGTGTCTAATGTACTGACTCTCACTGGGAGACAGTGCCCTAATGTACTGACTCTCACTGAGAGACAGTGTCCTAATGTACTGACTGTCACTGGGAGACAGTGTCCTAATGTACTGACTCTCACTGGGAGACAGTGTCTAATGTACTGACTCTCACTGGGAGACAGTGCCCTAATGTACTGAATCTCACTGGGAGACAGTGTCTAATGTACTGAATCTCACTGGGAGACAGTGTCCTAATGTACTGAATCTCACTGGGAGACAGTGTCTAATGTACTGACTCTCCCTGGGAGACAGTGTCTAATGTACTGACTCACTGGGACACAGTGTCCTAATTTACTGACTCTCACTGGGAGACAGTGTCTAATGTACTGACTCTCACTGGGAGACAGTGTCCTAATGTACTGAATCACACTGGGAGACAGTGTCCTAATGTAATGACTCTCACTGGGAGACAGTGTCCTAATGTACTGACTCTCACTGGGAGACAGTGTCTAATGTACTGACTCTAACTGGGAGACAGTGTCTAATAACTGACTCTCACTGGGAGACAGTGTCCTAATGTACTGAATTTCACTGGGAGACTGTGTCTAATGTACTGACTCTCACTGGGAGACAGTGTCTAATAACTGACTCTCACTGGGAGACAGTGTCCTAATGTACTGACTCTCACTGGTAGACAGTGTCTAATGTACTGAATCGCACTGGGAGAAAGTGCCCTAATGTACTGACTCTCACTGGGAGACAGTGTCTAATGTACTGAATCTCACTGGGAGACAGTGTCTAATGTACTGACTTTCACTGGGAGACAGTGTCTAATGTACTGACTCTCACTGGGAGACAGTGTCCTAATGTACTGAATCTCACTGGGAGACAGTGTCTAATGTACTGACTCTCACTGGGAGACAGTGCCCTAAGGTACTGATTCTCACTGGGAGACAGTGCCCTAATGTACTGACTCTCACTGGGAGACAGTGTCTAATATACTGACTCTCACTGGGAGACAGTGCCCTAACGTACTGAATCTCACTGGGAGACAGTGTCTAATGTACTGAATCTCACTGGGAGACAGTGTCCTAATGTACTGAATCTCACTGGGAGACAGTGCCCTAATGTACTGACTCTCACTGAGAGACAGTGCCCTAATGTACTGACTCTCACTGGGAGACAGTGTCCTAATGTACTGACTCTCACTGGGAGACAGTGTCTAATGTACTGACTCTCACTGGGAGACAGTGCCCTAATGTACTGACTCTCACTGAGAGACAGTGTCCTAATGTACTGACTGTCACTGGGAGACAGTGTCCTAAAGTACTGACTCTCACTGGGAGACAGTGTCTAATGTACTGACTCTCACTGGGAGACAGTGCCCTAATGTACTGAATCTCACTGGGAGACAGTGTCTAATGTACTGAATCTCACTGGGAGACAGTGTCCTAATGTACTGAATCTCACTGGGAGACAGTGTCTAATGTACTGACTCTCACTGGGAGACAGTGTCTAATGTACTGACTCACTGGGACACAGTGTCCTAATTTACTGACTCTCACTGGGAGACAGTGTCTAATGTACTGACTCTCACTGGGAGACAATGTCTAATGTACAGACTCTCACTGGTAGACAGGGTCTAATGTACTGAATCTCACTGGGAGACAGTGTCTAATGTACTGAATCTCACTGGGAGACAGTGTCCTAATGTACTGACTCTCACTGGGAGACAGTGTCCTAATGTACTGACTGTCACTGGGAGACAGTGTCCTAATGTACTGAATCTCACTGGGAGACAGTGTCTAATGTACTGACTCTCACTGGAAGACAGTGTCTAATGTACTGACTCTCACTGGGAGACCGTGCCCTAATGTACTGACTCTCACTGGGAGACAGTGCCCTAATGTACTGACTCTCACTGGGAGACAGTGTCCTAATGTACTGAATCTCACTGGGAGACAGTGTCTAATGTACTGACTCTCACTGGAAGACAGTGTCTAATGTACTGACTCTCACTGGGAGACCGTGCCCTAATGTACTGACTCTCACTGGGAGACAGTGCCCTAATTACTGACTCTCACTGGGAGACAGTGTCCTAATGTACTGAATCTCACTGGGAGACAGTGCCCTAATGTACTGACTCTCACTGGGAGACAGTGTCTAATGTACTGACTCTCACTGGGAGACAGTGTCTAATGTACTGACTCTCACTGGGAGACAGTGTCCTAATATACTGAATCTCACTGGGAGACAGTGCCCTAATGTACTGACTCACTGGGAGACAGTGCCCTAATGTACTCACTCTCACTGGGAGACATTGTCTAATGTACTGAATCTCACTGGGAGACAGTGTCTAATGTACTGAATCTCACTGGGAGACAGTGTCTAATGTACTGAATCTCACTGGGAGACAGTGTCTAATGTACTGACTCTCACTGGGAGACAGTGTCCTAATGTTCTGACTCTCACAGGGAGACAGTGCCCTAATGTACTGACTCACTGGGAGACAGTGTCTAATGTACTGACTCTCACTGGGAGACAGTGCCCTAATGTACTGACTCACTGGGAGACAGTGCCCTAATGTACTGACTCTCACTGGGAGACAGTATCCTAATGTACTGAATCTCACTTGCACACAGTGTCTAATTTACTGACTCTCACTGGGTGACAGTGTCTAATGTACTGACTCTCACTGGGAGACAGTGTCTAATGTACTGACTCTCACTGGGAGACAGTGTCTAATGTACTGACTCTCACTGGGAGACAGTGCCCTAATGTACTGACTCTCACTGGGAGACAGTGTCCTAATTTACTGACTCTCACTGGGAGACAGTGTCCTAATGCACTGACTCACTGGGAGACAGTGCCCTAATGTACTGACTGTCACTGGGAGACAGTGTCCTAATGTACTGACTGTCACTGGGAGACAGTGTCCTAATGTACTGAATCTCACTGGGAGACAGTGTCTAATGTACTGACTCTCACTGGGAGACAGTGCCCTAATGTACTGACTCTCACTGGGAGACAGTTTCTAATGTACTGACTCTCACTGGGAGACAGTGCCCTAATGTACTGAATCTCACTGGGAGACAGTGTCTAATGTACTGAATCTCACTGGGAGACAGTGTCCTAATGTACTGATTCTCACTGGAAGACAGTGTCCTAATGTACTGACTGTCACTGGGAGACAGTGTCCTAATGTACTGAATCTCACTGGGAGACAGTGTCTAATTTACTGACTCTCACTGGGAGACAGTACCCTAATGTACTGATTCTCACTGGGAGACAGTGCCCTAATGTACTGACTCTCACTGGGAGACAGTGTCTAATGTACTGACTCTCACTGAGAGACAGTGCCCTAACGTACTGAATCTCACTGGGAGATAGTGTCTAATATACTGAATCTCACTGGGAGACAGTGTCCTAATGTACTGAATCTCACTGGGAGTCAGTGTCTAATGTACTGACTCTCACTGGGAGACAGTGTCTAATGTACTGACTCACTGGGAGACAGTGTCCTAATGTACTGACTCTCACTGGGAGACAGTGTCTAATGTACTGACTCTCACTGGGAGACAATGTCTAATGTACAGACTCTCACTGGGAGACAGGGTCTAATGTACTGAATCTCACTGGGAGACAGTGTCTCATGTACTGAATCTCACTGGGAGACAGTGTCCTAATGTACTGACTCTCACTGGGAGACAGTGTCCTAATGTACTGACTCTCACTGGGAGACAGTGCCCTAATGTACTGAATCTCACTGGGAGACAGTGTCTAATGTGCTGACTCTCACTGGAAGACAGTGTCTAATGTACTGACTCACACTGGGAGACAGTGCCCTAATGTACTGACTCTCACTGGGAGACAGTGGCCTAATGTACTGACTCTCACTGGGAGACAGTGTCCTAATGTACTGAATCTCACTGGGAGACAGTGCCCTAATGTACTGAATCGCACTGGGAGACAGTGCCCTAATGTACTGACTCTCACTGGGAGACAGTGTCTAAAGTACTGAATCTCACTGGGAGACAGTGTCCTAATGTACTGACTCTCACTGGGAGACAGTGTCTAATGTACTGACTCTCACTGGGAGACAGTGTCTAATGTACTGACTCTCACTGGGAGACAGTGCCTAATGTGCTGACTCTCACTGGGAGTCAGTGCCCTAATGTACTGACTGTCACTGGGAGAGAGTGTCTAATGTACTGAATCTCACTGGGAGACAGTGTCTAATGTACTCACTCTCACTGGGAGACAGTGTCTAATCTACTGACTCTCACTGGGAGACAGTGTGTAATGAACTGAATCTCACTGGGAGACAGTGTCCTAATGTACTGACTCTCACTGGGAGACAGAGTCCTAATGTACTGACTCTCACTGGGAGACAGTGCCCTAATGTACTGAATCACACTGGGAGACAGTGTCCTAATGTAATGACTCTCACCGGGAGACAGTGTCCTAATGTACTGACTCACTGGGAGACAGTGTCCTAATATACTGACTCTCACTGGGAGTCAGTGCCCTAATGTACTGACTGTCACTGGGAGACAAAGTCCTAATGTACTGACTCTCACTGGGAGACAGTGTCTAATGTACTGACTCTCACTGGGAGACAGTGTCCTAATGTACTGAATCACACTGGGAGACAGTGTCCTAATGTAATGACTCTCACTGGGAGACAGTGTCCTAATGTACTGACTCTCACTGGGAGACAGTGTCTAATGTACTGACTCTAACTGGGAGACAGTGTCTAATAACTGACTCTCAGTGGGAGACAGTGTCCTAATGTACTGAATCTCACTGGGAGACAGTGTCTAATGTACTGACTCTCACTGGGAGACAGTGTCTAATAACTGACTCTCACTGGGAGACAGTGTCCTAATGTACTGACTCTCACTGGTAGACAGTGTCTAAAGTACTGAATCGCACTGGGAGAAAGTGCCCTAATGTACTGACTCTCACTGGGAGACAGTGTCTAATGTACTGAATCTCACTGGGAGACAGTGTCTAATGTACTGACTTTCACTGGGAGACAGTGTCTAATGTACTGACTCTCACTGGGAGACAGTGTCCTAATGTACTGACTCTCACTGGGAGACAGTGTCTAACGTACTGACTCTCACTGGGAAACAGTGCCCTAATGTACTGACTCTCACTGGGAGACAGTGTCTAATGTACTTACTCTCACTGGGAGACAGTGTCTAATAACTGACTCTCACTGGGTGACAGTGTCCTAATGTACTGACTCTCACTGGGAGACAGTGTCTAATGTACTGACTCTCACTGGGAGACAGTGTCTAATAACTGACTCTCACTGGGAGACAGTGTCCTAATGTACTGACTCTCACTGGGAGACAGTGTCTAATGTACTGAATCTCACTGGGAGACAGTGCCCTAATGTACTGACTCTCACTGGGAGACAGTGTCTAATGTACTGAATCTCACTGGGAGACAGTGCCCTAATGTACTGACTGACTGGGAGACAGTGTCTAATGTACTGACTCTCACTGGGATAGAGTGCCCTAATGTACTGACTCACTGTGAGACAGTGCCCTAATGTACTGACTCTCACTGGGAGACAGTATCCTAATGTACTGAATCTCACTGGGACACAGTGTCTATTTTACTGACTCTCACTGGATGACAGTGTCTAATGTACTGACTCTCACTGGGAGACAGTGTCTAATTTACTGACTCTCACTGGGAGACAGTGTCCTAATTTACTGACTCTCACTGGGAGACAGTGTCCTAATGCACTGACTCACTGGGAGACAGTGCCCTAATGTACTGACTGTCACTGGGAGACAGTGTCCTAATGTACTGAATCTCACTGGGAGACAGTGTCTAATGTACTGACTCTCACTGGGAGACAGTGCCCTAATGTACTGACTCTCACTGGGAGACAGTTTCTAATGTACTGACTCTCACTGGGAGACAGTGCCCTAATGTACTGAATGTCACTGGGAGACAGTGTCTAATGTACTTAATCTCACTGGGAAACAGTTTCCTAATGTACTGATTCTCACTGGGAGACAGTGTCCTAATGTACTGACTGTCACTGGGAGACAGTGTCCTAATGCACTGACTCTCACTGGGAGACAGTGTCTAATGTACTGACTCTCACTGGGAGACAGTGCCCTAATGTACTGAATCTCACTGGGAGACAGTGTCTAATGTACTGAATCTCACTGGGAGACAGTGTCCTAATGTACTGAATCTCACTGGGAAAACAGTGTCCTAATGTACTGACTCTCACTGGGAGACAGTGTCCTAATGTACTGAATCTCACTGGGAGACAGTGCCCTAATGTACTGACTCTCACTGGGAGCCAGTGTCTAATGTACTGACTCTCACTGGGAGACAGTGTCTAATGTACTGACTCTCACTGGGAGACAGTGTCCTAATATACTGAATCTCACTGGGAGACAGTGCCCTAATGTACTGACTCACTGGGAGACAGTGCCCTAATGTACTCACTCTCACTGGGAGACATTGTCTAATGTACTGAATCTCACTGGGAGACAGTGTCTAATGTACTGAATCTCACTGGGAGACAGTGTCTAATGTACTGAATCTCACTGGGAGACAGTGTCTAATGTACTGACTCTCACTGGGAGACAGTGTCCTAATGTTCTGACTCTCACAGGGAGACAGTGCCCTAATGTACTGACTCACTGGGAGACAGTGTCTAATATACTGACTCTCACTGGGAGACAGTGCCCTAATGTACTGACTCACTGGGAGACAGTGCCCTAATGTACTGACTCTCACTGGGAGACAGTATCCTAATGTACTGAATCTCACTGGGACACAGTGTCTAATTTACTGACTCTCACTGGGTGACAGTGTCTAATGTACTGCCTCTCACTGGGAGACAGTGTCTAATGTACTGACTCTCACTGGGAGACAGTGTCTAATGTACTGACTCTCACTGGGAGACAGTGCCCTAATGTACTGACTCTCACTGGGAGACAGTGTCCTAATTTACTGACTCTCACTGGGAGACAGTGTCCTAATGCACTGACTCACTGAGAGACAGTGCCCTAATGTACTGACTGTCACTTGGAGACAGTGTCCTAATGTACTGACTGTCACTGGGAGACAGTGTCCTAATGTACTGAATCTCACTGGGAGACAGTGTCTAATGTACTGACTCTCACTGGGAGACAGTGCCCTCATGTACTGACTCTCACTGGGAGACAGTGTCTAATGTACTGAATCTCACTGGGAGACAGTGTCCTAATGTACTGATTCTCACTGGAAGACAGTGTCCTAATGTACTGACTGTCACTGGGAGACAGTGTCCTAATGTACTGAATCTCACTGGGAGACAGTGTCTAATGTACTGACTCTCACTGGGAGACAGTGCCCTAATGTACTGATTCTCACTGGGAGACAGTGCCCTAATGTACTGACTCTCACTGGGAGACAGTGTCTAATATACTGACTCTCACTGGGAGACAGTGCCCTAACGTACTTAATCTCACTGGGAGACAGTGTCTAATGTACTGAATCTCACTGGGAGACAGTGTCCTAATGTACTGAATCTCACTGGGAGACAGTGCCCTAATGTACTGACTCTCACTGAGAGACAGTGCCCTAATGTACTGACTCACACTGGGAGACAGTGTCCTAATGTACTGACTCTCACTGGGAGACAGTGTCTAATGTACTGACTCTCACTGGGAGACAGTGCCCTAATGTACTGACTCTCACTGAGAGACAGTGTCCTAATGTACTGACTGTCACTGGGAGACAGTGTCCTAATGTACTGACTCTCACTGGGAGACAGTGTCTAATGTACTGACTCTCACTGGGAGACAGTGCCCTAATGTACTGAATCTCACTGGGAGACAGTGTCTAATGTACTGAATCTCACTGGGAGACAGTGTCCTAATGTACTGAATCTCACTGGGAGACAGTGTCTAATGTACTGACTCTCACTGGGAGACAGTGTCTAATGTACTGACTCACTGGGAGACAGTGTCCTAATTTACTGACTCTCACTGGGAGACAGTGTCTAATGTACTGACTCTCACTGGGAGACAATGTCTAATGTACAGACTCTCACTGGGAGACAGGGTCGAATGTACTGAATCTCACTGGGAGACAGTGTCTAATGTACTGAATCTCACTGGGAGACAGTGTCCTAATGTACTGACTCTCACTGGGAGACAGTGTCCTAATGTACTGACTCTCACTGGGAGACAGTGCCCTAATGTACTGAATCTCACTGGGAGACAGTGTCTAATGTACTGACTCTCACTGGAAGACAGTGTCTAATGTACTGACTCTCACTGGGAGACCGTGCCCTAATGTACTGACTCTCACTGGGAGACAGTGCCCTAATGTACTGACTCTCACTGGGAGACAGTGTCCTAATGTACTGAATCTCACTGGGAGACAGTGCCCTAATGTACTGACTCTCACTGGGAGACAGTGTCTAATGTACTGACTCTCACTGGGAGACAGTGTCTAATGTACTGACTCTCACTGGGACACAGTGTCCTAATATACTGAATCTCACTGGGAGACAGTGCCCTAATGTACTGACTCACTGGGAGACAGTGCCCTAATGTACTCACTCTCACTGGGAGACATTGTCTAATGTACTGAATCTCACTGGGAGACAGTGTCTAATGTACTGAATCTCACTGGGAGACAGTGTCTAATGTACTGAATCTCACTGGGAGACAGTGTCTAATGTACTGACTCTCACTGGGAGACAGTGTCCTAATGTTCTGACTCTCACAGGGAGACAGTGCCCTAATGTACTGACTCACTGGGAGACAGTGTCTAATGTACTGACTCTCACTGGGAGACAGTGCCCTAATGTACTGACTCACTGGGAGACAGTGCCCTAATGTACTGACTCTCACTGGGAGACAGTATCCTAATGTACTAAATCTCACTGGGACACAGTGTCTAATTTACTGACTCTCACTGGGTGACAGTGTCTAATGTACTGACTCTCACTGGGAGACAGTGTCTAATATACTGACTCTCACTGGGAGACAGTGTCTAATGTACTGACTCTCACTGGGAGACAGTGCCCTAATGTACTGACTCTCACTGGGAGACAGTGTCCTAATTTACTGACTCTCACTGGGAGACAGTGTCCTAATGCACTGACTCACTGGGAGACAGTGCCCTAATGTACTGACTGTCACTTGGAGACAGTGTCCTAATGTACTGACTGTCACTGGGAGACAGTGTCCTAATGTACTGAATCTCACTGGGAGACAGTGTCTAATGTACTGACTCTCACTGGGAGACAGTGCCCTAATGTACTGACTCTCACTGGGAGACAGTTTCTAATGTACTGACTCTCACTGGGAGACAGTGCCCTAATGTACTGAATCTCACTGGGAGACAGTGTCTAATGTACTGAATCTCACTGGGAGACAGTGTCCTAATGTACTGATTCTCACTGGAAGACAGTGTCCTAATGTACTGACTGTCACTGGGAGACAGTGTCCTAATGTACTGAATCTCACTGGGAGACAGTGTCTAATGTACTGACTCTCACTGGGAGACAGTGCCCTAATGTACTGATTCTCACTGGGAGACAGTGCCCTAATGTACTGACTCTCACTGGGAGACAGTGTCTAGTGTACTGACTCTCACTGGGAGACAGTGCCCTAACGTACTGAATCTCACTGGGAGATAGTGTCTAATGTACTGAATCTCACTGGGAGACAGTGTCCTAATGTACTGAATCTCACTGGGAGTCAGTGTCTAATGTACTGACTCTCACTGGGAGACAGTGTCTAATGTACTGACTCTCACTGGGAGACAGTGCCCTAATGTACTGATTCTCACTGGGAGACAGTGCCCTAATGTACTGACTCTCACTGGGAGACAGTGTCTAATGTACTGACTCTCACTGGGAGACAGTGCCCTAACGTACTGAATCTCACTGGGAGATAGTGTCTAATGTACTGAATCTCACTGGGAGACAGTGTCCTAATGTACTGAATCTCACTGGGAGTCAGTGTCTAATGTACTGACTCTCACTGGGAGACAGTGTCTAATGTACTGACTCACTGGGAGACAGTGTCCTAATGTACTGACTCTCACTGGGAGACAGTGTCTAATGTACTGACTCTCACTGGGAGACAATGTCTAATGTACAGACTCTCACTGGGAGACAGGGTCTAATGTACTGAATCTCACTGGGAGACAGTGTCTAATGTACTGAATCTCACTGGGAGACAGTGTCCTAATGTACTGACTCTCACTGGGAGACAGTGTCCTAATGTACTGACTCTCACTGGGAGACAGTGCCCTAATGTACTGAATCTCACTGGGAGACAGTGTCTAATGTACTGACTCTCACTGGAAGACAGTGTCTAATGTACTGACTCTCACTGGGAGACAGTGCCCTAATGTACTGACTCTCACTGGGAGACAGTGCCCTAATGTACTGACTCTCACTGGGAGACAGTGTCCTAATGTACTGAATCTCACTGGGAGACAGTGCCCTAATGTACTGAATCGCACTGGGAGACAGTGCCCTAATGTACTGACTCTCACTGGGAGACAGTGTCTAAAGTACTGAATCTCACTGGGAGACAGTGTCCTAATGTACTGACTCTCACTGGGAGACAGTGTCTAATGTACTGACTCTCACTGGGAGACAGTGTCTAATGTACTGACTCTCACTGGGAGACAGTGCCTAATGTGCTGACTCTCACTGGGAGTCAGTGCCCTAATGTACTGACTGTCACTGGGAGAGAGTGTCTAATGTACTGAATCTCACTGGGAGACAGTGTCTAATGTACTCACTCTCACTGGGAGACAGTGTCTAATCTACTGACTCTCACTGGGAGACAGTGTGTAATGAACTGAATCTCACTGGGAGACAGTGTCCTAATGTACTGACTCTCACTGGGAGACAGAGTCCTAATGTACTGACTCTCACTGGGAGACAGTGCCCTAATGTACTGAATCACACTGGGAGACAGTGTCCTAATGTAATGACTCTCACCGGGAGACAGTGTCCTAATGTACTGACTCACTGGGAGACAGTGTCCTAATGTACTGACTCTCACTGGGAGTCAGTGCCCTAATGTACTGACTGTCACTGGGAGACAAAGTCCTAATGTACTGACTCTCACTGGGAGACAGTGTCTAATGTACTGACTCTCACTGGGAGACAGTGTCCTAATGTACTGAATCACACTGGGAGACAGTGTCCTAATGTACTGACTCTCACTGGTAGACAGTGTCTAAAGTACTGAATCGCACTGGGAGAAAGTGCCCTAATGTACTGACTCTCACTGGGAGACAGTGTCTAATGTACTGAATCTCACTGGGAGACAGTGTCTAATGTACTGACTTTCACTGGGAGACAGTGTCTAATGTACTGACTCTCACTGGGAGACAGTGTCCTAATGTACTGACTCTCACTGGGAGACAGTGTCTAACGTACTGACTCTCACTGGGAAACAGTGCCCTAATGTACTGACTGTCACTGGGAGACAGTGTCTAATGTACTTACTCTCACTGGGAGACAGTGTCTAATAACTGACTCTCACTGGGTGACAGTGTCCTAATGTACTGACTCTCACTGGGAGACAGTGTCTAATGTACTGACTCTCACTGGGAGACAGTGTCTAATAACTGACTCTCACTGGGAGACAGTGTCCTAATGTACTGACTCTCACTGGGAGACAGTGTCTAATGTACTGAATCTCACTGGGAGACAGTGCCCTAATGTACTGACTCTCACTGGGAGACAGTGTCTAATGTACTGAATCTCACTGGGAGACAGTGCCCTAATGTACTGACTGACTGGGAGACAGTGTCTAATGTACTGACTCTCACTGGGATAGAGTGCCCTAATGTACTGACTCACTGTGAGACAGTGCCCTAATGTACTGACTCTCACTGGGAGACAGTATCCTAATGTACTGAATCTCACTGGGAGACAGTGTCTAATTTACTGACTCTCACTGGGTGACAGTGTCTAATGTACTGACTCTCACTGGGAGACAGTGTCTAATTTACTGACTCTCACTGGGAGACAGTGTCCTAATTTACTGACTCTCACTGGGAGACAGTGTCCTAATGCACTGACTCACTGGGAGACAGTGCCCTAATGTACTGACTGTCACTGGGAGACAGTGTCCTAATGTACTGACTGTCACTGGGAGACAGTGTCCTAATGTACTGAATCTCACTGGGAGACAGTGTCTAATGTACTGACTCTCACTGGGAGACAGTGCCCTAATGTACTGACTCTCACTGGGAGACAGTTTCTAATGTACTGACTCTCACTGGGAGACAGTGCCCTAATGTACTGAATGTCACTGGGAGACCGTGTCTAATGTACTTAATCTCACTGGGAAACAGTTTCCTAATGTACTGATTCTCACTGGGAGACAGTGTCCTAATGTACTGACTGTCACTGGGAGACAGTGTCCTAATGTACTGACTCTCACTGGGAGACAGTGTCTAATGTACTGACTCTCACTGGGAGACAGTGCCCTAATGTACTGAATCTCACTGGGAGACAGTGTCTAATGTACTGACTCTCACTGGGAGACAGTGCCCTAACGTACTGAATCTCCCTGGGAGATAGTGTCTAATGTACTGAATCTCACTGGGAGACAGTGTCCTAATGTACTGAATCTCACTGGGAGTCAGTGTCTAATGTACTGACTCTCACTGGGAGACAGTGTCTAATGTACTGACTCTCACTGGGAGACAGTGCCCTAATGTACTGATTCTCACTGGGAGACAGTGCCCTAATGTACTGACTCTCACTGGGAGACAGTGTCTAATGTACTGACTCTCACTGGGAGACAGTGCCCTAACGTACTGAATCTCACTGGGAGATAGTGTCTAATGTACTGAATCTCACTGGGAGACAGTGTCCTAATGTACTGAATCTCACTGGGAGTCAGTGTCTAATGTACTGACTCTCACTGGGAGACAGTGTCTAATGTACTGACTCACTGGGAGACAGTGTCCTAATGTACTGACTCTCACTGGGAGACAGTGTCTAATGTACTGACTCTCACTGGGAGACAATGTCTAATGTACAGACTCTCACTGGGAGACAGGGTCTAATGTACTGAATCTCACTGGGAGACAGTGTCTAATGTACTGAATCTCACTGGGAGACAGTGTCCTAATGTACTGACTCTCACTGGGAGACAGTGTCCTAATGTACTGACTCTCACTGGGAGACAGTGCCCTAATGTACTGAATCTCACTGGGAGACAGTGTCTAATGTACTGACTCTCACTGGAAGACAGTGTCTAATGTACTGACTCTCACTGGGAGACAGTGCCCTAATGTACTGACTCTCACTGGGAGACAGTGCCCTAATGTACTGACTTTCACTGGGAGACAGTGTCCTAATGTACTGAATCTCACTGGGAGACAGTGCCCTAATGTACTGAATCGCACTGGGAGACAGTGCCCTCATGTACTGACTCTCACTGGGAGACAGTGTCTAAAGTACTGAATCTCACTGGGAGACAGTGTCCTAATGTACTGACTCTCACTGGGAGACAGTGTCTAATGTACTGACTCTCACTGGGAGACAGTGTCTAATGTACTGACTCTCACTGGGAGACAGTGCCTAATGTGCTGACTCTCACTGGGAGTCAGTGCCCTAATGTACTGACTGTCACTGGGAGAGAGTGTCTAATGTACTGAATCTCACTGGGAGACAGTGTCTAATGTACTGACTCTCACTGGGAGACAGTGTCTAATCTACTGACTCTCACTGGGAGACAGTGTGTAATGAACTGAATCTCACTGAGAGACAGTGTCCTAATGTACTGACTGTCACTGGGAGACAGTGTCCTAATGTACTGAATCTCACTGGGAGACAGTGTCTAATGTACTGACTCTCACTGGGAGACAGTGCCCTAATGTACTGACTCTCACTGGGAGACAGTTTCTAATGTACTGACTCTCACTGGGAGACAGTGCCCTAATGTACTGAATGTCACTGGGAGACAGTGTCTAATGTACTTAATCTCACTGGGAAACAGTTTCCTAATGTACTGATTCTCACTGGGAGACAGTGTCCTAATGTACTGACTGTCACTGGGAGACAGTGTCCTAATGTACTGACTCTCACTGGGAGACAGTGTCTAATGTACTGACTCTCACTGGGAGACAGTGCCCTAATGTACTGAATCTCACTGGGAGACAGTGTCTAAAGTACTGACTCTCACTGGGAGACAGTGCCCTAACGTACTGAATCTCACTGGGAGATAGTGTCTAATGTACTGAATCTCACTGGGAGACAGTGTCCTAATGTACTGAATCTCACTGGGAGTCAGTGTCTAATGTACTGACTCTCACTGGGAGACAGTGTCTAATGTACTGACTCTGACTGGGAGACAGTGCCCTAATGTACTGATTCTCACTGGGAGACAGTGCCCTAATGTACTGACTCTCACTGGGAGACAGTGTCTAATGTACTGACTCTCACTGGGAGACAGTGCCCTAACGTACTGAATCTCACTGGGAGATAGTGTCTAATGTACTGAATCTCACTGGGAGACAGTGTCCTAATGTACTGAATCTCACTGGGAGTCAGTGTCTAATGTACTGACTCTCACTGGGAGACAGTGTCTAATGTACTGACTCACTGGGAGACAGTGTCCTAATGTACTGACTCTCACTGGGAGACAGTGTCTAATGTACTGACTCTCACTGGGAGACAATGTCTAATGTACAGACTCTCACTGGGAGACAGGGTCTAATGTACTGAATCTCACTGGGAGACAGTGTCTAATGTACTGAATCTCACTGGGAGACAGTGTCCTAATGTACTGACTCTCACTGGGAGACAGTGTCCTAATGTACTGACTCTCACTGGGAGACAGTGCCCTAATGTACTGAATCTCACTGGGAGACAGTGTCTAATGTACTGACTCTCACTGGAAGACAGTGTCTAATGTACTGACTCTCACTGGGAGACAGTGCCCTAATGTACTGACTCTCACTGGGAGACAGTGCCCTAATGTACTGACTCTCACTGGGAGACAGTGTCCTAATGTACTGAATCTCACTGGGAGACAGTGCCCTAATGTACTGAATCGCACTGGGAGACAGTGCCCTAATGTACTGACTCTCACTGGGAGACAGTGTCTAAAGTACTGAATCTCACTGGGAGACAGTGTCCTAATGTACTGACTCTCACTGGGAGACAGTGTCTAATGTACTGACTCTCACTGGGAGACAGTGTCTAATGTACTGACTCTCACTGGGAGACAGTGCCTAATGTGCTGACTCTCACTGGGAGTCAGTGCCCTAATGTACTGACTGTCACTGGGAGAGAGTGTCTAATGTACTGAATCTCACTGGGAGACAGTGTCTAATGTACTGACTCTCACTGGGAGACAGTGTCTAATCTACTGACTCTCACTGGGAGACAGTGTGTAATGAACTGAATCTCACTGGGAGACAGTGTCCTAATGTACTGACTCTCACTGGGAGACAGAGTCCTAATGTACTGACTCTCACTGGGAGACAGTGCCCTAATGTACTGAATCACACTGGGAGACAGTGTCCTAATGTAATGACTCTCACCGGGAGACAGTGTCCTAATGTACTGACTCACTGGGAGACAGTGTCCTAATGTACTGACTCTCACTGGGAGTCAGTGCCCTAATGTACTGACTGTCACTGGGAGACAAAGTCCTAATGTACTGACTCTCACTGGGAGACAGTGTCTAATGTACTGACTCTCACTGGGAGACAGTGTCCTAATGTACTGAATCACACTGGGAGACAGTGTCCTAATGTAATGACTCTCACTGGGAGACAGTGTCCTAATGTACTGACTCTCACTGGGAGACAGTGTCTAATGTACTGACTCTAACTGGGAGACAGTGTCTAATAACTGACTCTCACTGGGAGACAGTGTCCTAATGTACTGAATCTCACTGGGAGACAGTGTCTAATGTACTGACTCTCACTGGGAGACAGTGTCTAATAACTGACTCTCACTGGGAGACAGTGTCCTAATGTACTGACTCTCACTGGTAGACAGTGTCTAAAGTACTGAATCGCACTGGGAGAAAGTGCCCTAATGTACTGACTCTCACTGGGAGACAGTGTCTAATGCACTGAATCTCACTGGGAGACAGTGTCTAATGTACTGACTTTCACTGGGAGACAGTGTCTAATGTACTGACTCTCACTGGGAGACAGTGTCCTAATGTACTGACTCTCACTGGGAGACAGTGTCTAACGTACTGACTCTCACTGGGAAACAGTGCCCTAATGTACTAACTGTCACTGGGAGACAGTGTCTAATGTACTTACTCTCACTGGGAGACAGTGTCTAATAACTGACTCTCACTGGGTGACAGTGTCCTAATGTACTGACTCTCACTGGGAGACAGTGTCTAATGTACTGACTCTCACTGGGAGACAGTGTCTAATAACTGACTCTCACTGGGAGACAGTGTCCTAATGTACTGACTCTCACTGGGAGACAGTGTCTAATGTACTGAATCTCACTGGGAGACAGTGCCCTAATGTACTGACTCTCACTGGGAGACAGTGTCTAATGTACTGAATCTCACTGGGAGACAGTGCCCTAATGTACTGACTGACTGGGAGACAGTGTCTAATGTACTGACTCTCACTGGGATAGAGTGCCCTAATTTACTGACTCTCACTGGGAGACAGTGTCCTAATGCACTGACTCACTGGGAGACAGTGCCCTAATGTACTGACTGTCACTGGGAGACAGTGTCCTAATGTACTGACTGTCACTGGGAGACAGTGACCTAATGTACTGAATCTCACTGGGAGACAATGTCTAATGTACTGACTCTCACTGGGAGACAGTGCCCTAATGTACTGACTCTCACTGGGAGACAGTTTCTAATGTACTGACTCTCACTGGGAGACAGTGCCCTAATGTACTGAATGTCACTGGGAGACAGTGTCTAATGTACTTAATCTCACTGGGAAACAGTTTCCTAATGTACTGATTCTCACTGGGAGACAGTGTCTAATGTACTGACTGTCACTGGGAGACAGTGTCCTAATGTACTGACTCTCACTGGGAGACAGTGTCTAATGTACTGACTCTCACTGGGAGACAGTGCCCTAATGTACTGAATCTCATTGGGAGACAGTGTCTAATGTACTGAATCTCACTGGGAGACAGTGTCCTAAAGTACTGAATCTCACTGGGAGACAGTGTCCTAATGTACTGACTCTCACTGGGAGACAGTGTCTAATGTACTGACTCACTGGGAGACAGTGTGCTAATTTACTGACTCTCACTGGGAGACAGTGTCTAATGTACGGACTCTCACTGGGAGACAGTGTCTAATGTACTGACTCTCACTGGGAGACAATGTCTAATGTAAAGACTCTCACTGGGAGACAGGGTCTAATGTACTGAATCTCACTGGGAGACAGTGTCTAATGTACTGAATCTCACTGGGAGACAGTGTCCTAATGTACTGAATCTCACTGGGAGACAGTGTCCTAATGTAGTGACTCTCACTGGGAGACAGTGTCTAATGTACTGACTCTCACTGGGAGACCGTGCCCTAATGTACTGACTCTCACTGGGAGACAGTGCCCTAATGTACTGACTCTCACTGGGAGACAGTGTCCTAATGTACTGAATCTCACTGGGAGACAGTGCCCTAATGTACTGACTCTCACTGGGAGACAGTGTCTAATGTACTGACTCTCACTGGGAGACAGTGTCTAATGTACTGACTCTCACTGGGAGACAGTGTCCTAATATACTGAATCTCACTGGGAGACAGTGCCCTAATGTACTGACTCACTGGGAGACAGTGCCCTAATGTACTCACTCTCACTGGGAGACATTGTCTAATGTACTGAATCTCACTGGGAGACAGTGTCTAATGTACTGAATCTCACTGGGAGACAGTGTCTAATGCACTGAATCTCACTGGGAGACAGTGTCTAATGTACTGACTCTCACTGGGAGACAGTGTCCTAATGTTCTGACTCTCACAGGGAGACAGTGCCCTAATGTACTGACTCACTGGGAGACAATGTCTAATGTACTGACTCTCACTTTGAGACAGTGCCCTAATGTACTGACTCACTGGGAGACAGTGCCCTAATGTACTGACTCTCACTGGGAGACAGTATCCTAATGTACTGAATCTCACTGGGACACAGTGTCTAATTTACTGACTCTCACTGGGTGACAGTGTCTAATGTACTGACTCTCACTGGGAGACAGTGTCCAATGTACTGACTCTCACTGGGAGACAGTGTCTAATGTACTGACTCTCACTGGGAGACAGTGCCCTAATGTACTGACTCTCACTGGGAGACAGTGTCCTAATTTACTGACTCTCACTGGGAGACAGTGTCCTAATGCACTGACTCACTGAGAGACAGTGCCCTAATGTACTGACTGTCACTTGGAGACAGTGTCCTAATGTACTGACTGTCACTGGGAGACAGTGTCCTAATGTACTGAATCTCACTGGGAGACAGTGTCTAATGTACTGACTCTCACTGGGAGACAGTGCCCTCATGTACTGACTCTCACTGGGAGACAGTGTCTAATGTACTGAATCTCACTGGGAGACAGTGTCCTAATGTACTGATTCTCACTGGAAGACAGTGTCCTAATGTACTGACTGTCACTGGGAGACAGTGTCCTAATGTACTGAATCTCACTGGGAGACAGTGTCTAATGTACTGACTCTCGCTGGGAGACAGTGCCCTAATGTACTGATTCTCACTGGGAGACAGTGCCCTAATGTACTGACTCTCACTGGGAGACAGTGTCTAATATACTGACTCTCACTGGGAGACAGTGCCCTAACGTACTGAATCTCACTGGGAGACAGTGTCTAATGTACTGAATCTCACTGGGAGACAGTGTCCTAATGTACTGAATCTCACTGGGAGACAGTGCCCTAATGTACTGACTCTCACTGAGAGACAGTGCCCTAATGTACTGACTCTCACTGGGAAACAGTGTCCTAATGTACTGACTCTCACTGGGAGACAGTGTCTAATGTACTGACTCTCACTGGGAGACAGTGCCCTAATGTACTGACTCTCACTGAGAGACAGTGTCCTAATGTACTGACTGTCACTGGGAGACAGTGTCCTAATTTACTGACTCTCACTGGGAGACAGTGTCTAATGTACTGACTCTCACTGGGAGACAGTGCCCTAATGTACTGAATCTCACTGGGAGACAGTGTCTAATGTACTGAATCTCACTGGGAGACAGTGTCCTAATGTACTGAATCTCACTGGGAGACAGTGTCTAATGTACTGACTCTCACTGGGAGACAGTGTCTAATGTACTGACTCACTGGGAGACAGTGTCCTAATTTACTGACTCTCACTGGGAGACAGTGTCTAATGTACTGACTCTCACTGGGAGACAATGTCTAATGTACAGACTCTCACTGGGAGACAGGGTCTAATGTACTGAATCTCACTGGGAGACAGTGTCTAATGTACTGAATCTCACTGGGAGACAGTGTCCTAATGTACTGACTCTCACTGGGAGACAGTGTCCTAATGTACTGACTCTCACTGGGAGACAGTGCCCTAATGTACTGAATCTCACTGGGAGACAGTGTCTAATGTACTGACTCTCACTGGAAGACAGTGTCTAATGTACTGACTCTCACTGGGAGACCGTGCCCTAATGTACTGACTCTCACTGGGAGACAGTGCCCTAATGTACTGACTCTCACTGGGAGACAGTGTCCTAATGTACTGAATCTCACTGGGAGACAGTGCCCTAATGTACTGACTCTCACTGGGAGACAGTGTCTAATGTACTGACTCTCACTGGGAGACAGTGTCTAATGTACTGACTCTCACTGGGAGACAGTGTCCTAATATACTGAATCTCACTGGGAGACAGTGCCCTAATGTACTGACTCACTGGGAGACAGTGCCCTAATGTACTCACTCTCACTGGGAGACATTGTCTAATGTACTGAATCTCACTGGGAGACAGTGTCTAATGTACTGAATCTCACTGGGAGACAGTGTCTAATGTACTGAATCTCACTGGGAGACAGTGTCTAATGTACTGACTCTCACTGGGAGACAGTGTCCGAATGTTCTCACTCTCACAGGGAGACAGTGCCCTAATGTACTGACTCACTGGGAGACAGTGTCTAATGTACTGACTCTCACTGTGAGACAGTGCCCTAATGTACTGACTCACTGGGAGACAGTGCCCTAATGTACTGACTCTCACTGGGAGACAGTATCCTAATGTACTGAATCTCACTGGGACACAGTGTCTAATTTACTGACTCTCACTGGGTGACAGTGTCTAATGTACTGACTCTCACTGGGAGACAGTGTCTAATGTACTGACTCTCACTGGGAGACAGTGTCTAATGTACTGACTCTCACTGGGAGACAGTGCCCTAATGTACTGACTCTCACTGGGAGACAGTGTCCTAATTTACTGACTCTCACTGGGAGACAGTGTCCTAATGCACTGACTCACTGGGAGACAGTGCCCTAATGTACTGACTGTCACTTGGAGACAGTGTCCTAATGTACTGACTGTCACTGGGAGACAGTGTCCTAATGTACTGAATCTCACTGGGAGACAGTGTCTAATGTACTGACTCTCACTGGGAGACAGTGCCCTAATGTACTGACTCTCACTGGGAGACAGTTTCTAATGTACTGACTCTCACTGGGAGACAGTGCCCTAATGTACTGACTCTCACTGGGAGACAGTGTCTAATGTACTGAATCTCACTGGGAGACAGTGTCCTAATGTACTGATTCTCACTGGAAGACAGTGTCCTAATGTACTGACTGTCACTGGGAGACAGTGTCCTAATGTACTGAATCTCACTGGGAGACAGTGTCTAATGTACTGACTCTCACTGGGAGACAGTGCCCTAATGTACTGATTCTCACTGGGAGACAGTGCCCTAATGTACTGACTCTCACTGGGAGACAGTGTCTAATGTACTGACTCTCACTGGGAGACAGTGCCCTAACGTACTGAATCTCACTGGGAGATAGTGTCTAATGTACTGAATCTCACTGGGAGACAGTGTCCTAATGTACTGAATCTCACTGGGAGACAGTGTCTAATGTACTGACTCTCACTGGGAGACAGTGTCTAATGTACTGACTCACTGGGAGACAGTGTCCTAATGTACTGACTCTCACTGGGAGACAGTGTCTAATGTACTGACTCTCACTGGGAGACAATGTCTAATGTACAGACTCTCACTGGGAGACAGGGTCTAATGTACTGAATCTCACTGGGAGACAGTGTCTAATGTACTGAATCTCACTGGGAGACAGTGTCCTAATGTACTGACTCTCACTGGGAGACAGTGTCCTAATGTACTGACTCTCACTGGGAGACAGTGCCCTAATGTACTGAATCTCACTGGGAGACAGTGTCTAATGTACTGACTCTCACTGGAAGACAGTGTCTAATGTACTGACTCTCACTGGGAGACAGTGCCCTAATGTACTGACTCTCACTGGGAGACAGTGCCCTAATGTACTGACTCTCACTGGGAGACAGTGTCCTAATGTACTGAATCTCACTGGGAGACAGTGCCCTAATGTACTGACTCTCACTGGGAGACAGTGTCTAATGTACTGACTCTCACTGGGAGACAGTGTCTAATGCACTGACTCTCACTGGGAGACAGTGTCCTAATGTACTGAATCTCACTGGGAGACAGTGCCCTAATGTACTGACTCACTGGGAGACAGTGCCCTAATGTACTGACTCTCACTGGGAGACAGTGTCTAATGTACTGAATCTCACTGGGAGACAGTGTCTAATGTACTGAATCTCACTGGGAGACAGTGTCTAATGTACTGAATCTCACTGGGAGACAGTGTCTAATGTACTGACTCTCACTGGGAGACAGTGCCCTCATGTACTGACTCTCACTGGGAGACAGTGTCTAATGTACTGACTCTCACTGGGAGACAGTGTCCTAATGTACTGAATCTCACTGGGAGACAGTGCCCTAATGTACTGAATCTCACTGGGAGACAGTCCCCTAATGTACTGACTGTCACTGGGAGACAGTGTCTAATGTACTGACTCTCACTGGGAGACAGTGTCTAATGTAGTGACTCTCACTGGGGGACAGTGTCTAATGTACTGAATCTCACTGGGGGACAGTGTCTAATGTACTGACTCTCACTGGGAGACAGTGCCCTAATGTACTGAATCTCACTGGGAGACAGTGCCCTAATGTACTGAATCTCACTGGGAGACAGTGCCCTAATGTACTGAATCTCACTGGGAGACAGTGCCCTAATGTACTGACTGTCACTGGGAGACAGTGTCTAATGTACTGACTCTCACTGGGAGACTGTGTCTAATGTACTGACTCTGACTGGGGGACAGTGTCTAATGTACTGAATCTCACTGGGGGACAGTGTCTAATGTACTGACTCTCACTGGGAGACAGTGCCCTAATGTACTGAATCTCACTGGGAGACAGTGTGCTAATGTACTGAATCTCACTGGGAGACAGTGTGCTAATGTACTGACTCTCACTGGGAGACAGTGCCCTAATGTACTGAATCTCACTGGGAGACAGTGCCCTAATGTACTGACTCTCACTGGCAATAGGAAAATCCAGTTGATATTAACCTGACTTGGTGAGTTCCTGCTGTCCTACAGTATGACCCTAGCGTCCAGCTCTTACCTCCACCAGTGTGTATTCACAGTTTCCCTGGACGGAGTAGCGTTTGTGATCGAACGTGATGTAGTGATGGTTTCCAATCAACGCACATTCTCCTGCACATTTATCCTGAGAGCACTCCCAGCGCCCACGGCCACACACACTGCACAGAAACACAGGTAGCAGTTTACAGCCTTTAATGAGCTGGTTCCTTCAGAAACAAACATCACAGCAAATAGGAGCAGGAGTAGGCCATTCGGCCCATCGAGACGGCTCCGCCAATCAGTTAGATCACAGCTGGTCATTTAGCTCAAACCCACTTTCTCACGCTCTGCCCAAGTAGCACTCAACTTCCAGGAGGTGGTGTTCCCATCTCTCTGCTGCCCTTGTCCTTCTAGGTGGTAGTGGTCATGAGTTTGGAAGGTGCTGTCTATGGAGCCTTGGTGAATTCCTACAGTGCATCTTGTAGACGGTACACACTGCTGCTACTGTGCGTCGGTGGTGGAGGGAGTGAATGTTTGTGGATGTGGTGCCATTCAAGTGGGCTGCTTTGTCCTGGATGGTTTCCAGCTTCTTGAGTGTTGTGGGAGCTGCACTCATCCAGGCAAGTGGGGAGTATTCCATCGCACTCCTGACTTGTGCCTTGTTGATGGGCTTTGGGGAGTTGAGAGGAGTTGGGAGTTACTCTAGGCAGGATTCCCAGCCTCTGATTTGCTCCATAGTGTATGTTTCTGTGAGAGTGGGATGGGGTGTGATATTGACGGGTACGGGGAGTCAGCAGGAGATAAGGATCTGTGAGTTCCATGAAATAAAGCACTAACACTGATGGACATGGGATGTGTCTGTGCATTGGAATGGTTATTGTGAACAACTGGAAATAAAGGGACAAAATCAGTTCCGGAAAGGAATTGTGTGTTAATTTCGGAATTTCTGTCCTGAATGACAGGATGGATGTAAAATGACTGTTTGACTCACCACAGATTACATTTCTGTCGGATTGCCTGCCCAGGGGGATACTTCTGTCCATGATGATAGCAGGGGCAATCCTCAGCTTTGACACACATCCCGTTCTCCAGGTATTGACCCAGGGGACACTCACAGCCACTGACACATTCATCCCGACAGTAAGCTTCACCTGGGCTGTCCACTGTCTCACAGCTGTCAGGGCAAGTGGAAATACAGTCCGAATAAAGCAACCCATTGCCGCAACTCATCCCTGACATAAAACAAAAACTCACACTGTAAACCAGCACAAAGCAACATTCCCATATTGAACACACACACTGACACTCAGGGAGTGACCCCTATAGTGAACACACACACTAACACTCAGAGAGTGATCCCTATAGTGAACACACACACTAACACTCAGAGAGTGATCCCTATAGTGAACACACACACTGACACTCAGGGAGTGACCCCTATAGTGAACACACACACTAACACTCAGGGAGTGATCCCGATAGTGAACACACACACTAACACTCAGGGAGTGATCCCGATAGTGAACACACACACTAACACTCAGAGAGTGACCCCTATAGTGAACACACACACTAACACTCAGTGAGTGATCCCTATAGTGAACACACACACTAACACTGGGAGTGACCCCTATAGTGAACACACACACTAACACTCAGGGAGTGACCCCTATAGTGAACACACACACTAACACTCAGGGAGTGACCCCTATAGTGAACACACACACTAACACTCAGGGAGTGATCCCTATAGTGAACACACACACTAACACTCAGGGAGTGATCCCTATAGTGAACACACACACTAACACTCAGGGAGTGATCCCTATAGTGAACACACACACTAACACTCAGGGAGTGACCCCTATAGTGAACACACACACTAACACTCAGGGAGTGACCCCTATAGTGAACACACACACACTAACACTCAGAGAGTGATCCCGATAGTGAACACACACACTAACACTCACAGAGTGATCCCGATAGTGAACACACACAGTAACACTCAGGGAGTGATCCCGATAGTGAACACACACACTAACACTCAGGGAGTGACCCCTATAGTGAACACACACACTAACACTCAGGGAGTGATCCCTATAGTGAACACACATACTAACACTCAGGGAGTGATCCCTATAGTGAACACACACACTAACACTCAGAGAGTGATCCCTATAGTGAACACACACACTAACACTCAGAGAGTGATCGCTATAGTGAACACACACACTGACACTCAGGGAGTGACCCCTATAGTGAACACACACACTAACACTCAGGGAGTGATCCCGATAGTGAACACACACACTAACACTCAGGGAGTGATCCCGATAGTGAACACACACACTAACACTCAGAGAGTGACCCCTATAGTGAACACACACACTAACACTCAGTGAGTGATCCCTATAGTGAACACACACACTAACACTGGGAGTGACCCCTATAGTGAACACACACACTAACACTCAGGGAGTGACCCCTATAGTGAACACACACACTAACACTCAGGGAGTGATCCCTATAGTGAACACACACACTAACACTCAGGGAGTGATCCCTATAGTGAACACACACACTAACACTCAGGGAGTGATCCCTATAGTGAACACACACACTAACACTCAGGGAGTGACCCCTATAGTGAACACACACACTAACACTCAGGGAGTGATCCCTATAGTGAACACACACACTAACACTCAGGGAGTGATCCCTATAGTGAACACACACACTAACACTCAGGGAGTGATCCCTATAGTGAACACACACACTAACACTCAGGGAGTGACCCCTATAGTGAACACACACACTAACACTCAGGGAGTGACCCCTATAGTGAACACACACACTAACACTCAGAGAGTGATCCCGATAGTGAACACACACACTAACACTCACAGAGTGATCCCTATAGTGAACACACACACTAACACTCAGGGAGTGATCCCGATAGTGAACACACACACTAACACTCAGGGAGTGACCCCTATAGTGAACACACACACTAACACTCAGGGAGTGATCCCTATAGTGAACACACACACTAACACTCAGGGAGTGATCCCTATAGTGAACACACACACTAACACTCAGGGAGTGATCCCTATAGTGAACACACACACTAACACTCAGGGAGTGACCCCTATAGTGAACACACACACTAACACTCAGGGAGTGACCCTTATAGTGAACACACACACTAACACTCAGAGAGTGATCCCGATAGTGAACACACACACTAACACTCAGGGAGTGACCCTTATAGTGAACACACACACTAACACTCAGAGAGTGATCCCGATAGTGAACACACACACTGACACTTTCATTTAAGCTGATTTAGAGAATCTGAGAGTAGGGAGGTAATGCTGGAACTATATGAAACATTGGTTAGGCCACAGCTTGAGTATTGTCTGCAGTTCTGGTCACCTCATTACAGAAAGGATGTAATTGCACTAGAGAGGGTACAGAGGAGATTTACGAGGATGTTGCCACCCAGGACTGGAAAATTGCAGCTATGAGGAGAGATTGGATAGGCTGGGATTGTTCTCCTTGGAACAGAGGAGGCTGAGGGGAGATTTGGTTGAGATGTACAGAATTGTGAGGGGCCTGGATAGAGTGGATGGGAAGGGTCTATTTACATTAGCAGAGGGGTCAGTGACTGGGGGGCAGAGATTGAAAGTGATTGGTAGAAAAATCAGAGGGGAGATGAGGAAATACCTTTTCACCCCGAGGGTTTGTGGGGGTCTGGAACTCGCTGCCGGAAAGAGGAGTGGAGGCAGAAACCCTCAACACATTTAAAAGATGTCTCAAGTGCCGGAACCCACAGGGACACGGACCAAATGCTGGAAAGTGGGATCAGGCTGGGGGCTCATTTACAGCCGGAACAGACTCGATGGGCCAAGTGGCCTCTTTCTGTATCGTAAACTTACTATGGTTCTACTCAATGACACCTTGGGAGTGATCCCCATGGTGACCACACCCTTTGGCACCCTATACACACGTCCCTCCACACACACACACACACTCACACTCACAAACAGGCCCTCCCCTGTTCTCACACACACTGGGCTTGTGATAGTCACTGTCCTGACATTCACACACACAGTGACCTGGCTCTTGTTACAAACATCAATCTGCTCCATTCTCCGGACAAGTCATGAAGAAGGGATGTTCCTAACCACAGAATTCCCGGCTCCTCCAGTCGATGAAGATACGCTGCTGTCCACATTCCCGGGAATAACTGGCAAAGGTCTCACAAACTGTTCGGATTCTCTGTTCCTCACTCCCGGATTGAGTGCAAAAGGAGAATAAACATGCATCAAAATAACTGTCAGGGTTGATCTGGAGAAAGAGGAATAACACCCGGATTAGAGAGGGAGTGACACCCGGATTAGAGGGGGAGCGACACCCGGATTAGAGAGGGAGCGACACCCGGATTAGAGAGGGAGTGACACCCGGGTTAGAGAGGGAGTGACACCCGGATTAGAGAGGGAGTGACACCCGGATTAGAGGGGTGTGACACCTGGAATAGTGGGGGAGTAACACCTGGATTAGGGGTGGTGTGATACCTGGATTACAGCAGGGGTGACACCTGGATTAGAGGGGTAGTGACACCCATATTAGGGGGGAGTGACACCCAGATTAGTGGGGGAGTGACACCCATATTAGGGGGGAGTGACACCCAGATTAGTGGGGGAGTGACACCCATATTAGGGGGGAGTGACACCCAGATTAGTGGGGGAGTGACACCCAGATTAGAGGGGGAGTGACACCCATATTAGAGGGGGAGTGACACCCAGATTAGAGGGGGAGTGACACCCAGATTAGAGGGGGAGTGACACCCAGATTAGAGGGGGAGTGACACCCGGATTAGAGGGGGAGTGACACCCAGATTAGAGGGGGAGTGACACCCGGATTAGTGGGGGAGTGACACCTGGATTAGAGGGGGAGTGTCACCTGGATTAGTGGGGAGTGATACCTGGATTAGAGGGGGAGTGACACCTGGATTAGAGGGGGAGTGACACCCAGATTAGAGGGGGAGAAACACCTGGATTAGTGGGGGAGTGACACCTGGACTAGAGGGGGAGACACCTGGATTAGAGGGGGAGGTACACCCAGATTAGAGGGGGAGTTACACCGGATTAGTTGGGGAGTGACACCTGGATTAGAGGGGGAGTGACACCCGGATTAGTGGGGGAGTGACACCCAGATTAGAGGGGGAGTGACACCCGGGTTAGAGAGGGAGTGACACCCGGATTAGAGAGGGAGTGACACCCGGATTAGAGAGGGAGTGACACCCGGGTTAGAGAGGGAGTGACACCCGGGTTAGAGAGGGAGTGACACCCGGGTTAGAGAGGGAGTGACACCCGGATTAGAGAGGGAGTGACACCTGGATTAGAGGGGGAGGTACACCCAGATTAGAGGGGGAGTTACACCGGATTAGTTGGGGAGTGACACCTGGATTAGAGGGGGAGTGACACCCGGATTAGTGGGGGAGTGACACCCAGATTAGAGAGGGAGTGACACCCGGGTTAGAGAGGGAGTGACACCCGGATTAGAGAGGGAGTGACACCCGGATTAGAGAGGGAGTGACACCCGGATTAGAGAAGGAGTGACACCCGGATTAGAGGGGTGTGACACCTGGAATAGTGGGGGAGTGACACCTGGATTAGTGGAGGGGGGTGACAGCCCAGTTAGAGTGGGAGTGCCACATGGATGAGTGCGGTACAGGCACCTAGATTAGAAGGGAAGTGACACCGGATTAGACGGGGAATGACACCAGATTAAATAGACAGTGACACCTGATTTCATGGGGGAGTAACACCTGGATTAGGGGTGGTGTGATACCTGGATTACAGCAGGGGTGACACCTGGATTAGAGGGGTAGTGACACCCATATTAGGGGGGAGTGACACCCAGATTAGTGGGGGAGTGACACCCAGATTAGAGGGGGAGTGACACCCAGATTAGAGGGGGAGTGACACCCAGATTAGAGGGGGAGTGACACCCAGATTAGAGGGGGAGTGACACCCAGATTAGAGGGGGAGTGACACCCAGATTAGAGGGGGAGTGACACCCAGATTAGAGGGGGAGTGACACCCAGATTAGAGGGGGAGTGACACCCGGATTAGTGGGGGAGTGACACCTGGATTAGAGGGGGAGTGTCACCTGGATTAGTGGGGAGTGATACCTGGATTAGAGGGGGAGTGACACCTGGATTAGAGGGGGAGTGTCACCTGGATTAGTGGGGAGTGATACCTGGATTAGAGGGGGAGTGACACCTGGATTAGAGGGGGAGTGACACCCAGATTAGAGGGGGAGAAACACCTGGATTAGTGGGGGAGTGACACCTGGACTAGAGGGGGAGACACCTGGATTAGAGGGGGAGTGACACCCAGATTAGAGGGGGAGTTACACCGGATTAGTGGGGGAGTGACACCTGGATTAGAGGGGGAGTGACACCCGGATTAGTGGGGGAGTGACACCCAGATTAGAGGGGGAGTTACACCGGATTAGAGGGGGAGTGAGACCTGGATTAGACAATGACACCCAAACACAGATGACATTGTTCCTCCAAGCAATCCCAGAACCTTCCCTTTACCCTCCCTGTCCTCCTATTTTCCCCACACACCCTGTCACCATCACTTTCTACCCTCCAAACACGGCCATCACATTTCTCAGGATTCCGTGCACCATTACCATTGTTACAGGTCAATAAAACATCACCTTTTCACTCCATCCCTCTCCCTCGCCCACTCAATCCCACACTCAATCCCTCCTTCCTATCCTCCCCATACTCCCTCTGCCTCATTCCCTTCATTTCCTTCACTCACTCCCTCCCTCCACCTCCCTCACTCCTTCCCTCTGCCATCCTTGGCCCAATCCCCCCTCTAGCACCCTTACTCTGCCTTCCTCACTCCCTCCCTCAACCTCCCTCAATCCATCCCACTGCCTCCCTTCCTCAATCCCTCCCTCTACTAACCTCACCCCGTCCCTCTGATTCCCTCACTCCACTGTCCATCATTACTCCCTCTTTCACCTCCCTCACTCTCTCCTTTAGGCCCTCATTTCCTCTCTCTGTCTCTCTCACCCCTTCACTCTTTCCCTCTACTCACCTCTCTTTCACTTAAAAATAGCACAGGCTGATTGCATTGCAAAAGAAGGCCATTCATCCCTTCATGTCTGTACTGGCTCTCTGAAGGAGCAGTTCACCTATAAGACCATAAGACGTAGGAGCAAAGGTGGGCCATTCGGCCCATTGAGTCTGCTCCACCATTCAACGAGATCATGGTTGATCTGATAATCCTCAACTCCACTTTCCTGCCTTGTTCCCATAACCCTTGATTCTCTTACTGATTAAAAATCTGCCTATCTCAGCCTTGAATATATTTAACGGCCCAGCCTCTACAGCCTCTGTGGTAAAGAATTCCACAGATTGACTACCCTCTGAGAGAAGAAATTCCTCCTCATCTCCGTTTTAAGTGAATCCCCCCTCACTCTGAGATTATGCCCTCTGGTCCTAGACTCTCCCACAAGGGGAAACAACCTCTCAGCATCAACCCTGTCAAGCCCCCTAAGAATCTTATATGTTTCAATAAGGTCACCTCTCATTCTTCTAAACTCCAATGAGTACAGGCCCAACCTACTCAACCTCTCCTCATAAGAAAATCCCTCCATACCCAGGACCAACCTAGGCTCTGGACTGCCGCCAATGCCAATATATCTTCCCTTAGATAACGGGACCAAAACTGTACACAGTATTCTAGGTGTGGTCTAACTAGTGCCTTGTATAGTTTTAGCAAGGCTTCCCTATTTTTATACTCCATTCCCTTTGAAATAAAGGTCAACATTCCATTTACCTTTCCTATTACCTGCTGAACTTGTATGGCAGCTTTTTGAGATTCATGCACAAGGACCCCCAAATCCCTCTGTGCTGCAGCTTTCTGCAGTCTTTCTCCATTTAAATAATATTCAGCTCCTCTATTCTTCCCGCCAAAGTGCATAACCTCACATTTTCCCACATTATATTCCATCTGTCATGTTTTTGCCCACTCACTTAACCTGTCTATATCCCTCTGTAGACTCTTTGTGCCATCCTCACCACTTGCCTTCCCACCAATTTTTGTGTCATCTGCAAACTTGGTGATAGTACATTCACTTCCCTCATCCAAGTCATTAATATATATTGTAAATAATTGTGGCCCAGCACTGATCCCTGTGGAACTCTACAAGTTACAGGTTGCCATCCTGAAAATGCACCCCTTATCCTAAGTCTCTGTCTCCTATTAGTTAGCCAATCCTCTCTCCATGCTAAAATACTATCCCCAACACAATGGGCTCTTAGCTCGTTAAGTAGCCTTATGTGCGATACCTTTTTGAACACCTTTTGGAAATCCAAATATATTACCTCTACTGGTTCCCCTTTATCTATCCTGCTTGTTACCTCCTCAAAGAATTCTAATAAATTTGTCAGGCATGATTTCCCCTTCATGAAGCCATGCTGACTCTGCTTGATTATGTTATATATTTCTTATTACTCTGCTATTATATCCTTTACAATAGACTCCAACATTTTCCCAATGACAGATGTTAAGCTAACTGGCCTATAGTTACCTGTTTTTTGTCTCCCTCCCTTTTTGAACAAGGGTGTTACATTGGCAGTTTTCCAATCCTCTGGGACTTTTCCAGAATCTAAGGATTATTGGAAGATTACTACCAGTGCACCTACTATCTCTGTAGCTACTTCCTTTAATATCCTAGGATGCAACCCATCAGGTCCAGGGGACTTATCGGCCTTTAGCCCCATTAGTTTCCCTAGCACTTTTTCTCTAGTGATAGTTATTGTAGCTATTTCCTCCCCCGCTTTTGACCCATAATTATTTAGTATTTTTAAAATGCTATTAGTGTCTTCTACCGTGAAGACTGAAGCAAAGTATTTATTCAACTCCTCTGCCATTTCCTGGTTCCCCATTATTATTTCCCCAGCCTCATTCTCTAAGGGGCCTATGTTCACTTTGATCTCTCTCTTCCTTTTTATATATTTAAAGAAACTCTTACTGTCCATTTTTATATTACTTGCTAGTTTACCCTCAAAGTTTATTTTCTCCCACTTTATTATTATTTTTTGGTCATCTTCTGTTGGTTTTTAAAACTTTCCCAATCCTCTGGCTTACCACTAATCTCTGCCACGTTGTATGTTTTTTCTTTCACTTTAATATTATCCTTAACTTCCTTGGTTAACCATGGTTGGTTTATCCCCTTCCTAAATCCTTCTTCCTTACTGAGATATATCTTTGTTGTGAGTCATGAGCTATTTTCTTAAACATCTGCCATTGTTCATCAACTGTCTTTTCTGCTAAACTCCTTTCCCAGTCCACTCCAGCCAACTTTGCCCTCATTCCATTAAAGTTACCCTTATTTAAGTTTAGCACAGTTGTTTCTGAGCCAAGTTTCTCACTCTCAAACTGATTGCTAAATTCCACCATGTTATGGTCACTCTTTCCTAGGGGATCTTTTATTCTGAGATCATTTATTAAACCTGACTAATTACACATTACCAGATCCAAAATAACCTGATCCCAGGTTGGATCCACAACATATTGTTCTAGGAAACTGTCCCGAATACACTCTATGAATTCTTACTCGTGGCTACCTCTGCCCATTTGATTTTCCCAGTCTACATGAAGATGAGATAAGTTTAACATACTGTATTTTTACATGACCTCATTATCTCCTGATTTATTCTCTGCCCTACAGTATAGCTACTGTTAGGGGGCCTATAGACTACTCCCACCAGTGTCTTCTTCCCCTTGTTATTTCTTACCTACACTCATATGGATTCTACATCTTCTGATCCAAGGTCATTTCTTGCTATCGTATTTATTCCACCTCATACTAACAAAGCTACCCCACCACCCTTTCCTTCCTGCCTGTCCTTTCGAAAAGTGACATACCCCAGAATATTTAGTTCCCAACTTTGATCTCACTTATTTGATCCCACCTAGTACCTCAACCCACCCGCACCCCACCCCCACCGCTTTTCCCTGTTCCCCTGCAGTTTGAATCATTGTCTGAAAAATAATAATTTCCTTTTGAAAGCCTTGATTGAATCTGCCTCGTCTAGACTCATACCAGCACATGAAATAGGAGCAGAGTAGGCCATTTGGCCCCTCGAGCCTGCTCCACCATTCAATAGGATCATGGCTGATCTGAATGTGGCCTCAACTCCTGTCTAACTTTCCTGTCTAACTATACTCCTATACTCTGACTCCCTTGTCAATGAAGAATCTACTTAAGTCAGCCTAAATATATTCAATGGCCTAGCCTCCACCACTCTCTGGGGAAGAGAATTCCACAGGCTAACAATCCTGTCTGGCAGGACAGGTGGATAAGATGGTCAAGAAAGCATATGGAATATTTTCCTTTATTGGGTGAGGGATTGAACACAAAAGCGGGGATGTAATGATGGAACTGTATAAAACACTGGTTAGGCCACAGCTGGAATTTTGTGCACAGTTCTGGTCACCACATTACAGGAAGGACATAATGACTCTGGAGAGAGACAGAGGAGATTTACAAGAATGTTGCCAGAGTTTGAAAATTGCAGCTATGAGGAAAGGTGGATGGTCTGGGGTTGTTTTCCTTAGAACAGAGGAGGCTGAGGGGTGGCCTAGTTGAGGTGTACAAAATAATGAGGGGCCAAGATAGGGTGGAGAGTAAAGACTTGTTTCCCCCTGACTGAGGGGTCAGTTACCAGGGGCATAGATTTAAGGTGATTGGTAGCAGGATTAGAGGGGACATGAGGAAAAACCTTTTCACCCAGAGGGTGGTGGGTGTCTGGAATTCACTGCCTGAATTGGTTGAAGCTAAAACATTCATTTAAAAGGAACCTGGATCTGCATCTGAAGCTCTGGAACCTGCAAAGTCACGGACCAGGAGTGGAAAGGGGCTAGTCTATTTGTATCTCTTTTTTGGATGATGCAGAGACGATGGGCTGAATGGTCTCTTTCTTTACCTTAACCATAACGTTTCTATGGTTCTCTGACAGAAAAAAATCTCATCTCCACCTCAAATGGGAGACCCCCTTTTTTTAAACTGTGTCCCCAGTTCTAGTCTCTCCCACGAGGGGAAACATCGTCTCAGCATCAAACTGAGCTTTGTAGGAAAGTCATACGGACTCGAAGCATTAACTCTGTTTCTCCCTCCACAGCTGCTGCCGGACCTGCTGAGTCTTTCCAGAACTTTCTGTTTTTATTTCAGTCGAGTGAACCTTCCCTGAACCGTTTCGAAGGTAATTTTATCCTTTCTCAAGGAAGGAGACCAAAACCACTCCAGGGGTGGGGCAGAGGTTTATGTTCCCTAACCTGCAGGTTTGTCGATGGGGTGGGTGGTTGTAAGATATTCCGGCTGGTCTCCCCACTGGCCTCGTACCCACCCCGACCACTCCGCAATTTTACAGTGGAATGGGCGGAGAGGGCCCACCCACCCACCCTTGCACCAATTGAAGCCCTTAAGTGGCCAATTACTGACCATTTAAGGGTCGTTTCCCCCCCAGCCACTGCGGCTAACAGAGGGTTAACAGCCAGTCTCTGAGGTGGGGCACCCCACTGCGTGAGGGGCAGTAGTCCCTCCTCCAGCCAGTTAATCCTCCTCGGAGTGTGAAATGGCTGCAGAGCAGAGGATGTTTGGGATATTATGTTCACTGCCGACTCCTCCGATGACAGGAAGTGTAATTCCACCATCAAAATATTTTGGCCGTGCTCTCATCTATGCCCTGTATGACTGTGGCAAAACATCCCTACTTTTATATTCTATTCCCTTAAACTAAACAACAATATCACATTTATCCTTCCTGATCACAGAACTGAAAAGAAGTAGAAATATGATGGATTTTACACTGTTCCAGAGAGGGTAAAAAGTCAGGGATAGGTCGGAACTCAGGAGAGATTTGACAAAGACGTCATAGACACAAGACAGAGTGTTAATGGTAGTGTTCAAGACTAAAGAAGGTGCTGATAGTGGTATAAAGGTAAGAAAACAGAATGTGTTAATAGCAGAACAAGGGTCAGTGCTCTGTGAAAGCAAAACATAAAAACAAGTTAACATTTTGAGTCCGTATGACTCTCCTTCAGAGCTAAAGAGAAATAAAAATGTGGTGAAATATAAGCTGTTTAAGGGGGGGTGGGACAGGTGGAGCTGGATAGAGGGCCAGTGATAGGTGGAGGGAAAGGAGAGATTGCCAATGATGTCATAGAGAAAAGGTCGAAGAGTAGTTGATGGTGGTGATACTGGGTGAAGGAGGTGCTAAGGGGGACATGAAGAGGAGGAACAGCACCTCATCTTCCGACTAGGCACTTTACAGCCTTCCGGACTGAATATTGAGTTCAACAATTTTAGATCATGAACTTTCTCCTCCATCCCCACCCGCTTTTTGATCCCCATTCTAAAAATATTTATTTTTAAATTTTTATGTATATTTTTTTCCCACCTATTTTTATTATTATTCTTTTAAAAATTTATTTCCATTCATTATTTTATCCCCATCTTTTAGCCTATTTTGATCTTTTTCCCCACACCATCCACTCCCCCCACCCCACCCCCACTAGGCCTATCTGTCACTGGCTCATCCTTTCCACTCTTAATGTCCCCATTAGCACATCCTTTAGCCAACATCACCGCCGTCAACACCCCTTTGTCCTTTTGTCTGTGACATCTTTGGGAATCTCTCCTTTGCCTCCACCTATCACTGGCCCTCTATCCAGCTCCACCTGTCCCCACCCCCCCTTAAACATTATGTATTTCACCACATTTCTCTATTTCCTTAGTTCTGTAGAAGAGTCATACGGACTCGAAACGTTAACTGTGTCCCTCTCCGCAGATGCTGCCAGACCTGCTGAGTTTTTCCAGGTATTTTTATTTTTGTTTTGGATTTCCAGCATCCGCAGTATTTTGCTTTTAACATAAAACAATTGAGAGATGGCCCTGTGGTAGGGTTGGGGGTGGGGTGGGGTTGGGGAAGAAGGATGAAAATAAAATTTTAAATGAATAAATAACAATATTTAAAAATTGGACTAAAAAAGCTCGTAAAGATAGAAGAGAGAGTTCATGGTCTGAAGTTGTTGAACTCAATATTCAGCCCGGAAGGCTGTAAAGTGCCTAGTTGGAAGATGAGCTGCTGTTCCTCCAGTTTGCGTTGAGCTTCACTGGAACATTGCAGCAGGCCAAGGACGGACATGTGGACATGAGAGCAGGGTGGAGTGTTGAAATGGCAAGCGACAGGGAGGTCTGGTTCATGCTTGCGGACAGACCAAAGGTGTTCCACAAAGCAGTCACCCAGTCTGCGTTTGGTCTCTCCAATGTCGAGGAAACCGCATTGGGAGCAACGAATGCAGTAGACTAAATTGAGGGAGGTGCAAGTGAAATGCTGCTTCACTTGAAAGGAGTGTTTGGGCCCTTGGATGGTGAGGAGGGGGGAAGAAAAGGGGCAGATGTTGCACCTTCTGCGTGGGCATGGGGAGGTGCTGTGGGAGGGGGTTGAGGTGTAGGGGGTGATGGAGGAGTGGACCAGGGTGTGCCAGAGGGAACGATCCCTGTGGAATGCCGCCAGGGGGGTGAAGGGAAGATGTGTTTGGTGGTGGCATCATGCTGAAGTTGGAAGAAATGGCAGAGGATGATCCCTTGAATGCAGAGGCTGGTGGTTCTGGGAGGGAGGGGAAGGTGTGAGGGCAGAGGCGCGGGAGATGGGCTGGACACGGTTGAGGGCCCTGTCAACTACAGTGGGGGAGAAACCTTGGTTAATGAAGAAGGAAAACATGTCAGAAGAACTGTTTTGGAAAGTGGCATCATCAGAACAGATGTGACAGAGGAGAAGGAACTGAGAGAATGGGATGGAGTCCTTACAGGAAGCGGGGTGTGAGGAGCTGTAGTTGAGGTAGCTGTGGGAGTCGGTAGGCTTGTAATGGATATTGGTGGACAGTCTATCACCAGAAATTGATTCTGAGAGGTCAAGGAAGGGAAGGGAAGTGTCAGAGATGGACCATGTGAAAATGATGGAGGGGTGGAAATTAGAAGCAAAATGAATAAATTTTTCCAGGTCCAGACGAGAGCATGAAGCAGCACCGAAGCAATCATCGATGTACCAGAGAAAGAGTTGTGGGAGGGGGCCGGAGTAGGACCGGAACAAGGAATGTTCCACATACCCCATAAAGAGACAGGCATAACTGGGGCCCAGGCGGGTACCCATAGCCACACCTTTTATTTGGAGGAAGTGAGAGGAGTTTAAGGAGAAATTGTTCAGTGAGAGAACAGGTTCAGCCAGACGGAGAGTGGAGGTGGATGGGGATTGTTTGGGCCTCTGTTTGAGGAAGAAACGGAGAGCCCTCAGACCATCCTGGTGTTTTGTTACATCTTGCCAACCTGAAAATGACCCATTTATGCCTACTCTCTGTTTTCTGTCAGTTAACCAATCCTCTATCCATGCTATGTTACCCCCTACACCATGAGCTCTTACTTTGTACAATAACCTTTCATGTAGCACCTTGTCAAATTCCTTTCGAAAATCCAAGTACCCCTACATCTATAGCTTCCCCTTTATCCAGGCTGCTTGTTACTTCCTTAAATTAGTCAAACATGATTTCCCTTTCACAAATCCACGTTGACTCTGCTTGATTTGCATTGAGGTTTTTAATTGCCTTGCTATAACCCCTTAATAATAGATTCCAGCAATTTCCCTATGACAGATGATAGGCTAACCGGCTAATAGTTTTTGTTGTATGTTATGTGCTCAGGCGGTCTCATGAAGAACATAACTAAGTACATATATACAGAGTGTAGCCCAAGCTATGAGCTAACTCCATGCTTACTTCTACACAGGTCTCTGTCCAGTCCACAACTGACCCTCGTCTCAGGTCACGTGCCTCTTTGCATCACAATGTGTGCGGTACTGTTTCCCAGTCCCACAATAACCCTTGCTATGCCAGATAACCTTATACTCCCGTTTCCTGCTTTCTGTCAGGCAGTGTACTTCAGATCCAAACCACTGCGTAAACCAACATTTCCTCATGGAAAGCAATCATCTTTACTTCTTTTGCCTATTTCTTTAAATCTGTGTCTCTCTTCTTCTTGATCCTTCCAATAATGGGAACAGTTTCTCCCTATCTACTTTGTCTAGGCCCTCATGATTTTGAATCCCTCTATCAAATCTCCTCTCAGCCTTCTCTTCCCCAAGGAAACAGTCCCAACTTCCCCGATCTACCCACATAACTGAAACTCCTCGTCCCTGGAACCATCCTCGTGAATCTTTTCACTCATTGGATGTGGGCTTCGCCGGCTGGGCCAGCATTTATTGCCCATCCCTAATTGCCCTTGAGAAGGTGGTGGTGAGCTGCCTTCTTGAACCGCTGCAGTCCATGTGGTGTAGGTACACCCACAGTGCTGTTAGGGAGGGAGTTCCAGGATTTTGGCCATTGGAATCAGTTCTGGGGCAGGAGGCACCATAGAGAAGGGTTGAAACTCAATAGGACTGGGACCAATGTCTTTGTGGACAGGTCACCAGTATGTGGGGAGGATTTAAACTAAATTAGCAGGGGCGCGGGCACCAGCATATGGGAGTAGAAAAGAGGAATAAGGTGCAGAATGTGAGAGTGTTTGGACAGTACTAGAGAAGGAAGTGGGTCCATATCACATAGGACTGGAACAAGAAGGACCATGAGGAACACAAAGACAGGATTACAGTGCACTTGTGTCAACCTGCAAAATGTGGTGTATAAAGTTGGTGAGCTACAAACTCAAATAGTCATGTGGGAATATGGTGTATTGGCAATAATGGAAACACGGCTTAAATGGTGAGAACTGGACAATTAATATTCAAAGATAAAAAGTGTTCAGAACAGATAGAGAAGGGCAGCAGTGGTTAGAAAAGACACTGGCAATGTTGGAAAAAGAGGATTCCTCAAGGGAGCAGGGACAGAGTCCTTAGCTACAGCTATGAAGCAAAAAAGGGTAAGATCACACTACTGGGGCTATTCTACAGGCCTTCAAATCATGAGGGGGAGATGGAGGAATAAATCTGCAGAAAAATCACAGAGATGTGCAACTGTGAGATGATGCATTTTGGCCGAAGGGATAGGGAGAGGCAATAAAGACTTAATGGCCCAGTTCTAAGGAGTGTGCAGGAACAGAGGGACCTGGGGGTTCATGTGCATCAATCTTAGAAGATGCCAGGACACATTGAGAGAGCAGTTAGCCAAGTGTATGGGATCTTGGGGTTCATAAATAGAGGCATCGAGTATAAAAGTGGGGATACGTTATACTGAACCTTCATAAAGCTCAGGTCAGGTCACAATGTTAGAACCACATGTACGAGAAGTATGTTTTCTTTAAAATTTGGAACATTGCATTATTTGGACACTTGGGAGCTGACCTGGAATTTTTTTTTAAAAAGGTCATGAGTTCCTCTTGGATTAGAGAAAACTTTGCCTTTTCCAAAAGAATTCACATGGTGGGAGATAAATAGCCAGCATGGCAATTGTAGAGGAGAGCAATTTGTTTATTTGAGCTGCAATCACCCTTTAATTGATGAAAAAAAAAATGTTCTAAAGACAAAGACCTGGTGATTTACCAGAAATCGCCTGACGGAGGAGCTTTAAGTTTTGAACTTTTTTTTTTTAACTCAGTTGGGAATGAGCTGAGAAGGGGAAAAGCTGTCCATCTCACGCTCACCTTGCCTGAATACTGTGCGGTTATCAGTATCCAGCTAGGAATTCTCATCTCACTGGAACTTGTCTATATTTGAAACCTGAGGGGTTGAGATGAGAAGGATTGATCTGGCTCTATTCTCTCCATGCTGAAGCTCCATTAGTGAGAACCTCCAGACATCAGCCAGGACGAGCAGCCTGTCCCTGCACAAGGGAGCACCAGATCGACAGCACCAAAACCCTGTCAACTTTATCCTTTTTAAAATGTATGTTTCTTCAGCTGTTCAATGTGTGTCTCTGTGTCTGTGTGCATGTGTGTGCATTTGTGCATGACTGTTTGTGTGCATGCATGTGGACACATATGTGTGCATGTGCCTGCATGCATGTCTGCGTGTGCACGAGTGTGTGTGTATACATGCCTGTTTGCATACATGTGTGTGCGCACATGTGCATGCGTGCTCACATGCATGCCTGAGTGTGTCTGTGTGCACAGGCATGTGTGCATATGCACATTTGTGTCCATGCGTGTGCTCATGTGCATGTGCATGCGTGCAGATGCCTGTGCATGCGTGTTTGCATGCAAATGTGTCTGCACGTATGCATGTGTGCTCATTTTGCTTTTTATTCATTCACGGGATGTGGGCTTCGCTGGCTGGGCCAGCATTTATTGCCCATCCCTAGTTGCCCTTGAGAAGGTGGTGGTGAGCTGCCTTCTTGAACTGCTGCAGTCCATGTGGTGTAGGTACACCCACAGTGCTGTTAGGGAGGGAGTTCCAGGATTTTGACCCAGCGACAGTGAAGGAATGGCGATATATTTCCAAGTCAGGATGGTGAGTGACTTGGAGGGGAACTTCCAGGTGGTGGTGTTCCCATCTGTCTGCTGCCCTTGTCCTTCTAGATGGTAGTGGTCATGGTTTTGGAAGGTTCTGTCGAAGGAGCCTTGGTGTGTTCCTGCAGTGCATCTTGTCAACGGTACAAACTGCTGCTACTGTGCATCGGTGGTGGAGGGAGTGAATGTTTGTGGATGGGGTGCCAATCAAGCGGGCTGCTTTGTCCTGGACAGTGTCCAGCTTCTTGAGTGTTGTGGGAGCTGCACTCATCCAGGCAATTGGGGAGTATTCCATCACACTCCTGACTTGGGCCTTGTGGATGGTGGACAGGCTTTGGGGAGTCAGGAGGTGAGTTACTTGCCACAGGATTCCCAGCTTCTGAACTGAACTGAACTGTTCTTGTAGCCACAGTATTTTGGTGAGTGGGTTAAACATTGACTCTAATGATGTGACCTGTGGAGCAGTGAGGCAAGAGAAACGACCCATTCCTCCCATCCCGGTTGTAACAACAACTCGAGAACTGTGTCCAGTTCCGGTCACCACACTTTAGGGAGGATGTGAGGCTCCATGAGAAGGTGGAGGAGATTTACCCAAATGGGTCCAGGGATGAGGGGGTTTGAGTTACAAGGTTGGGTTGGAGAAGCTGGGGTTGTTCACCTTGGAGTGAAGGAGATTGAGGGGAGGATTTGATCGAGGGGACAAGATGATGACAGGTTTAAATAAGGTAGAGAAAGGAAAGCTGTTCCCATTGGCTGATGGTACAAGGACTCGGGGGACACGGATTTAAGGTTTCGGGTAAGAGATACGGGTCGGGGGGGTGAGAAAGAGCGTTTTTACACAGCGAGTGGTAATGACCAGGAACTCACTGTCTATGAGGCCGGTGGAAATGGAGATGATGGAGGATTTTGAAAGGAAATTGGATGGGAATTTGAGGGAAATAAACTTGTCGGGTTATGGGGATCGAGTGGGGGATGGGACTGACTGGATTACTCCATAGAGAACTGGCACGGACTGAATGGGCTGAATGGCCTCCTGCTCTGCCATAAATGACTCTATGGGCTGAAGTTTTCATCCCGTGGGTGGGTGTGTGCCCGTCCGGAACAGGAGTAAAATAGCGCGTGATGACACTGGGCGAGTGTCCTGATGTCATCGTGCACTCTCGCAATATTGTGCTCTGCAGGCACATGCGAGAGGTGGCAATGCGCCCGCCGACAATGAATCGGCCTATTAGCCTATTAAGGCCCTGAATCAATGAATTACATTGAATTTTTCACTGACTGTCCAACCATTCGGTTGGGAGGTGGGTGAAAAGGCCAAGTGGCCTTTGCATTTTTGAGGAAACCTCATCCATGGGCAGGATGTCTTTTCCGATGTTAATTAAAAATGAAATAAAAATGTTTAAGTCTCATTTCTAACATGTCGCTGCTCATGTGAAAGAGTCACACGAGGGGACATGTGCACCTTCATTTTAGAATCTTTATTTGTGAAGTTAAAAACCTTCAGCTCCCTGAGGCAGCTCTGTGCCTTCAGGGGGCTTTCACTGGGCTCACCCACACACGTGTGCTGACTTCCCCGCTCGCACTCCTCTCCCCACACGCGTGTGCTGATTTCCCCACTCACACTCCTCTCCCCACACGCGTGTGCTGACTTCCCCACTCGCACTCCTCTCCCCACACGCGTGTGCTGACTTCCCCACTCACACTCCTCTCCCCACACGCGTGTGCTGACTTCCCCACTCGCACTCCTCTCCCCACACGCGTGTGCTGACTTCCCCACTCACACTCCTCTCCCCACACACATGTGCTGACTTCCCCGTTTGCACTCCTCTCCCCACACGCATGTGCTGACTTCCCCATTCTCACTCCTCTCCCCACACACGTGTCCTGACTTCCCCACTCACACTCCTCTCCCCACACGCATGTGCTGACTTCCCCGCTCGCACTCCTCTCCCCACACGCATGTGCTGACTTCCCCGCTCGCACTCCTCTCCCCACACGCGTGTGCTGACTTCCCCGCTCGCACTCCTCTCCCCACACGCGTGTGCTGACTTCCCCACTCACACTCCTCTCCCCACACGCATGTGCTGACTTCCCCGCTCGCACTCCTCTCCCCACACGCATGTGCTGACTTCCCCGCTCGCACTCCTCTCCCCACACGCGTGTGCTGACTTCCCCGCTCGCACTCCTCTCCCCACACGCGTGTGCTGACTTCCCCACTCACACTCCTCTCCCCACACGCATGTGCTGACTTCCCCGCTCGCACTCCTCTCCCCACACGCGTGTGCTGACTTCCCCGCTCGCACTCCTCTCCCCACCCCGGCAGTGCTGAGTGTTTCAGCGCAATTCCCTCTGGCTGCCTGTTAATTGACCCACCAGCATGAAATCGCGGTCAGGGCCCAATCCCACTCCCAGGCCCACCCGCCCGCCACACCCACCTGGTGAGGGGAAAATATAACTCTAACTACCGAGTGGTGACATTGGGGGGGGCTTTAATTGCCCAAATATTGATTGGGATCATGTTAGAATAAAGAGTAAGGAGGTGGAGGAATTTCTGAAATGTGTTAAGGTGAGCTTCCTTCATCAGTATGTTCTTAACCCAACTCACAAGGAGACATTGCTGGATCTGGTGCTGGGGAATGAGGTGGGCCAAGTGTCTGAGGTGGAGCACTTAGATAAGAGTAATCATTGTGTCATTAGGTTAGTAATGGAGAAGAGCAAGGAACAATCTAATATAGGAGTTCTAAACTGGAAGAGGCAAACTCCAGAGTAGATTTGATAGAGGTTTTCAAAATCACAAAGGCTCTGGGCAGAGTAGACAGGGAGAAACTGTGGTGAAAGGATTGAGAACGAGAGGGCATGGATTTAAGGTAATTATTCAAAGAAGCAAAAGCGATGAGGAGAAATTTTTTCACACAGCGAGTGGTTGGGTCTGAATACACTTCCTGAGAGTGTGGTGGAGGCAGGGTCAGTTGAAGCATTTAAAATGGAATTAGACTGTTATCTGAAGGGAAAGAATATGCAGGATTATGTAGAGAAATTGGGAGATTGGAACTAGGTTATTGCTCTCGCAGAGAGCCAGTACAGGCACATCGGGCTGAATGGCCTCCTTCTGTGCTGTTACCATTTTATGATTCTATGACTCTGTTTCTTTCCTCTCCCCTCCCCTGCCTCTCTCAATCCCTCGATCTCTCTCTCCCTTTCTCGATGAGATGCAATCTGTTTCTCCTCAGTTGTTGTGTGAAGTTATGAGCAGATTGAAGTGATTCCCCTTGATCTGTGTTTGCTGATTGTGGTAAAGTGGATGCTATGTAACTTTAAGAGAATGTAATTAATTGACCACGTGGCTGTATTGACCAATCGCTACACAGCAGGGGCTTCTTGGGTAACTAAGCCTAGAGCTGGAGGTGATTGAAGAAACACACGTGGTGTTAGTGCCCTGTTCTTAGTCCCAATAAACCCCCAGTGTTTGTTCAGTGAATCAGTCTCTCTGCCTATATTGTTTCAAGCACCAACTAATGTGTTAATATCAAGGGCTCGGCCAGGTTCACCGGACTAAGCGAACCTGATAACCAAAAATATAAAACTGGCGACGAGGATAAACCGGATCAATTGACGACAATCAAGAAAGCCGCGGTAAACCAGCTACGTTATTTCACCACTACCCTGAAGCTGTTTGAAAGTGCAGTCTCGTTAGACATCGAGTATACCGAGGTTTGGGCATCTTGAACCATTCAACCCTGTTTCCAATGACTGGTCTCATTATGTCGAAAGGTGTTCACCTTTACCACTAACGTGGGAGAGGACAAGACGATGGAGATTCTTTTGTCCACATGTGGGAGCAAAACATATGGGCTGATCCACAGCCTCATGTCACCTACACCCCCGATACAGAGACTTTCGATGAGTTAGTAAACATTGTAAAAATCTACCTGAAGCCAAAGCCCTCAGTCACTATGCAGCATTTTAAATTCAACTCGAGGAATAGGCTTCCAGGAGAGACAATCGCTGGCGGTGTAGCTGCTTTAAAGGGATTAACAGAATATTGTGAGTTCGGAACTTCAGTTAATGACAGGTTGAGAGACAGGTTGATATGTGGAATCGGGGATGATGCTATTCAGAAATAATTGCTATCTGAAACTAATCCAGACGTCAATGAGGCATTAGAACTGGCCACAGGCACAAAGAGGCTGTTAGAGTCTCGGAGGCAATGAAAGATACACATGATAGGCCGTCCATCTTATAGGGCGGGAAGAGCCAGTAACAGAAGGTACAAAACCATCGGACTCTAGAAAGACGGGAAACGGCCACTATGTACAGATCATAGAACAACAGAACTACAGTGAAAACCCACGACATTAATGAGAGAAATGCACCCAGGCAGCCTGTAGGCAATCGACAGGTCAGAAATATCAAATGCTTTTGCTGCCACTGCAATGGTCACATAATGTGCGGCACTGTCAGGATCGGCTGAGACAGCATTTTAAAAACAAAGACAGGAATCATAAAACCTGTCTCGTTGAAGAACCAGAGGAAGCAGAATCTGACATCGATTCATTAAACAACCTGAAAGTGGGTAGAACTGAGCCAATCCAGGTAGTCATTAGAGTCAATGAACAACCCACCAAAGATGGAGGTTGTCACTGGGTCATCAATGTCTGTCACAGGAGAACATACCCTCAGACACTTGAATAAAGGAGTCCATCCTTTAAGTTTGGAAGAATTGGACACTAAATTAAAAAAATATATACGGGCCAAGAAATCAGAGTGAAAGGGATATGTCAGGTCCTGGTGCAGTCTGGGGATCAGTCTGCAAATTTACCCCTTATAGTAGCAGCTGGGGTGGCCCCCAGTTTAATTGGTCACAACTGGCTCAAAAAGATTAAATTGCAATGGGCCGAGATTTTTCAAATCAGAACAAGAAACTTACAGGAATTGTTACAAAAGTACACTTCCATTTTCAGTGATGAGCTAGAAAGGATCCACGTAGACTCTAACACAACCCCGAGATTTATCAGAGCCAGACCAGACCCTTACACTCCACAGGATAAGGTCGAGACTGAGGGAAACAGACTGGAAGAGTTGGGTACCTTACAACCGGTGAAATTCTGCGAGTGGGTGGTGCCCATTGTGCCCGTACTGAATCCAGACCAAAGTGTTCGCTTCTGCGGTGACTACAAATTAATTATAAACAGAGCAGCCAAACTTGATAAACACCCGATACTGAGGATTGACGAATTATATTCGAAATTGGCAGGGGAAGCACATATTCAAAACCAGGCATGAGCCACACCTACCAGCAGGTAGAGTTGGAAGGAGGTTCTGGGGAATTCATGACCATCAATACACATCGAGGATTGTATCAATATACTCGACCACCCTTTGGGGTCTCATCGGCGTGTGCTAGTTTCCAGCCTACCATGGAAAATCTGCCTCAGGGACTACTCCATGTTGTTGTTTATCTTAGCTAATTTGGAGGAGGTGCTAAACACTTCTCATAAGTGAGAGAAATGTCATTCCAAGCCAAATACTTGGGCCATAAGGTTGAGACGCAGGGTCTGCACCCTGTGGAAGAAAAGGTCAAGGCTTTTCGCAAGGCACCTACCCTGAAGAACACGACAGAACTAAAGGCCTCCTTAGGCATGATAAACTGCTATGGACAATTTCTCCCAATTCTATCAACTGTACTGGCTCCATTATACACATTGCTCAAGAAAAACCACAAATGGATTTGGCAAGTTCCGCACCAGGATGTGTTTCTGAAGGTAAAGCAATTGTTAAGACCATCGGCCCTACTGGTCCACTTTGACCCAAAGAAAGAATTGATTTTAACTTGTGACACATCCCCTTATGGAGTAGGGGCTGTACTTTCACATCGGATGGCGGGTGGCTCTGAACGACCCATTGGTTACACATCTCACGCACTCAGTGCTGCAGAGTGACAATATTCTCACATTGAGAGGGAGGGTTTGTCTGTTGTGTTTGGTGTTTGGAAATTCCATCAATACCTCCACGGTCGCCATTTTCACATTATATCCGACCACAAGCCTCTGCTGGGATTATTTGGGGAGGTTAAAGCGATTACCACCTCCCCCATCGCATCTCCCTGCATCCAGAGGTGGGCACTGATATTGGCTGTTTACGAATACACTTTTATTCACCGATCGGGAAGCCAGATCACACATTCTGACTCACTGAGTTCCAATTCCCCAACAACTTGTCTTAGTGCCAAATTTTTTTGATTCCTGCCCTGTCCAGGCCAAACAAATCCATGAGTGGACAAACCAAGATCCACTTTTATCTCACGTCCGGGAGCAGGTCTTGAATGGATGGTCCGGAGAGCCAAAGTCTGATGACATGAAGCCTTATTTCAATCACAGATATGAGCTCTCCTGCCAGGCCTGCATATTGCTCTGGGGAGCCAGGGTTATGGTGCCCCCGAGAGGGTGAAGGCCATTACTGGTGGCATTACATAGTGCCCACCCTGGCATTAGGAGAATGAAGATGCTCGCGCGCAGCTACTTGTGGTGGCCTGGGATGGACACGGGCATCGAAACCCTAGTGAAAAGTTGCCTTCAATGCCAGCAGGTACAGAAGCTAACCCCCTCCTTAGCTCCGTTGCACCCCTGGGAATGGCCAGGGTGGCCATGGGTGCACCTCCACGTCAACTATGTGGGGGTCTTATTGGGCACAATGTTCCTTTTACTAATAGACGCCCACTCCAAGTGGATGGGTGTCTATGAAGTCCAGTCACCCATGTCTGCTGCCATGATAGACAGTTTGCGACAGAGTTTTACAGTGCACGGGTTACCAGAGGTGCTCGTGTCAGACAACGGGACTGCATTTACCAGCGGGGAGTTCCACAGGTTCACAACCCTCAACGGAATAACTCATATCAAACCGTCCCTTACCCACCCCATCTCTAATAGCTTGGCTGAGCGGGCTGTCCAAAATTTTAATGCTGAGATAAAAAAGCTGGACGGGGATTCCATCAGCACCAGATTGTCACGGTTCCTGTTCACACACCGGACGGTGCCGCACACGATCACCGGTATAGCCCCCGCTGAATTACTAACGAAGAGACGTCTCCGCACCCGTCTAACACTTATCAGGCCGAATTTAGAGGGGAGGGTGGAGAGAAGCCAAGAGGCCCAGAAGACCAGACATGATGACCATAATCATGAAAGAAATTTCACGGTGGGAGACACAGTTCTTGCGAAGAACTTTGGAGATGGGCCCAATTAGCTATTAGGCGAAGTGGGGGCCATGACAGGACATCTCTCCTATAATGTGTCGGTAAATGGCCGATTAATTAGACGACATGTGGATCATCTCCAGAGAGGAGAGTCAGTCCCACAAGAAGGAATGTTGGCATCACTTGTGTTTGAGTCTGTGCCGCACGAGGAAGAAATGTCACATGATTTGGAAGTACCGGTGGGGCCTGTTGGATCTGAAAGGGTCGGAGACACAAACTTGCCCACTTCTACCAAAGAGCCTGGTGGACGGTTGACCCAAGGAGAGAGTCTGGGAAAAACCAGCCGAGGTTGTTGAGCTACGGCACTCGACACGTCTGAGGAAACCTGAGAGACTTGACTTGTAAATGGTTATTCGTGTAAATAATTGGGATGTTGTGTTGCTTGTCAATTGTACTTTAAAGTAAAGGGGGAGGGATGTGGTAAAGTGGATGCTATGTACCTTTAAGAGAACATAGTTATCTGACTACATGCCTGTATAGACCAATCGCTACACAGTGTGGGCTACGTTGGTAACTGTAAGTCTAGAGCTGGGGGTGATTGAAGAAGCACGCATGGTGTTAGTGCCCTGTTCTTAGTTCCAATAAACCCCCAGTGTTTGTTCAGTTAATCGGTGTCTCTGCTGATATTGTTTCAAGCACCAGTTAATGTGTTAATATCAAGAGGGCAGCTCACGTTCACTAGACAAAGTGAACCTGATAACCTAAAACATAAAACTGATGCTCTCGAGAAGTTAGCAGGTTTAGACCCTGGGACATCGCTGTGGGTTCCAGGCCTCCTGTCCATTCTGTGATCAGGGGCTCCTTTCAGACAGTCTGGGCAAAGCAGAGCTGAGGCGGGTTGACACTCAAGACTATTTTGGTGGGTTTTTTACCTGTGTGTGGCACTGGCTGAAGGGTAAGGAGAGGAGGCGTCCGCACAGTGATTCTGCTGCTTCTCGCAGTTGGATATCATGAGCATCGCACCCAGAGCTCAGCTCAGAGGCTTCATCACAGTCCTGAAAATAAAACACGGGGCACCAAATTAAAACAGCGCTGACCCCCGACCTCTAGCACCCTCAACCCTGACCTGCTGACATCCTAACCTCCCCCCAACATCCTGACCACTACACTGACCCCAAACTCCCAATACCCCTTTACCCTGAATCCCCCCAAAACTCTGACAGCTAATATTTCCCACACCTGGACCACCAACCTCTCTGAACACTCAAACCACCCCCCCACAACACCCATACCCCTCAACCCCAAACCCCTGATACTCCAAACCCCCCAACTCCCCAACCCCCCTGACTCCCCAAAATCCAACCCTCCCCAACACCCCAAACCCCCGACACCCCAAACCCCCCGACTCCCCAACACCCCCAACTCCTCAAACTCCAACCCTTCCCCACCCCAAACCCCTCCCACACCCCAAATCCAACCCCCACGATACCCCAAACTCCAACCCTTTTCCCACCCCAAACCCTGACACCCCAAATCCCAACTCCCCTACAGCCCAAACCCCCCGACACCCCAAACCCCACACCCCTCCCACACCCCAAATGCAACCCGCCCGACAACCCAACACACCAACCCCTCCCCCAACCCCCCCAAAAACCAACCCCTCCCCCACCCAAACCCCAACCCCGACCCCTCAACACTACGACCCCTGGCCCCAAACATCCCGACCCCTAACTCCCCAATGCTATGACCCCTGGCTGCACTGCCCTGCAAGATCCCAATGGCAATTGGGCAGAGGGGTTTCATTTGGAGTCAGCGTCCCACAGTAATGGATTGCTTACCTCTGGTTGAGGCAAAGAAACTCGCCAGGAGTTGCCGAAAGTGGCCGCAATATGTGTAACTGAACCAGTGACTGTGGTGAAATCATCTGTAGAAATAAAGAGAGATGGTTAACAGGCGCTCTCCACACCGCTCGATATTGCTGGCTGGAGGGGGAGGGTAAAGGGCTATGCCCCAACATCCTACTCTGCCCCATAAAACCATAAGGCATAGGATCAGAAGTAGGCCATTCAGCCCATCGATCCTGCTCCATCATTCAATGAGATCATGGCTGATCTGGTAATCCTCAACTCCACTTTCCTGCCTTTTCCCCATAACCCTTGATTCCCTTACTGATTAAAAATCTGTCTCAGCCTTGAATATACTCAATGACCCAGACTCTACAGCCCTCTGTGGTAAAGAATTCCACAGATTGACTACCCTCTGAGAGAAGAAATTCTTCCTCATCTCTGTTTTAAATGGGCAACCCCTTACTCTGAGATTATGGCCTCTGGTCCTAGACTCTCCCACAAGGGGAAACAACCTCTCAGCATCTACCCTGTCAAGCCCCCTAAGGATCTTATATGTTTCAATAAGGTAGCCTCTCATTCTTCCAAACTCCCAATGAGTACAGACCCAACCTACTCAACCTCTCCTCATAAGAAAATCCCTCCATACCCTGGATCAACCTAGTGAACCTTCTCTGGACTGCCTCCAATGCCAGTATATCTTTCCTTTGATAAGGGGACTCAAACTGTACACAGTATTCTAGGTGTGGTCTAACTAGTGCCTTGTATAGTTTTAGCAAGGCTTCTCTATTTTTATACTCCATTCCCTTTGAAATAAAGGCCAACATTCCATTTGCCTTACCTATTACCTGTTGAACTTGTATGTCAGCTTTTTGGGATTCATGCACGAGGACCCCCAAATCCCTCTGTGCTGCAGCTTTCTGCAGTCTTTCTCCATTTAAATAATATTCAGCTCCTCCATTCTTCCTGCCAAAGTGCAAAATCTCACATTTTCCCACATTATATTCCATCTGCCAAGTTTTTGCCCATTCACTTAACCTGTCTATACCCCTCTGTAGACTCTTTGTGTCATCCTCACCACTTGCCTTCCCACCTATTTTTGTGTCATCCACAAACTTGGCGATAGTACATTCATTTCCCTCATCCAAGTTATTAATATATATTGTAAATAATTGAGGCCCCAGCACTGATCCCAGTGGCACTCCACTAGTTACAGGTTTCCATCCTGAAAAATGTTTCCCAACTCTCTGCCTTCTATTAGTTAGCCAATCCTCTATCCATGTTAATATACTACCCCCAACACCATGGGATCTTATCATATTCAGTAGCCTTATGTGTGGTACCTTATCGAACGTCTTTTGGAAATCCAAATATATTACATCTACTGGTTCCCCTTTATCTATTCTGCTTGTTACCTCCTCAAAGAATTCTAATAAATCTGTCAGGCATGAATTCCCCTTCATGAAGCCATGCTGACTCTGCTTGATTAGATTATGCATTTCTAAATGCTCTGCTATTACATCCTTTATAATAGACTCTAACATTTTCCCAGTGACAGATGTTAAGCTAACTGGCCTATAGTTTTTTGTCTCCCTCCCTTTTTGAATAAGGGTACTACTCTGGCAGTTTTCCAATCCTCTGGGACTTTTCCAGAATCTATAGACTCTTGGAAGATTACTACCAGTGCACCCACTCTCTCTGTAACTACTTCCTTTAATATCCTAGGTGCAACCCATCAGGCCCAGGGGACTTATCGGCCTTTAGCCCCATCAGTTTCCCAAGTACTTTTTCTCCAATGATAGTTATTGAATTTATTTCTTCCACCCCCTTTTGCCCCTTGATTATTTAGTATTTTTGGTATGCTATTGGTGCCCATGGTGATTGTAAACCCCATGATCATTAACCCTGCCCTGACATCCCAGGAGGGTGTCTACTTTAGCGGGATTCAGAATTTTCATCCCAGAACATCCATTGAATTCCAGAATGAAACAGACACTGGAGATTATAGAGACATCAATCAGCTGTCAAACATCTCAATTTATATCAAGTCCATGAGGCTGTCAATCAAGCAAAGGGCTCAGTTTAACTGCACTTTCACCTGGATTCTGTTCCTGCCAGGTGCCTCAATCGCCTGTTTGAGAAATGTTGTTGCTCTTTCCTGTCCCTTACCATTTATCAGGTCATTGTAAACTCCACACAGGCCCCGGGTCGATGACTTCAGTTCTGAGTTCACTGTTAGGGAAACTATTCTGTCTCCATCAAACTTCAGACGAACTCCTAGTCCACTCTCGATGAAGATAAAATCACCAAGCCAACGGATACTGATGCCTGAGGCAGGGGGAATAGAGTCATTAATATATAGACAGAGAGATAGAGAGAGAGAGAGAGAGAGAGAGAAAAGGATAGAGAGAGAGAAGGAGAGAGAGAGAGGCATAAAGAGACAGAGAGAGAGATAGAGAGAGAGGGGGATAGAGAGAGGCAGGGGGATAGTGATCAAAGGGCCGATTGGCCTACTCCTGTTCCTATTTTCTATGTTTCTATTAGTGAGAGGGGGGGATAGAGAGAGGGTTAGAATTAGAGAGAAGAGACAGAGACGGATAGAGTGAGAGAGACAGAGAGAGAGGCAAAGGGAGAGAGATGGGGGGATAGAGAGAGGGAGGGATAGAGAGAGAGACAGACAGAGAGAGAGAGACAGACAGAGAGAGAGAGACAGACAGAGAGAGAGGAATAGAGAGAGAGATATAGAGAGAGAGGGACAGAGAGAGAGGGGCAGAGAGAGAGGGGCAGAGAGAGAGGGGCAGAGAGAGAGGGGCAGAGAGAGAGGGGCAGAGAGAGAGGGGCAGAGAGAGAGGGGCAGAGAGAGAGGGATAGATAGAGAGAGAGAAAGAGGGAGAGAGAGAGAGAAAGAGGGATAGAGAGAAAGGGATGGGGAGAGAAAAAGATGGATAAAGAGAGAGGGATAAAGAGAGAAGCATGAGAGAGGGATAGAGAGACAGAGACAGAGAGAGAGAGACAGAGAGAGAGAGGGAGGGATAGAGAGAGGGAGGGATAGAGAGAGGGAGGGATAGAGAGAGGGAGGGATAGAGGGAGGGAGGGATAGAGGGAGGGAGGGATAGAGGGAGGGAGGGATAGAGGGAGGGAGGGATAGAGGGAGAAAGATGGATAGAGAGAGAAAAAGAGGGATAAAGAGAGAGGTATAGAGAGAGAAGAGAGAGAGAGATAGAGTGAGAGGGGTAGAGTGAGAGAGGGGTAGAGAGAGGGATAGAGAGACAGAGACAGAGGGATAGAGAGAGAGAGAGAAAGAGGGATAGAGAGAGCGAGAAAGAGGGATAGAGAGAGAGAGAAAGAGGGATAGAGAGAGAGAGAAAGAGGGATAGCGCGAGTGGGGGAGAGAGCGCGCGAGAGGGGGAGAGAGCGCGCGAGAGGGGGAGAGAGAGCGTGCGAGAGGGGGAGAGAGAGAGCGCGAGAAGGGGAGAGAGAGAGCGCGAGAGGGGGAGAGAGAGAGCGCGAGAGGGGGAGAGAGAGAGCGCGAGAGGGGGAGAGAGAGAGCGCGAGAGGGGGAGAGAGAGAGCGCGAGAGGGGGAGAGAGAGAGCGCGAGAGGGGGAGAGAGAGAGCACGAGAGGGGGAGAGAGAGAGCGCGAGAGGGGAGAGAGAGAGCGCGAGAGGGGGAGAGAGAGAGCGCGAGAGGGGGAGAGAGAGAGCGCGAGAGGGGGAGAGAGAGAGCGCGAGAGGGGGAGAGAGAGAGCGCGAGAGGGGGAGAGAGAGAGCGCGAGAGGGGGAGAGAGAGAGCGCGAGAGGGGGAGAGAGAGCGAAGCAGGGGGAGTGAGGCAGGGAGAGTGAGACAAAGGAAGGGGGAGAAAGGCAGTGATTAGCCAGAGAGAGAGAGAGACTCACCGTTCTGATAATATGGTTTTCTTGGAGTGATGATGGCTTCGTTGATGACAACAGTTTGGTTCTTAGCCAGGATCAGATCCAAACCCAACATGATCCTCAACACCTGGGAGCAACACAAAGGTGATAGTGAGAAGATGAGAGGTAGAGCGATAGCACATGACTGGGACAGGAAGAGAGTCAACATGGTTTTGAGAAAGGGGAATCATGATTAACTTATTTATTGGAGTTCTTTGAGGAAGTAACATGTGCTGTGGATAAAGGGGAACCTGTGGATGTACTGTACTCAGGTTTCCAGAAGGTATTTGATAAGGTGCCACATCAAAGGTTATTGTGGAAAATAAAAGCTAATGGTGTAGGGGGTAACATACTGACATGGATAGAAGATTGGCTGGCTAACAGGAAGCAGAGAGTAGGTATAAATGTGTCATTTCCTGGTTGTCAGGATGTGATGAGCGGAGTGTCACAGGGATCAGTGCTGGGACCTCAACTGTTTACAATTCATATAAATGACTTGGATGAAGGGGCTGAAGGAATGGTGGCTAAATTTGCTGATGACACAAAGATAGGTAGGAAAGTAAATTGTGAAGAGGACATAAGGAGGCTACAAAGTGACATAGATCGGCTGTGAGTGGGGAAAGATCTGATAAATGGAGCATAATGTGGGAAAATGTGAGATTGTTCACTTTGGCAGGAAGAATAAAAGAGAAGCGTATTATCTAAATGGTGAGAGATTGCAGAGCTCTGAGATTCAGAGGGATCTGGGTGTCCGAGTGCATGAATCACAAAAGGTTAGTATGCAGGTACAGCAGGTAATTAGGAAAGCTAATAGAATGTTATCATTTACTGTGAGGGGAATTGAATATAAAAGTAGGGAGGTTATGCTTCAGTTGTACAGGGCATTGGTGAGACCACATCTGGAGTACTGTGTACAGTATTGGTCTCCTTATTTAAGGAAGGATGTAAATGCAATAGAAGCAGTTCAGAGGTTTACCAAACTAATACCTGGAATGGGCGGATTGTCTTATGAGGAAAGGTTGGACAGACTAGGTTTGTATCCACTGGAGTTTAGAAGAGTAAAAAGTGACTTGATTGAAACATATAAGATCCTGAAGGGTCTTGACAGGGTGGATGTGGAGAGGATGTTTCCTCTTGTGGGAGAATCTAGAATTAGGGGTCACTGTTTAAAAATAAGGGGTCACTCATTTAAAGCAGAGATGAGGAGAATTGTTTTTCTCTCAGACGGCTGTGAGTCTTTGGAATTCTCTTTCTCAAAAGGTGATGGAAGCAGAGTCTTTGAATATTTTTGAGGCAGAGCTAGATAGGTTTGTGGTTAACAAGGGGGTGAAAGGTTATCGGCGGTAGGCGGGAGGTTACAATCAGATCAGCCATGATCTAACTGAACAATGAAGCAGGCTCGAGGGGCCGAATGGCCTCCCCCTGATCCTAATTTGTACACTCGGAATGGAGAGTGGGTGTTCCCGTGGATTGTGCCACAATTGTGGAGTGGGAATGATAACTCACCTTTGGACACTCTTTCCTGGGAACGGGACACTCTGCAGTGGAGAGGTAGACAGACCAAGTTCCGTCCAATGAAGAAGCTAAGTTATAGGTGCAGGTACCATCAAAATTGAAGTGTTTCCCATCGAAAGTTCGGAAATGAAATCCACTCCAGGTTATGCAGGTGGCAAAGAAACGAGAATCATTCACTGACCTGCCAAGACCAAAAGAAAGTCGAGGTCTGAGAAGCTGAGGGGTCGACAGGGCCTCTGCAAATCCAAAAAAGGGGCAGATAAAATTCAGGCACCTTAGAAATAATAAAATAAACCCCAAACCCCCCAAATAAACCCCAATCCACCCAAATAAACCCCAAACCCCCCAAATAAACCCCAATCCACCCAAATAAACCCTAATCCACCCAAATAAACCCCAATCCACCCAAATAAACCCCAATCCACCCAAATAAACCCCAATCCCCCCCAAATAAACCCTAATCCACCAAAATAAACCCCAATCTCCCCAAATAAACCCCAATCCACCCAAATAAACCCCAATCCCCCCAAATAAACCCCAATCTCCCCAAATAAACCCCAATCCACCCAAATAAACCCTAATCCACCCAAATAAACCCCAATCTCCCAGATAAACCCCAATCCCCCAAATAAACTCCCAAATACCTCCAAACACTGAGCCCCCCAAACACTGACCCCTCCAACACTGACCCCTCCAACACTGACCGCTCCAACACTGACCCCTCCAACACTGACCCCCTCCAACACTGACCCCCTCCAACACTGACCCCCTCCAACACTGACCCCCTCCAACACTGACCCCCTCCAACACTGACCCCCTCCAACACTGACCCCTCCAACACTGATCCCCTTTCCCCTACAATAGCCCTTCTCCCTGTCCCCATTCGGACTCTATTCTATTCTTCTCCCTATCTGAAGATTTCTAAAGGCCACCCTGAGGCTGACAGCTCACAAGTGACCATCATCCCCGACTCGAGATCAATATCCTCTGGACACTGGAAATCTGAAATAAAAACGGAAAGCTCTGGAAACACTCAGGGAGCATCTGTGGAGAGGGAAACAGCGAGTTAATGAAAGGTCATCGGTCTGAAAGGTCCCACAGTTGCTGCCTGGCCTGCTGAGCGCTCCCAGCCTTCTCCGCTTGCTTCCTTGGATCAGTTGGTGGAAACCCCTTTCTGAGTCACAAGGTCCTGGGATGAAATGCCCTGAGCATGAATTGCAGAGATTCTCAGGCTTGCTACTGTCTACAATATGGTTGTGTGAACTGTTGTATCTCTGAGAGATGTGTAAAAGAAAGACAGAATAGACACAGCAGGTCACACAGTCTCCTTTTATTTGGGAGCACCTCATCAAATTTTATATGGAATTTCTGTAACCTTTGTACAGTGCTGTCATATTCCAAATCCCCTGTAAAGAATAGTTTTTTAATTTCCTGTTGGACTGTGGATTAAAATTACAATGGCTGCAGTTTGAAAGACCTGTCCACTGGAACAGTGTGAGGGAGATATGCACAATGTTGCTGTTCTGGCACAGTGTGTGCCATGAAAGACAGGATCATACTGAAGAGGAGTCTAGTCCAATGGGGAGCTGCCTGGCAACAACATTTTAGTTGCCTCCTAACCAGGTGACCAGGTTTTGTGTGAGAGCAGAGCAGAATAGCTCCTAGCCTAAAAGGAAAAAGACCAAAAACCTCTGTCTCCTGTGCCCACGTCGGCGGGAAAGCAGGCAGACATGTTCCACAACAGCACACTGGCCACGTGCACCTGGCGACCTTCACTTTGGGGGAACTGAGGTCAGTGAGCAGCAGCGTTCTCCACAGCTCACCCGTTGTTTACAGGCCTCGGGGGTACCGGGTACCGGGGAGCTGGGGCAACTGATGCCTGACCCTCGGAGACAACTGCTGAGTGGGATGGGGTCAAGTGCTGCCCTGGCGCTGCATCCTGCGCACAGGAAATCGAGATGCGGGTCAGGGTAAGCGAGGGAAGTGGCCATGCATTAGGGACACCCCCTGTATAAACTGGCCAGGCCTCTGCAACTGAGACAGATCAGGTACAGCCACAGGGATATGATTGGGGTCGGGCTCCTAGCCTGCCCACCCATGCAAACATCTCGGAGGCACCAAAGGGCCACCAAACGCTCCATACCTTAACCCCACCCCACCCCGGCACAGACTTCCAGTCCGCCACCACTTTATTGGACCGTGGAGCAGTTGGACTGCACACGTTGTACAATCTCCTCACTAACACTGGCCATGGAGCAGTCACTGCTGGAGGTGCTCACAGCCCCATTGCAATCTCACCATCCTGGTTTGGACCAGTCTCCCCATGTCGCAGGTTGATGGGGCAGCCATGCAGCGCACTCATCTCTGGCCATCCTGGGGGTGACCAGCTCTCTCCGGGAAGTGTTAAGGGGCAGTCACACAGACCAGGGAAGGTGCTAAGTACACCCATGATAACCACGCCTCTCTCTCTCTTTCATGCTGCAGGAGGACAATGTCAGGATCATGGATCCTGGTGACCTAGCTGTGTGCCTGACGGCCGACAGGGACTATAGAAGACTGGGGAGAGAGTGACTGAGGCTCCTGGCTGTGCAAAGGCTGTAGCAGCAACCTCGGGAAGAAGGGGCAGCAGGAGGTCCCACACACACTGCCCAGGAGCGACAGTGAGCCGTGGCTGGTCAGCGCCTAGCGATACCCAGGATCTATAGACGCCGCCTGCCATTCCTGCAGATGACCTAGAGCCAGTGTTGCCGATGACTGCACATGTCCGGGGAACTGGTCAGTCACATCTGCCACTTACTGCAGGACTTGGTGCCAAGGGGACATGAAGGGCATCCACTGCCAGTGGCTGTGAAAGTGACAATTTCTATGCCAGTGGCTCCTTTCAGGGCTCCACAGGCGACCTCTGTGGGATTTCACAATCCACCGCCCACAAATACATCCATGAGGTCACGGATCCCATCTTCTCCATGGTACACAACTTTGTGCATTTCACCCGGGACCGGGACAGCCAGGATACAAGGGCCATAGGATTCGCCCTGAGCTCGGGATTCCCACAGGTACAGGGTGCGATCGACTGCACTCATGTGGTGCTCCGGTCTCCATCGCTACACTCGGTGACTTCATCAACCGCAAGGGATTCCACTCACTGAACGTGCAGCTGGTGTGCGACCACCAGAAACACATCCTGCAGGTGTGAACACGGTTTCCAGGGAGTGAGCACGACTCCCACATTCTCAGTCGATCACAGATCCCTGGAGTCTTCCAGTGTCCACAGAGGCTGCAGGGTTGGCTCCTCGGGGACAAGGGCTACCCACAGAGGCCGTGGCTGATGACACCCGTGCAGCGGCCTCAGACTGCAGCAGAGCGACGCTATAATGAAGCTCATACTGCAACCTGCAACTTGGTGGAACAGACCATCGGGATGCTGAAGATGTGGTTCCGGTGCCTGGACCGGTCTGGTGGGGCCCTGCAATATCGTCCACAGAGGGTGTCACACATCATCACCGTCTGCTGCACCCTTTACAACCTGGCACTGCAACGGGGAGAGGAGCTGGCTGAGGAGGAGATGGAGGAGCTGGAGGTCTCCTCCGATGAGGAGGATGTTGATGGGGATGATGGTGAGGGGGTCCTCAGTGGTGTCATAGCTGCCAGATTTGTGGAGGATGATGAGGACATGCAGTGAGGTGTCCCCGTAGATCCTCACATCACAGTTGTGAACGTGTGACTCCAGTCTGGCTTATCTCAGCGCCAATACCCTCTGTGAGAATGCTCCTGTCATGGAGAGGCAGTGGAGGCCCTAATAGTCGCTCGATCGCAGGAGGATGATGACAACATGCAGTGAGGACACTCCATAGATCATCACATAGTCTCTGAGAATGTCTGACTCCTGTCTGGCCGAGGGCAGCTCGCTTGCGCTCCATGATCAGGGCCATCTCAGAGACGCAGCCATGAAACTTTAGACACATCTGATGCTGTGTCCGCCTTCAGCACCTGAGCCCTTCAGGAGCTGGTGCACAGCATCACCAGTCACAGATGCTGAAGGGATGGGGACCAGCCCCACCTTAAAGGTGCTGAGAGCACACAGAGAGAATGAGGGAACGCTGTGGCACCTGCCCACTACATTCTGGCAGCAATGACCAGCACCATCGAGGTGCAGACATCAGTAATGTGTCCAGGGAGTGTGAGGCTGGACCATCACTGTGGCCTGAAGGCTGCACAGACACAGGGAAGAGGCCCTGGACTGAGACACCTGCCTTTATCTTGTACAGAAAGGTTTCACATCTGAGTGACACGAACACTGCTCATCAGAACAAGGAGCCATAGGCAGGGAGACATTCTTGGGGGTTTATTGACAATAGTGAACATTATGTACAAGTGATTAACACTCGTACCCAGGCTGTGCAACTACCTTTACCTAACTTTCCTAACCCTGCCGCTGTGTCTTGGTGCTCCCCGGACATCCACAGCGGAGGTGGAGGCAGCCTGCTGACTGTGACGCCCTGTCTGTGGTGACTTTGACGGGTGTCCTCTGGAGGGCTGAGACCTGGAGGGCCCCGGCCTGCTTTCGGGGTCCTGCTGTGTGGCAGTGACACCCTCCTCAGCCTGTGGAGCTGGAGCTGCTGGGGTCACAGGAAGAGGGGATTCAGATGGGCAGGACACTCCCAGAGTCACCTGGGTGGATGGTCCCAGAGTGTGGACCTGCTGATCCTCCTCCCTATGGGTGCCCGAGGGCCCCAGGCTGACTCCTTGAGGAGAAGGGGTGGCTGGAGTGAGATTGAGCTGCCCGGCACCCCTCTCACGTACACACTGTTGGAGGCCAAGTATGGCATCAGCGATGGAGTTGAGCCCGTGCAGCAGTGCAGGAGCGATGTCCTGGACCAAGGTCTCCATGGCGGCCACCATCCTGCCAGTGTTGACCTCGGTGCGTTGGCAATGCCGGCGCTATCACCTCAGAGTGAAGGCAGACAAACTCCTCCATCGTGCCTTACAATCTGAGGAGTGCAGCGGACATTCCTTCCTGATGTTCCCGAGCTTGTCTTTGCAGCTCCAGCAACTGTGACATGACCGAGTCCAGAGGCTCCTCATCTGTCTCAGACTCAGCAACGTTCTGGCCTCCAGCAGCTCCTCCGAGTGCCGGGGACCTGGGAAGCCCCTGCCTCCGCCTGCTGTGGATCAGAGAGTGCGATGTGCTCACCAGATTGTGACCCCGAAGCTACTCTAGAACTAGATCCCACCGAGGTGTGTGTCTCTGCGCTGGTGGAGGGTGTGGGTGAGGCTGTGACAGGAGAGTGTCTCCAGATTCCTCTTCAAAGGTTTCTTCGGAGCTTGACTGGGGGCCCTGGGTCATGGACTCCATTGGCTGCTTCCCAGATGTGCCTGTGAAAGCCAGGGGGGATAATTAGTGCCTGGCAGTGGTCTGTGAAACAGGACACATCACTCACAGCCTGGTTGTCTGATGGATGTTGCACTGCTGGATCATCACTTGGTAGAGCAGCACCGACCTCACCGTCAGCACAGGACCAGCCCCGGTCATTGCCAGACAGCTGGATGGCTCTGTTTTCAAATTCTGTCAGAACTTCAATCTCCGGCATCCCTCCACCCGTCTGTGACCTTTCCCTCCTGTTGTCCCAGTTTGTCCTGGATAGAGATGGGGAGAGTGGATCAGGATGCCTGCCAGGCCAGATGATAAGTGTGCCCAGCCTGTGTGGGTGGTGAGTGGTCCCATGGACGGGATGAGGACAATGATGGTGAGTGTGAGAGAGTGAATGGTGATGTCCCTCACACTGACAGTGAGTGAGGGCCCTGTGGGTGTGTGATGGGTTTGTGAGTGTGTGAGTTGGGAGTGATGAGAAGAGTGACTTACCCTGGGGAACGGAGGAGATCATTCACCCTCTTGTGGCCCTGGGTGGCTGTCCTCCTCTGCAGGGCGTTGGCGCTGACCAGCACTGCCTCCACCTCCCAAGCCAGGTTGGTGACGTTGCTGCCCATCCTGCAGCCAGGGCCAGGGGTAGAGGACATCCCGGCAGCCCCCACGGTGTCCAGCAGTCGCTCGAGGGACCCGGTGTTGAAGTGGGGGGGGCTGCAGTCTTTTTTGCCTTTGGTGGGCTGGTGGTGATGAGCACTTTGCCTTTTAAAGATGGCGGCCGGCGTGGTGATTCAGCGGGGCGATGGTGAGCGGGTGAACGAGAGCCTGCTCACCATGGAAACAGCATATTTCACCGGAGTGAATATATAACAAGGCGGGTTCGGGATGATAGGATGTGGAAACCTGTCATTTTCATCAGTGGGTAGGATTCCATTTTACCCGCTCGCTACCGCACTTAGTGCAAACTTAGTGAAAACTCCGCCCAGATGCTATGGGTCTCTCATCGGCTCCACACAGAGTGTCTCACCATGAGCCAGTGGTCTGACTGAACTCTGACTTTCACACGAGGGTTTCCATTTCCATTCTCGAAGAACTTGCTTTGGGATCTTCTCCGAAATGACACTTTCTCTCAGGCGCCTTCCACAGGGGTTCACCTCCAGGGTTTCGAACTCTCTTTCTGATGTCCCTCTCCCCTGGATCACCACACGCATTCAAGCTTTACTCTACGCACTGTCTCTCTCTCACTCAGCCCTGCCTACAGAGCAGCACTGCTTCACATGCCCGTAGTGAAGAGTTACAGTCTTTCTACTGTCCCGTTGGACCTTCTGGCTTCTGCTTCCTGCAGCTTTCTTCTCTTTAAGCTTGGAGCCTTCCTCTCTGTTCCTTACTGTCACTTCCAAAGAACAGGACCTGGTTTACCAGACTGATTCCTGGGATGGCGGGACTGACATATGAGGAGAGATTGAGTCGATTAGGATTATATTCGCTGGAGTTCAGAAGAATGAGGGGGGATCTCATAGAAACCTATAAAATTCTAACAGGACTAGACAGGGTAGATGCAGGAAGGATGTTCCCGATGGTGGGGGAGTCCAGAACCAGGGGTCACAGTCTGAGGATATGGGGTAGACCATTTAGGACTGAGATGAGGAGAAATTTCTTCACCCAGAGAGTGGTGAGCCTGTGGAATTCACTACCACAGAAAATAGTTGAGACCAAAACATTGTATGTTTTCAAGAAGGAGTTAGATACAGCTCTTGGGATGAAAGGGATCAATGGATATGGGGAGAAAGCGGGAGCAGGCTATTGAGTTGGATGATCAGCCATGATCATAATGAATGGTGGAGCAGGCTCGAAGGGCCGAATGGCCTACTCCTGCTCCTAGTTTCTATGTTTCTATGTTTCCAGATTCCTCTCCTTGTCCTTTGACTAGACTGTCCTCTTGGGACCTTTCCTGGTGGCAGCTGTATTTAACTTTACTTTGGGCCTTGTCCCTGTGCTGTGCTGCTTCCAACTGAACTCAAACTGCTTTTCTAGCTTTCTCTGTCTGTTTGGTCCCTCTCTATGTACCCCTGTTGCTCGGCAACAGCACTGTTTTTTTAAACACAGAAACATAGAAATAGGAGCAGGAGGAGGCCATTCAGCCCTTCGAGCCTGCTCCGCCATTCATTATGATCATGGCTGATCCTCTATCTCAACGCCATATTCCCACTTTCTCTCCATACCCCTTGATGCCGCTAATATCCAAAAAAATATCAATTTCTTTCTTGAATATGCTCCACAGCTTCTGTGGCAGAGAATTCCACAGGTTGACCACCCTCTGAGTGAAGAAATCTTTCCTTATCTGAGTCCTAAATGGCCTGTCCCGTATCCTGAGACTGTGGCTCCTGGTTCTAGACTCCCCAACCAGGGGAAACATCCTCCCTGCATCCCGTCTGTCCAGCCCTGTTAGAATTTAGAAAGGGTGGTGGGGTAGCTTTGTTAGTACAAGACGGAATTAGTGCAACAGAAAGAAATGATCGTGGATCAGAAGATGTAGAATCCATATGGGTGGAGGTAAGAAATAACAAAGAAGACACTGGTGGGAGTAGCCTGTAGGCCCCCTAACAGTCGCTATACTGAAGGACAGAGAATAAATCAGGAAATAATGCATGTAAAAAAGGCAGTATATTAATCATGGGTGACTTTAATCTCCGTGTAGATTAGGAAAATCAAATTGGCAGAGGTAGCCACGAGCAAGAATTCATAGAGAGTATTTGGGACAGTTTCCTAGAACAATTTGTTGTGGATCCAACCAGGGATCAGGCTATTTTGGATCTGGTAATGTTTAATGAGGAAGGTTTAATAAATGATCTCAGGGTTAAAGATCCCCTCAGGAAACAGCGACAATAATATCGCAGAATTTAGCATTCAGTTTGAGAGTGAGAAACTTGGACCAGAAACAACTGTGCTAAACTTAAATAAGGGTAATTTTAATGAAATGAGGGCAGAGTTGGCTGGAGTGGACTGGGAAAGGAGTTTATCAGAAAAGACGTTTGATGAACAATGGCAGATGTTTAAGAAAATAGCTCATGACTCACAACAAAGATATATCCCATTGAGGAAGAAGGATTTAGGAAGGGGATAAACCAACCATGGTTAACCAAGGAAGCAGCCCTGTCCCTGCCGCACTGTCTGAGCAGCACTGTCTGAGCAGCACTGTCTGAGCAGCACTGTCTGAGCAGCACTGTCTGAGCAGCACTGTCTGAGCAGCACTGTCTCAGCAGCACTGTCTCAGCAGCACTGTCTCAGCAGCACTGTCTCAGCAGCACTGTCTCAGCAGCACTGTCTCAGCAGCACTGTCTCAGCAGCACTGTCTCAGCAGCACTGTCTCAGCAGCACTGTCTCAGCAGCACTGTCTCAGCAGCACTGTCTCAGCAGCACTGTCTCAGCAGCACTGTCTCAGCAGCACTGTCTCAGCAGCACTGTCTCAGCAGCACTGTCTCAGCAGCACTGCCTCAGCAGCACTGCCTCAGCAGCACTGCCTCAGCAGCACTGCATCAGCAGCACTGCATCAGCAGCACTGCATCAGCAGCACTGCATCAGCAGCACTGCATCAGCAGCACTGTCTCAGCAGCACTGTCTCAGCAGCACTGCCTCAGCAGCACTGCCTCAGCAGCACTGTCTCAGCAGTACTGCATCAGCAGCACTGTCTCAGCAGCACTGTCTCTGCAGCACTGTCTCTGCAGCACTGTCTCTGCAGCACTGTCCCAGCAGCACTGCCTCAGCAGCACTGTCCCAGCCGCACTGTCTCAGCAGCACTGTCCCAGCAGCACTGTCTCAGCAGCACTGTCCCAGCAGCACTGTCTCAGCAGCACTGTCCCAGCAGCACTGTCTCAGCAGCACTGTCTCAGCAGCACTGTTTCAGCAGCACTGTTTCAGCAGCACTGTCTCTGCAGCACTGTCTCAGCAGCACTGTCTCAGCAGCACTGTCTCAGCAGCACTGTCTCTGCAGCACTGTCTCAGTAACACTGTCCCTGCAGCACTGTCTCAGCAGCACTGTCTCTGCAGCACTGTCCCTGCCGCACTGTCTCAGTAACACTGTCCCTGCAGCACTTTCTCAGCAGCACTGCCTCAGCAGCACTGTCTCAGCAGCACTGTCTCAGCAGCTCTGTCTCAGCAGCTCTGTCCCTGCAGCACTGTCCCTGCAGCACTGTCCCTGCAGCACTGCCTCCTGCATCACTGACTCTGCAGCACTATCCCTGCTGCACTGCCCCTGCATCACTGTTGCTGCTGCACTGTCTCAGCAGCCCTGTCCCTGCTGCACTGTCTCAGCAGCACTGTCCCTGCAGTGCTGCTGAGACAGTGCTGCAGGGACAGTGCTGCAGGGACAGTGCTGCAGGGACAGTGCTGCTGAGACAGTGCTGCTGGGACAGTGCTGCTGAGACAGTGCTGCTGAGGCAGTGTTGCTGAGACAGTGCTGCTGAGACAGTGCTGCTGAGACAGTAGGACAGTATCAAAGTGAAAGAAAAAACATACAATGTGGCAAAGATTCGCGGTAATCCACAGGATTGGGAAAGTTATAAAAACCAACAGAAGATGACCAAAAAATAATGAGGGAAAAAATAAACTTTGAGAGTAAACTAGCAAATAATATAAAAATGGACAGTAAGAGCTTCTTTAACTATATAAAAAGGAAGAGAGAGACCAAAGTGAACATAGGCCCCTTAGAGAATGAGGCTGGGGAAATAATAATGGGGAACCAGGAAAGGGCAGAGGAGTTGAATAAATACTTTGCTTCAGTCTTCACAGTAGAAGACACTAATAGCATTCCAAAATTACTAAATAATCAAGGGGAAAAAGCGGGGGAGGAAATAAATACAATAACTATAACTAGAGAAAAACTAATGGGGCTAAAGGCCGTTAAGTCCCCTGGACCTGATGGGTTGCATCCTAGGATATTAAAGGAAGTAGCTACACAGATAGTGGATGCACTGGTAGTAATCTTCCAAGAGTCTATAGATTCTGGAAAAGTCCCAGAGGATTGGAAAACTGCCAGAGTAGTACCCTTATTCAAAAAGGGAGGGAGACAAAAAGCAGGTAACTATAGGCCAGTTAGCTTAACATCTGTCATTGGGAAAATGTTGGAGTCTATTATAAAGGATGTAATAGCAGAGCATTTAGAAATGCATAATCTAATCAAGCAGAGTCTGAATGGCTTCATGAAGGAGAACTCATGCCTGAGAAATTTATTAGAATTCTTTGAGGTGGTAACAAGCAGGATAGATAAAGGGGAACCAGGAGAGGTAATATATTTGGATTTCCAAAAGACGATAAGGTACTACACATAAGGCTACTTAATAAGACAAGAGCCCATGATGTTGGGGGTGGTATATTAGCATGGATAGAGGATTGGCTAACTAATAGAAGACAGAGAGCTGGGATAAGGGGAACAGATACTCAGGATGGCAACCTGTAACTAGTGGAGTGCCACAGGGATCAGTGCTGGGGCCACAATTATTTACAATATATATTAATGACTTGAATGAGGGAAGTGAATGTACTATCGCCAAGTTTGCAGATGACACAAAAATAGGTGGGAAGGCAAGTGGTGAGGATGATGCAGAGTCTACAGTGGGGTATAGACAGGTTAAGTGAATGGGAAAAAATGTGGCAGATGGAATATAATGTGGGAAAGTGTGAGGTTATGCATTATGGCAGGAAGAATAGAGGAGCTGAATATTATTTAAATGGAGAAAGACTGCAGAAAGCTGCAGCACAGAGGGATTTGTGGGTCCTTGTGCATGAATCACAAAAAGCTAACATACAAGTTCAACAGGTAATAGGGAAGGCAAATGGAATGTTGGCCTTTATTTCAAAGGGAATGGAGTATAAAAATAGGGAAGTCTTGCTAAAACTATACAAGGCACTAGTGAGACCACACCTAGAATACTGTGAACAATTTTAGCCCCTTATCTAAGGAAAGATATACTGGCATTGGTGGCAGTCCAGAGAAGGTTCACTAGGTTGATCCTGGGTATGGAGGGATTTTCTTATGAGGAGAGGTTGAGTAGGTTGGGCCTGTACTCATTGTAGTTTAGAAGAGTCAGAGGCGACCTTATTGAAACATATAAGATTCTTAGGGGGCTTGACAGGGTAGAGGCTGAAATGTTGAGAGTAAGGGGACACTCATTTAAAACAGAGATGAGGAGGAATTTCTTCTCTCAGAGAGTAGTGAATCTGTGGAATTCTTTACCACAGAGGGCTGCAGAGGCTGGGTTGTTAATTATATTCAAGGCTGAGACAGACAGATTTTTAATCAGTAAGGGAATCAAGGGTTATGGGGAAAAGGCAGGAAAGTAGAGTTGAGGATTATCAGATCAGCCATGATCTCATTGAATGGTGGAGCAGACTCAATGGCCTACTTCTGCTCCTATGTCTTATGGTAATTTTATACGTTTCAATCAGATCCCCTTTCATTCTTCTAAACTCCAGTGAATACAGGGCCTAGTCGGCCCAATCTCTCCTCATACGACAATCCTGCCATCCCCGGTATCAGCCTAGTGAACCTTCGCTGCACTCCCTCTATGGCAAGTATATCCTTTCTTAGGTAGGGAGACCACCAAAACTGCACACAATACTCCAGGTGTGGTCTCACCAAGGCCCTGTATAACTGCAGTAAGACATCCCTACTTCTGAACTCAAATCCTCTTGCAATGAAGGCCAACATACCATTTGCCTCCCTACTTGCTTGCTGCACCTGCCTGTTTACTTCCATTGACTGGTGTACAAGGACACCCAGATCTCTTTGTACATCCACATTTCCCAATATATCACCATTTAAATAATACTCTGCCTTTCTGTTTTTCACACTGAAGTGTATAACTTCACATTTATCCACGTTATATTGCATCTGCCATGTGTTTGCCCACACACACAACTTGTCTAAATCACCCTGAAGCCTCCTTGCATCTTCCTCACCACTCACAACCCCACCCAGTTTTGTGTCATCAGCAAACTTGGAAATATTGCGTTTGGTTCCCTCATCCAAGTCATTTATATATATTGTGAATAGCTGGGGCCCAGGAACTGATCCCTGTCGTACCCCACTAGTCACTGCCTACCACACGGAAAAATACCCATTTATTCCCACTCTGTGTTTCCGGTCTGTCAATTAATTCTCAATCGATGCCAGTATATTACCCCCAATCCAATGTGCTTTAATTTTCCCCACTCGCCTCTTATGTGGGACCTTATCAAAAGCCTTCTTGAAATCTAAATACACCACATCCACTGGTTCTCCCTTATCTATTCTACTAGCAACATCCTCAAAAAACTCCAGTAGATTAGTTAAGCATGATTTCCCTTTCATAAACCCACGCTCACTTTGTCTAATCCCGTTAATGATTTCCAAGTGTTCTGTTACCACACTTTTTATAATAGACTCTAGCATTTTCCCCACTACTGATGTTAGGCTAACTGGTCTCTAATTCTGTGTTTTCCCTCCCTCCCTTTTTTAAATAGTGGGGTTACATTTGCCACCCTCCAATCTGTAGGAACTGCTCCAGAGTCTATAGAATTTTGGAAGATGACCACCAATGCATCCAATATTTCCAGAGCCACTTCCTTTAGTACTCTGGGATGTAGATTATCAGGCCCTGGGGGATTTTTCAGCCTTTAACCCCATTAATTTCTCTAGCATCATCTTTTTTACTAATATTGATTTTCTTCAATTCCTCCCTCTCACTAGACCCTTGGTTCCCTAACATTTCTGGGAAATTATTTGTGTCCTCTTTTGTGAAGACAGAACCAAAATATGTGTTCAATTCTTCTGCCATTTATTTGTTCCCTATTATAATTCCCCCCTTTTCTGACTATAAGGGACCTACGTTTGTCTTCACTAATCTTTTTCTCTTCACATGTTTAAAGAATCTTTTACAGTCAGTTTTTATGTTCCCTGCAAGTTTACTCTCTTACTCCATTTTCCCCTTCTTCATCAAGCTTTTTGTCCACTTTTGCTGAATTCTAAACTGTTCCCAATCCTCAGGCTTGCTGCTTTTTCTGGCACTTTTATATGTCTCCTCTTTGGATCTAACACTATCCCTAATTTATTTTGTAATCCATGGTTGAACTACCTTTCCTGTTTTATTTTTGCACCAGACAGGAATGAATAATTGTTGTAATTCATGCATACGTTCCTTAAATATTAGCCATTGCCTATCCACTGTCAATCCTTTCAGTTAGGTTCCCCAATCCATCATTGCCAACTCGTGCCTCATACCCTCATAGTTCCCTTTATTTAGATTCAGGGCCCTAGTTTCAGATTCAACTTCTTCACTCTCCATCTTAATGGACAATTCTATTATTTTATTGTCGATCTTCCCCAAGGGACCCCACACAACAAGATTGTTAATTAATCCTTTCTCATTGCACAATACCCAGTCTAGGATAGCCTGCTCTCTGGTTGGCTCCTCAACATATTGGGCTAAAATACCATCACATACACACTCCAGGAAATCCTTCTCCACAGTATTATTGCCAGTTTGGTTTGTCAAATCTATATGTAGATTAAAGTTACTCATGATGACAGTTGTACCCTTATTGCATGCATCTCTAATTTCCTGTTTAATGCCTTCCCTTACATCTCCATTACTGTTTGGGGGCCTATAGACAACACCCACCAACATTTTCTGCCCCTTGGTGTTTCTCATCTCCACCCAACCAGATCCCACATCATGATTTTCTGAGCCAATATCCTTCCTCATTATTGTATTGATCTCCTCCTTTACTAACAGTGCTGCCCCACCTCCTTTCCCTATTTATCTGTCCTTCCTAAATACTGAATGCCCCTAGATGTCCAGTTCCCACCCTTGGTCACCCTGCAACCATGTCTCTGTAATTGCAACTGTATCATAACCGTTTATACCTATTTGCGCTGTTAATTCATCTACCTTATTGCAAATCCTCCACACATTAAGATACAATGTCTTTAGACTTGTCTTTTTAACCTTGTTAAGTCATCTTAGCTTTATTTTGCACTAAGACCCCAATTGTGATTTACCCCTTTTTTTTGCCTTCCACTTTTGCTTCTTACTTTTCTGTCTTTTGTTTCTATCCTTTTTTCCCCCTCCTCTGTCTCCCTGCTCAGGTTCCCATTCCCCTGCCATTCTAGTTTAAACCCTCAACAAAAACAGAATTACCTGGAAAAACTCAGCAGGTCTGGCAGCATCGGTGGAGAAGAAATCAGTTAACGTTTCGAGTCCTCATGACCCTTCGGCAGAGGACTTCATGAGGACTCGAAACGTTAACTGATTTCTTCTCCGCCGATGCTGCCAGACCTGCTGAGTTTTTCCAGGTAATTCTGTTTTTGTTTTGGATTTCCAGCATCCGCAGTAGCTTTTAGCTTTTTGTTTTTAGTTTAAACCCTCCCCGACTGCACTAGCAAACATCCCCCTGAGGAGATTGGTCCCGGTCCTGCCCAGATACAACCTGTCCTGTTTGGACTGGTCCCACCTTCCCCAGAACCGGTCCCAATGTTCGAGGAATGTGAGTCCTTCCACACTCACCATTTCTTCAGCCACGTATTAACCTGATATATTCTGTTATTTCTACTCTCGCAAGCGCGTGGCACTGCTAGTAATCCAAAACTACCTCCTTTGAGCTCCTACTTTTCAATTTACACCCTAACTCCCAATATTCAGCTTGTAGGGCCTCACCCACTTTTGTACATTTGTCATTGGTACCAATATATACCACAGCCACTGGCTGTTCACCCTCCCCCTTCAGAATGTGCTGCAGCAACAAATCTTATTTGTTTTTAACTTCCCTTCAAAGTTGTAAACTCCTCATTAAAATGCAGGCATATTTTAAAATGAAACTAAAACTCAACTTCTCCTTTATCGTAACACACAAATACAGAAATACAAATTAAACTTCATTGTTAACACACGCAAAAACAAATCTAACTGACTTAAACTATCTCTATTTCCTAACTATATCATTAAAACATACCACTCCGACAGTGCAGCGCTTCCTCAGTACTGACCCTCTGACATTGCGGCACTCCCTCAGTACTGACCCTCCGACAGTGCAGCACTCCCTCAGTACTGACCCTCCGACAGTGCAGCACTCCCTCAGTACTGACCCTCCGACAGTGCAGCACTCCCTCAGTACTGACCCTCCGACAGTGCAGCACTCCCTCAGTACTGACCCTCCGACAGTGCAGCACTCCCTCAGTACTGACCCTCCGACAGTGCGGCACTCCCTCAGTACTGACCCTCCGACAGTGCGGCACTCCCTCAGTACTGAACCTCCGACAGTGCGGCGCTCCCTCAGTACTGACACTGTGACAGTGCAGCACTCCCTCAGTACTGACCCTCTGACAGTGCAGCACTCCCTCAGTGCTGACCCTCTGACAGTGCAGCACTCCCTCAGTACTGACCCTGTGACAGTGCAGCACTCCCTCAGTACTGACCCTGTGACAGTGCGGCACTCCCTCAGTACTGACCCTCTGACAGTGCAGCACTCCCTCAGTACTGACCCTGTGACAGTGCAGCACTCCCTCAGTACTGACCCTACAACAGTGAATGCTACTGGCTGATACATAGCGGACTCCTAATAGATCTCCTGTTATTAGCCTTTTCTGATTGTACATACTCAGCATTATATATATAATAGACTCAGTATTGTTTTATATACAGAATCAGTATTGTTTTATATTTAGAATCAGTATTGTTTTAGCCCGGTGTTGTGTCATTTTGCAGCATGTTCTCTGGTGGATTTGAACTGACCTGTCAGGGTGAAATAGGAACAGGAGAAACAGAAACCCGAGGACACATTCCTCCAGCTGTGACCCCACAGTCCAGTGCAGCAATCTTCCATCGGCATGGAGGACGTGTTACTGATCCCAGGAAACTCCTGACAATTCCATGTGGTGTAACAACGGCCCAGGAATCTTGGTCCTGGAATGGGATACATACAGCACACTGTTACCATGGGAGCCGATTCCCCGGAGATTTGGGAACGTGCGTTTATGACAATATGAGCGGGTGGGAGGCTTGGGACCATGGAAAAGGTCAGGGGTTAGTGACAATTGGGGGGTGGGGGTGGTTTGCAGGACCGATTATGGGGGTCAGGGGTCAGTTAGCATTGGTACAATTGCTAGTTACTCACCTTCAGTGCAATGAGGTCCACTGTAGCCATCACAACATCCTCGTGTTGTAGTGTTAAACCTCACAATCCTCGTCTCTGCTGGTCTGAGGCAGAAATCAAGCCAGGACAGAATAAATCGATTCAGAAGTGAACATTAGCACAGCATTGTTAAATGTAAAAACAACGTCCTGCAAATACTGGAAATCTGAAATGAAAACAGAAAGTGCTGCAAATCCTCAGTTGTTCTGCCAGTGAGTGCGGAGGAGAAACAGGCATCAAAATACATTCCCAGCCTGGTCACAATTTGTTCAAGGCAACCTGTGTTTGAATAACTTGATTGTGTTCTTTGCTGAGTGGCTCGAGGTTTTGCTGAGGGTAATGCGATGTTATAGATAACGTCCTGGGCTGGATATATGGAACAGCACATGTTTGGAAAGTTGAAAGGCAGTGTATAATGGGGAGGAGTGAACATGAGCAGGGGTGAGACCTCATCCTGAGTGAGACACAGCCAGGGTGAGTGTGGGGATTGGCAATTTAGTGCACAGTAGGAATTGAACTGGTAAGTCATTCTCTTTAATTGCTCTTTAATTTCTGTGAGTTCAGTAGTCTAGTTAAAAGGTTGGTAAGGAAGCTGACTCGGCTGACTGTGCGAGTTAACTGTCAATCACCTGAAGCCTGATTAGGGCCTGAATTGGTGTTGATTACAATTTGAAGCTTAACTAGCGTGAGTCATCTCAGCTCACCTCAGCTCGATTTAAGAAAGGGATTATTAGAAGCACACGATCAGTGTGCTTGCACACGAGCAGGGGAGAGACCTCATCCTGAGGGAGACACAGCCAGTGTGACTGTGGGTATTGGTAATTTGATGCACAGTGGGAATTCGATGCAGAGGGGAAGAGGGGCTTTTTGCATTTTTTCTTTGCTATCCAACTTCTTAAATCTTCAGAGGGTGGTCTTGCCCTGCAGCAGCAGTAGAGGCTACAAGAGAGAGAAATGACTGGTAAGTAGTGGGTAAGGTTGGGTAAGTATTTATCGCTTATAGTTTAAGGTCATTTTGTGGTTAATAGGTTGTATATTCTGATTAATGAGGATCAGGAAAGAATGGCCCGAGAGTAATTGATCTAAAAGATTTAATTTAAAAGGATAAGTCATGTCAGGAGACCTCAAAGCCGTGGTGTGCTCCTCGTGCTCCATGTGGGAAGCCGGGGACATTTCCAGTGCCCGGGACCAGCATGTGTGCAGGAAGTGTGTCCAGCTGCAGCTCCTGGAAGCTCGGGTTTCAGAGCTGGAACGGCTGCTGGGGACACTGTGGAGCATCTGCGAGTCTGAGAGCATCGTGGATAGCACGTTTAGAGAGGTGGTCACACCGCAGCTGAAGGGACTTGAGGAAGGAAGGGAATGGGTGACCACCAGGCAGTCCAAGAGAAACAGACAGCTAGTTCAGGAGTCCCCTGGGGTCCCACTTGCAAATCGGTATTCCGTTTTGGAGGCTGATGAGGGCGCTGGTTCCTCCAGGGAGTGCGGACAGAGCCAAGCTCCGGGCACCACAAGCAGCCTGTCTGTACAGGAGGGGAGGAAGGGAGGAAGAGCAATAGTAATAGGGGGTTCTATAGTCAGGGGAACAGATAGGCGCTACTGTGGCCATCAACGTGACTCCAGGATGGTGTGTTGCCTCCCTGGTGCCAGGGTCTGGGATGTCACTGAACGGCTGTAGGGCATCCTGAAGGGGGAGGGTAATAAGGCAGAGGTCATGGTACATGTTGGTACCAATGACATAGGTAGAAAGAGGGATGAGGTCTTGCATGAAGAATTCAGGGAGTTAGGCAGTAGACTGAAAAGCAAGACCTCTCGGGTTGTAATCTCTGGATTACTCCCAGTGCCACGTGCTAGTGAGCTCAGAAATAGGAGAATAGCACAGATGAATATGTGGCTTAAGTGTTGGTGCAGGAGGGAGGGTTTTAGATTCCTGGATCACTGGGACCGTTTCTGAGGAAGGTGGGACCTGTACAAGCGGGATGGTCTATATCTGAACCAGAGCGGGACTAACATCCTTGCGGGTGGGTTTGCTAGTGCTGTTGGGAGGAGTTTAAATTAATTTGGCAGGGGGAGGGGACACAGAATGTTAGCAGAATAGGGATGCATCATAATACAGTAAAACAATCAAGTCAGAGGGAGTACAGCTGCAATAAGTTTCAAGGGAGTAAGGCAAGGCTGGATGGCCTCTACTTTAATGCCAGGAGTATTACAGGTAAAACGGATGAGTTAAGGGTGAGGATTGACACATGGAATTGTGATATAGTAGCCATCACAGAGATGTGGTTGAGGAAGGGGCAGGATTGGCAGCTCAACATTCCGGGATATAGAGTCTTCAGGCGAGACAGGGGAGGGGGTAAAAGAGGAGGGGGCGTTGCATTATTAGTTAAGGAGTCAGTTACTGCAGTAAGGAGAGATGATATCTTGGAGGGGGCATCGAATGAAACTTTGTGGGTAGAGTTTAGGAATAAAAAAGGGGCAATCACATTATTAGGTGTTTATTATAGACCCCCAGATAGTCAGCGGGAAATTGAGGAGCAAATATGTGCACAATTTGCAGAGGTGTGTAAAAACAATAAAAATAGGGTAATTATATTACCCGTGATATTACCAGGTGATTTCAACTTTCCCAACATTAATTGGGATAGACATAGTGTTAAGGGCTTGGATGGAGTGGATTTCTTGAAATGTGCCCAGGAGAACTTTTTAGGTCAATATGTAGAGGGTCCAACAAGGGACGGCGCAGTGCTGGACCTAATTCTGGGGAATGAAGCCGGACAGGTGGCTGAGGTGGTGGTGGGGGAGCATTTTAGTGATAGCGACCACAACATGGTACAGTTTAAGCTTGTTATGGACAAAGAAATAGACAAGTTGCAAAAAAATGCTTTGGATTGGGGTGGATTTTAGTAAAATAAGGCAGGATCTGGCCAAGGTAGACTTGGAACAGTTACTTGTGGGGAAATCTACAGAGGAACAGTGGGGGGTGTTCAAAAAGGAAATGGGGAGGGTACAGACTCAACATGTTCCCTCTAGGGTAATAGGAAGGAGTAACAAGCCCAGAGAACCATGGATGACCAGAGATATTCAGGATACAACGAGAAGGAAAAGAGAGGCTTTGAATAGGTACAAGGGAAGCAAATCAGCGGAGGCATTAGTGGAGTACAGAAAGTGCAGGGTGGAGCTTAAGAAAGCAATTAGGAGAGCAAAGAGGGGATATGAGAAAGCTCTGGCTGGTAAAAGTAGGGAAAAGCGCAAGATATTCTATAAGTATATCACTGTGTGTAGATGAGGGTAGTGTAGTTGATGTAGTTTATATGAATTTCAGCAAAGCCTTTGACAAGGTGCCACATGGGAGACTTATAAAGAAGGCAAATGCACATGGGATACAGGGTAATTTGATAAGGTGGATTCAAAATTGGCTTAGTTGTAGGAGACAGAGGGTGATGACAGAAGGATGCTTTAGTGACTGGAAGCCAGTGTCCAGTGGCGTACCACAGGGATCTGTGCTGGGTCCCCTATTATTTGTCATTTACATATACAACATAGATGACTATGTGGGGGTAGGATTAGTAAGTTTGCGGATGACACAAAGATTGGATGGGTGGTTAACAATGAGGTTGAGTGTCTTGGGCTACAGGAAGATATAGACGGGATGGTCAAATGGGCAGATAAGTGGCAGATGGAATTTAACCCTGAAAAGTGTGAGGTGATACACTTTGGAAGGAGTAATTTGACAAGGAAGTATTCAATGAATGGCATGACACTAGGAAGTTCTGAGGAACAAAGGGACCTTGGCGTGTGTGTCCATAGATCTCTGAAGGCAGAAGGGCATGTTAGTGGGATGGTGAAAAAGGCATATGGGACACTTGCCTTTATCAATCGAGGCATAGATTATAAAAGTAGGGAGGTCATGTTGGAGTTGTATAGAACCTTGGTGAGGCCACAGCTGGAGTACTGTGTGCAGTTCTGGTCGCCACATTATAGGAAGGATGTGATTGCACTGGAGGGGGTGCAGAGGAGATTCACCAGGATGTTGCCTGGGATGAAACATTTAAGTTATGAAGAGAGGTTGGATAGACTTGGGTTGTTTTTGTTGGAGCAGAGAAGACTGAGGGGCGACCTGATCGAGGTGTACAAGATTATGAGGGGCATGGACAGGGTGGATAGGGAGCAGCTGTTCCCCTTAGTTAAAGGGTCAGTCACAAGGGGACATAAGTTCAAGGTGAGGGGCAGGAGGTTTAGGGGGGATGTGAGGAAAAAATGTTTTATCTAGAGGGTGGTGAGGGTCTGGAATGCGCTGCCTGGGAGGGTGGTGGAGGCGGGTTGCCTCACATCAAAGAGAACAAAGAAAAGTACAGCACAGGAACAGGCCCTTCGGCCCTCCAAGTCTGCGCCGATCATATTGCCCGTCAACTAAAACATTTTGCACTTCCGGGGTCCATATCCCTCTATTCCCATCCTATTCATGTATTTGTCAAGCTGCCTCTTAAACACCACTATCGTACCTGCTTCTACCACCTCCTCTGGCAGCAAATTCCAGACACTCACTACCCTCTGCATAAAAAACTTGCCCCGCACATCTCCTCTATAGTTTTCTCCTCTCACCTTAAATCTCTGTCCCCTAGTAATTGACTCTTCCACTTTGGGAAAAAGCTTCTGACTATCTACTCTGTCCATGCCACTCATAATTTTGTAAACTTCTATCAAGTCGCCCCTCAATCTCCGTCGCTCTAGTGAGAACAATCCGAGTTTCTCCAACCTCTCCTCATAGCTAATAACCTCCAGACCAGACAGCGTCCTGGTAAACCTCCTCTGCACCCTCTCCAACGCCTCCATATCCTTCTGGTAATGTGGTGAGCAGAATTGCACGCAATATTCCAAGTGTGGCCTTAGGAAGATTCTATACAGGTGCAGCATGACTTCCCAGCTTTTATACTCAATACCCCTGCCAATGAAGGCAAGTATGCCATATGCCTTCCTGACTACCTTATCCACCTGCGTTGCCACTTTCAGTGACCTGTGGACCTGTACACCCAGATCCCTCTGCCCGTCAATGCACTTAAGGGTTCTGCTATTTACTGTATAATTCCTGCCTGTATTAGACCTTCCAAAATGCATTACCTCGCATTTGTCCGGATTAAACTCCATCTGCCATTTCTCCGCCCAAGTCTCCAACCAATCTATATCCCGTTGTATCCTTTGACAATCCTCTTCACTATCTGCAACTCCTCCAACTTTAGTGTCATCTACAAACTTACTAATTAGCCCAGTTACATTTTCCTCCAAATCATTTATGTATACTACAAACAGCAAAGGCCCCAGCACTGATCCCTGCGGAACTCCACTAGTCACAGCTCTCCATTCAGAAAAGCACCCTTCCACTGCTACCCTCTGTCTTCTATGACCAAGCCAATTCTGTATCCATCTTGCCAGCTCACCTCTGATCCCGTGCGACTTTACCTTCTGTACCAGTCTGTCATGAGGGACCTTGTCAAAGGCCTTACTGAAATCCATGTATATAACATCCACTGACCTTCCATCATCGATCATCTTTGTCACTTCCTCAAAAAACTCGATCAAGTTAGTGAGACACGACCTCCCCTTCACAAAACCATGCTGCCTCTCATTAATACGCCCATTTGCTTCCAAATGGTAGTAAATCCTGTCATGAAGAATCTTCTCCAATAATTTCCCTATCACTGACGTAAGGCTCACCGGCCTGTAATTTCCTGGATTATCCCTGCTACCCTTCTTAAGTGCCAAGTGATCATCCTTTAAAAAGTACCTGGATGATCACTTGGCCTGTCATAACATTCAAGGCTATGGGCCAAGTGCTGGTAAATGGGATTAGGTAGGTAGGTCAGGTGTTTCTCACATGTCGGTGCAGACTCGATGGGCCGAAGGGCCTCTTCTGCACTGTGATTCTGTGAATGGCGAATCAGGCTGGATGGGCCGAATGGCATGTTGCTGTTTCTATGGATAGATCTTTCAACAAATATACATTCCATTAAAAATACAAAAAATCAGCAAATAAGATCCCTCTGTGTCTTGCTCAGGAGGTTAAGGACAGTTTTAGATTAAGAGAAGAGGTTTATAATGTTGCAAAGAATAATAGTAAGTTTGAGGATTGGGAGGATTACAAGTTAGGGTATAGGGAGGTGATGGTGTAGTGGTATTGTCACTGGATCAGTAATCCAGAGACCCAGGGTAATGCTCTGGGGACCAGGGTTCGAATCCCATCACAGCAGATGGTGAAATTTGAATTCAATAAAAATCTGGAATTAAATGTCTGATGATGACCATGAAACCGTTGTCAATAATTGTAAAAACGCATCTGGGTCACTAATGCCCTTTAGTGAAGGAAATCCGCCGTCCGCACCTGGTCTGGTCTACACGTGACTCCAGACTCACAGCAATGTGGTTAACTCTTAAATGCCCTCTGAACAAGGGCAATTAGGGATGGGAAATAAATACCGGCCCAGCCAGCGACACCCACATCCAATGAATAAAAAAGTGTTTTAGAAATCAGCAAAAAAGGCCATCAAGAAATTTAGAAAAAGAGAAAAAAATAGAACAACAGAAGTTTCATTCCAGAAATTCCAGACAGTAACTGAGGGGCTGAAAAGAGAGAAGAAATTCGGCAATTCATATCAATGGAGATAAAGTATTGGAGAAATTTAAGGAACTAAAATCTGACAAATCCCTGGGCCCTGATGGCCTACAGCCTGGAGTTCTAAAAGAGATCGCTGCAGAGACAGTGGATATGCTGGCTCTGGTTTCCCAAAATGTAGCCTCTGGAATGCTCCCAGTCATTTGGAAGTTAGTAAATGTGACACTGCTACTCAAGAAAGGAGGGGAAGAGAAAACAGAACTACAGACCAGGTAGTCTGATATCAGTCATAGGGAAAATGCTGAAATCTATTGTTAAGTCTTAACAATGCACTTAGAAAGGCATAGTCTGATTACAATAATTCAAGATGGTTTTACTGAAGGGAAATCCTGTTTGACAAATTTATTAGAGTTTTTGATGATGTAACTAGGAAGGTAGATAAAGGGGAACCAATAGATATGGTATGTCTGGATTTCCAAAAAGCATTTGATAAGGTGCCATATGAAAGGTTAATAGGCAAGAAAAGGGCTCATGCAGTTGGGGGGTGATGTTTAGCGTGGATAGAGGGTTGCCTAACAGACGGGAAGCAGAGAGTCGGGCTTAATGGGGTATTTTCAAGTGGGAGTGCCACAAGGATCAGTGCTGGGGCCTCAGCTATTTAGAATCTATTTTAGTGACTTAGACAAAGGGACAGAGAATAATATTCTGCCGAAGGGTCGTGAGGACTCGAAACGTTAACTGATTTCTTCTCCACCGATGCTGCCAGACCTGCTGAGTTTTTCCAGGTAATTCTGTTTTGGATTTCCAGCATCCGCAGTAGCTTTTAGCTTTCTGTTTTTATTATAGTAATATATCAAAATTTACTGACAATATAAAACTAGGTGGGATGTAAGTTGTGGGGAGGACACAAAGTGACTGCAAAGAGATGTGGGCAGGTTAAGTCGGTTGGCAACAGGATGGCAGATGTGATACATTATGAGAAGAATGAAGTTATTCACTTTGGTCATAAGAATAGAAAAGCAAGTGTAAAATTTGTAAATGTTGATATTCAGAGAGACTTGGGTGTTTTTCTATTCATTTACAGGGTGTGAATGTCACTGGCTGGCCCAGCATTTATTGCCCATCCCTAGTTGCCCTTGAGAAGGTGGTGTTGAGCTGCCTTCTTGAACCGCTGCAGTCCATGTGGTGTAGGTACACCCACAGTGCTGTTAGGGAGGGAGTTCCAGGATTTTGACCCAGCGACAGTGAAGGAAAGTTTACTCATACAACAAACACAGAAAGTTAACATGCAGGTGCAGTAAGTAATTAGGAGGGTAAATGGCATGTTGGTCTTTATTGTAAGGGGATTGGGGCACAGGAATAAAGAAGTCTTGCTGCAGTTGTACAGGGTTTTGGTGAGACCGCATCTGGAATCCTGTGTGCAGTTTTGGTCTCCACATTCAGGAAGGATATTTCTCACTTTGAGTCTACGGTAAGAGTAACATTTAAACTGACTGGAACAATCTGAAGGTATCCAGAACACAAACCAATCAAAGCAGCCGGAGAGGAGAATTGGGTGCCTATATTTACAATCAGAATTACAATATTGAGTACTTCAATTCAAATTTGTAGAGTTTTATGAAATTGTAATGATTGGGAGAAGGCTAAATAGGATTGGACTGTGACTAGGGTTAGATTGTGTGAATCTGGGGGGACACAATACCATCAATAGTTGGATTTGGAAAGGTTTTGATAAACAGCCTCCAGGGAGCCAAATCCTCACTGGTAGCAGAACAAATTAAAACAGTGTTTCAGTAGCAGGTGGGTTACTTGGGAATAAACATAGAGGAAGAGAATCTTAAAACAAAGGGATCAGACTGCAGCTTTCTCAATGTCTGGAGTATTGAGAACAATTCTGGGCAGAGGGTTCAGTAAATTCACTCACTGACCAAGCCTTAGACAGGTGGGGCTCAGTTAACTTGCCAGCACCAACTGCCTGGGTAACCGAGTGAGAGGAGAGGGAGAGGGATGGTGGATGGGGTTGTGAGAGGGGGCGCGAGTGAAAGCAGGGAAGGGAAGCAGGGGAGGGTAGGAGGGGAGAAGAAGCAGGGGGAGGAGGGGGGGAAGAGAGATTATTGGGTGTGGAGGTGAAAGAGGAGGGAGTGGAGATTGGGGGCATAGGGGATATGGCCCAACTGCTCCCAATTCCTGTGTGAGGATGGAGTGTGGGAGGAGGATGGGGGAGAGGGGCAGGAGGAGAAGGGTGGGGGAAGAGGGGCAGGAGGAGGAGGGTGGGGGAGAGGGGCAGGAGGAGGAGGGTGGGGGAGAGGGGCAGGAGGAGGAGGGTGGGGGAGAGGGGCAGGAGGAGAGTGGGGGGAGAGGGGCAGGAGGAGGAGGGTGGGGAGAGGGGGCAGGAGGAGGAGGGTGGGGGAAGAGTGGCAGGAGGA